>NC_060253.1:15040501-15355533 GCF_921293095.1 Ischnura elegans | reverse complement strand
AGGAGTGAATTCGCGTGATTTCGCGTAACTTGTATTTTTATATCCAAGTCACATTTTTAATATTTTCACCTTGAGTAGTAATTTCGCGTATGTGACAAGAATATTCATATAAAGGTCACATTATTAATTTTTTCACTTTGAGGAATGAAATCGCGTTTGTAACAAGAATATTCATATCCAAGTAAGATTTTTATTTTTTCACTTTTAGTAGTGAATTCGTGTTTGTAACAAGAATATTTATATCCAAGTCACATTTTTAATGTTTTAATTTGAGTTGTTATTTCGCGTTTGTTTCAAGAGTATTATTATCCAAGTAAAATATTTAATTTTTTCACTTTTAGTAGTGAATTCGCGTTTTTAACAAGAATATTAATATCCAGGTAGGACTTTAAATTTTTTTCATTTTGGGTATTGAATTTGCTTAAGTATCTAGAATTTTATATCTATGTCACATTTCTAATTATTTCACTTAGAGTAGTGAATTCGCGTTTGTAACAAGAATATTTTTATCCAAGTCACATTTTTAATGTTTTACTTTGAGTAGTGAATTCTCGTTTGTATCAAGAATATTATTATCCAAGTAAAATATTTAATTTTTTCACTTTTAGCAGTGAATTCGTGTTTGTAACAAGAATTTTTATATCCAAGAAACATTTTAAATTTTTCACTTTGAGTAGTGAATTCGTGTTGGTAGCAAGAATGTGCAAACGCAATTAAAATATTTAATTTTTTCACTTTGAGTAGTGAATTTGCGTTTGTAAAAAGGATATTCATATAAAAGTCACAGTTTCAATTTCTTTACTTTCAGTAATTAACTCGTATATAAATGAACATCTTAAGGCAACCGAAAAGAAAAATTTTAGTCTTTCTGCGGTTGCAGAGCATGCATTGTCGGAACCTGGGCACGTCATACTTTTCAAGGAATCGAAAATCATCGCCAGGGAAAATAAATATTTCCCTAGGCTGATAAGGGAGGCGATTGAAATAGCGAGTCACCCTAAGAACTTCAATAGGGAAGACGGCTATCCTTTATCCTCATCTTTCAAACGGCTTTTCCAACAATGGAATTAAAAATCAACATCCGTCTGACTAGCTGTAAATAAATAAGGATCACAGATCTGGAAATCATTTGGACCCGAAGACGGGAGCTGGAACGCGCCCGAAACTGTCGTCCGCAAAACATGTAGCAACGCGGTGTAAACCCGGAAAACCATCACCAAATAACTAACCGCGGAAGCCTCCGTAATAAGAATATTTATATCCAAGTCACATTTTTAAGTTTTTTCTTTGAATAGTGAAATCGCGTTTGTATCAAGAATTTTAATATCCAAGTAAAATATTTAATTCTTTCCCGTTTAGTAGTTAATTTTTCGTTTGCAACAAGAATTTTTATATCCAAGTCACTTTTTTAATTTTTTCACTTTCAGTAGTGAATTCGCGTTTTTAACAAGAATAATCATATCCAAGTTAGATTTTTAATTTTTTCAATTTTAGTAGTGAATTCGCGTTTGTAACAAGAATATTTATATGCAAACACATTTTTAATTTTTTACTTTTAGTAGTGAATACGCGTTTGTAACAAGAATATTCATATCCAAATAAAATATTTAATTTTTCCCCCTTTTTGTAGGTAATTCCCGTTTATAACAAGAATATTAATATCCAAGTCACATTTTTAATTTTTCCCCCCTTTTAGTAGTGAATTCCCGTTTATAACAAGAATATTAATATCCAAGTCACATTTTTAATTTTTCACATTGAGTATGAATTCGCTTTGTAACAAGAATATTCATATGTAAGTAAAATTATTAATTTTTTTCATTTTGAGAAGTGAATTAGCGTTTGTATCAAGAATATTTATATCCAAGTAAGATTTTAAATTTTTTCACTTTGAGTTATGAATTCGCATTTGTAGCAAGAATATTCATATGCAAGTAAAATAGTTAATTTTTTTCCCATTGAGGAGTGAATCGCGTGATTTCGCGTAACTTGTATTTTTATATCCAAGTCACATTTTTAATATTTTCACTTTGAGTAGTGAATTCGCATTTGTATCAATAATATATATATCCAAGTCACATTTTAAATTTTTCTACTTTGAGGAATGAATTCGCGTTTGTAACAAGAATATCCATACGCAAGTCACATTTTTAATTTTATCACTTTCAGTAATAAATTCGCGTTTGTAGCAAGAATGTGCAAACGCGATAAGAATTTTTGATTTTTTCACTTTGAGGAATGAATTCGCGTTTGTTAAAAGAATATTCATATCCAAATCACATCTTTAATTTTTTCTTTTTGAGTAGTGAATTCGCGTTTGTAGCAAGAATTTTTATATCCATGTCACATTTTTAATTTTTTCACTATATTAGTGGTTTCAAGTTGGTAACAAGAATATTTATATCAAAGTAAATTATTTAATTTTTTCCCCTTGAGAATTGAATTCGCGTTTGTAACAAGAATTTTTAACTCCAAGTCACATCTTCAATTTTTTCAATTTAATTAGTGAATTCTCGTTTTAAACAAGAATATTCATATCGAAGTAACATTTTTATTTTTTTCACTTTGAGTAGTGAAAAAGCGTTTGTAACAAGAATTTTTATATCCAAGTCACGTTATTAATTTTTTTACTTTGAGTAGTGAATTCGCGTTTGTATTAGATAATTAATATCCAAGTAAAATATTTAATTTTTTCCCGTTTAGTAGTCAATTCGCGTTTGTAACAAGAATTTTTATATCCAAGTCACTTTTTTAATTTTTTTACTTTGAGTAGCGAATTCGCGTTTTTAACAAGAATATTCATATCCAAGTAAGATTTTAATTTTCTACTTTGAGTAGTTACTACGCGTTTGTAACAAGAATATTCATATCCAAGCAAAATAATTAATCTTTACCCTTTTAGTAGTGAATTCGCGTTTGTAACAAGAATTTTTTATATCCAAGTAAGATTTTCAATTTTTTCACTTTGAGTAGTTAATTCTTTTGTAACAAGAATGTTAAATTCCTAGTCACATTTTTAATTTTTCACTTTGAGTAGTGAAATCGCGTTTTTAACAAGAATATCCAAGTTAAATATTTAATTTTTATCCCTTTTAGTAGTGAATTCGCGTTTGTAGCAAGAATATTCATATGCAAATAAAATTTTTAGTTTTTTCCCTTTAATTTGTTAATTCGCGTTTGTAACAAGAATTTATATATCCAAGTTACATTTTTAATTTTTTCACTTTGAGTAGTGAATTCGCGTTTGTAACAAGAATTACTATATCCAAGTAAAATATTTAATTTTTAACCTTTTAGTATTGAATTCGCGTTTGTAACAAGAATTTTTATATCCAAGTAAGATTTTTAATTTTTTCACTTTGAGTTATGAATTCACGTTTGTAGCAAGAATATTCATATGCAAGTAAAATAGTTAATTTTTTCCCTTTGAGGAGTGAATTCGCGTTTGTAACTTGAATTTTTATGTCCAAGTCACATTTTTAATATTTTCACTTTGAGTAGTGAATTCGCGTTAGTATCAATAATATATATCATTATATCACATTTTTAATTTTTTCTACTTTGAGTAGTGAATTCGCGTTTGCAACAAGAATATTAATATCCAAGTAATATTTTTAATTTTTTCACTTTGCGTAATAACGTTTGAATAGTAACGTTTGTAACAACAATATTCATATGCAAGTGAAATATTGAATTTTTCCCCTTTGCGAAGTGATTTCGCGTTTGTAACAAGAATTTGCATATCCAAGTAACATTTTTTAATTTTTTCACTTTGAGTGTTGAATCCGCGTGTGTTAAAAGGATACTTATTAAAGTCGCATTTTTATTTTTTTTCAATTTGAATAAGTAATTCGCGTTCGTAGCAAGAATATTCATATGCAAGTTAAATATTTAATATTTTCCCTTTGAGTATTGAATTCGCGTTCGTAATAAGAATTCTTATATCGAAGTCATATTTTTAATTTTTTCAATTTGAGTAGTTAATTCACGTTTTTAACAAGAATATTCATATTTAAGTCACATTTTTAATTTTTTCATTTTTAATAATGAATTCGCGTTTGTAGCAAGAATATTCATATGCAAGTAAAATATTTAATTTTTTCACTTTGACTAGTCAATTCGCGTTTGTAACAAGAAAGTTCATATCCAAGTCGTATTTTTAATTGTTTCACCTTGAGTAGTGAATTCTCGTTTGTAACAAGAATTAGTAAGTATAAATAAGTATAAATAATTAAATAAGATCCAAATAACATTTTAAATTTTTTCATATGAGTAATTAATTTACCATTGTAGCAATTACCTTGTAATGTAAATAAATTTTTAAAAATTTTTCATTTCGAGCAGTGAATTTACGTTCGTAACTAGAATATTTACATCAAATTCGCCTTTTCAATTTCCTCACTTTGAGCAATGAATTCGCGATTGTATCAAGAATTATCCCATGCAAGTAAAATTTTTAATTTTTTTCACTTTGAGTAGTGAATTCGCGTTTAACAGGAATATTCATACCCAAGTCACATTTTTAATTTTTTCACTGTGAATTGTGAATTCGCTTTGTATCAAGAATATTCATATCCAAGTCACATTTTTTATTTTTTCACTTTTAGTAATGAATTCGCGTTTGTAGCAAGAATATTCATATGCATATAAAATTTTTAAATTTTTTCGTTTTGTGTAGTGAATTCGCGTTTGTAACAAGAATATTTATATCTAAATCGCATTTTTAATTTTTTTCACTTTGATTAATGAATTTGCTTTTGTAGCAAGAATATTCATATGCAAGTAAAATATCTAATTTTTTCACATTGAGTAGTGAATTCGCGTTTTTAACAAGATATTTAATGCCCAAGTCAAATTTTAAGACAATTTTTTCTTTTCAGTACTTAAACCGCGTTTGAATAAGAATATATTAATTTCCAACTCACATTTTTACTTTCTCACTGTGAGTTGTCAATTCGCGTGTGTAACAAGTATATAAATATCAAACTTTTATTTTTATTTATTCTTTTTGAGTATGTTTATATGTTGATTTGCAATAAGAATATTCATATCAGATCACCTTTTTGATTTATTTTCACTTTAGTTGAGACTAAGCGTTTATGACAAAAATATGCATAGGCAAGGAATATTTTAAAATTATTTTTGTAAATGAATATTCATATCACAGTGACATTTTCAATTTTTTTCATTTTTAGCAATGAATTCACGTTTGTGGCAAGAATATGCAAATGCAAATAAAATTTTAAATTTTTTCACTTTGAGTAGGTAATTCGCGTTTGTAACAATTTTATTCACATCCAAGTAAATTTTTAATTTTTTCACTTTGAGTAGCGAATTCGCGTTTGTAACAAGAATATTAATATCCAAGTCGCATTTTTAATTTTTTCATTTTGAGTAATGAATTCGCGTTTGTAGCAAGAATATTCATATGCAAGTTAAATTTTTAATTTTTTCACTTTGAGTAGTGAATTCGCGTTTTTAACAAAAATATTTATATCCAAGTCACAATTTTAATTTTTTCACTTTTACTAATGAATTCGCGTTTGTAGCAAGAATATTGATATGCAAATAAAATATTTAATTTTTTCTTTTTGAGTAGTGAATTAGCGTTTGTAACAAGAATTTTATATCCAAGTCACATTTTTAATTTTTTCACTTTTGGTAGTGAATTCGCGTGTTTAACAAGAATATTCATGATATCAAAGTCACATTTTTCATTTTTTCCCTTTGATTAGTGAATTCGCGTTTGTAACAATAATTTTTATATTCAAGTCATTCTATTAATTTTTCACTTTGAGTAGTGAATTCACGTTTTTCACAAAAATATTTATATCCAAGTCACATTTTTAATTTTTTCACTTTTACTAATGAATTCGCGTTTGTAGCAAGAATATTGATATGCAAATAAAATATTTAATTTTTTCTTTTTGAGTAGTGAATTAGCGTTTGTAACAAGAATTTTATATCCAAGTCACATTTTTAATTTTTTCACTTTTGGTAGTGAATTCGCGTGTTTAACCAGAATATTCATGATATCAAAGTCACATTTTTCATTTTTTCCCTTTGATTAGTGAATTCGCGTTTGGAACAAGAATTTTTATATCCAAGTCACAAATTCAATTTTTTCAATATAAATAGTGAATTCGCGTTTTAAACAAGAATATTCATATCCAAGAATGTTTTTAATTTTTTCCCTTTGAGTAGTGAATTCGCGTTTGTACCAAGAATATTCATATCCAAGTAAAATATTCCATTTTTTCCGTTTTAGTAGTGAATTCGCGTTTGTAGCAAGAATATTCATATGCAAATAAATTTTTTAGTTTTTTCGTAGAGGAATGAATTCGTGTTTGTAACAAGAATATTTATATCTAGGTCGCATTTTTAATTTTTTTCACTTTGAGTTATGAATTTTCTTTTGTAGCAAGAATATTCATATGTAAGTAAAATATTTAATTTTTTCACTTTGAGTAGTGAATTCGCGTTTGTAACAAGAAAGTTCATATCCAAGTCGCATTTTTAATTTTTTCACTTTGAGTAGCGAATTCGCGTTTGTAACAAGAATATTAATATCCTAGTCGCATTTTTAAATTTTTTCATTTTGAGTAATGAATTCTCGTTTGTCGCAAGATTATTTGTATACAAATAAAATTTTAAATTTTTTTCATTTCGACTAGTGAATTCGGGTTTGTAACAACACTATTTATATCCAATACGGTTTTTTCATTTTTTCACTTTGAGTAATGAATTCGCGTTTATAATAATAATATTCATATGCATGTAAAATATAAATTTTTCACTTTGAGGAGTGAATTCGCGTTTTAGCAAGTATATTCCTATGCAAGTAAAATTTTTAATTTTTCACTTTGAGTATTAAATACGCGTTTGTAGCAAGAATATTTTTATCCAAGTCGCATTTTTAATTTTTTCACTTTGAATAGTGAATTTGTGTTTGTAACAAGAAAATTCATATCACAGTAACATTTTTATTTTTTTCATTTTGAGTGATGATATAGCGTTTGTAGCAAGAATATGCAAATGCAAAAAAAAAATTAATTTATTCACTTTAATTTATTCGTGTATTTATTTATTTTGAGTCGTGAATTCGCGTTTGTACCAAGAATATTTATATCCAAGTCACATTTATAATTTTATCGTTTGGAGTAGTTAATTCGTGTTTGTATCAAGATTTTTAATGTCCAAGTCACATTTTAAGACAATTTTTTTCCAGTACTTAAACCGCGTTTGTAACAAGAATATTAATATCAAAATTTTTTTTTTAATTTTTTCTTTTTGAGTACTGAATGTTCATTTGCAACAAGAATATTCATATCAGAGTCACATTTTTGATTTATTTTCACTTTAGTTGAGACTAAGCGTTTATGACAAAAACATTCATATGCAAGTTTATATTTTTAAATTTTTTTCTGTGAGTAATGAATTCACGTTTTTGAATAGAATATTTATATGCAAGTCACATTTTTTGCTTTTTCTTTTCAGTTAGTTAATTCGCGTTTTTATCAAGAATATTCATATCCGTGTCCCATTTTTAACTTTTTCAATTTGAGTAGTGGAATCGTGTTTTTATAATGAATATTTATATCCGTCACACATTTTAATTTGTCCATTTTGAGTACTGAATTCGCGATTGTAACAAGAGTTTAATATCCAAGTCACATATTAAATTTTTCTTCTCTGTACTGACACCGCTTTTTAATATGAATATTCATATGCAAGTCATATTTTTAAATTTTTTTCTCTGAGAAATGAATTCAGGTTTGCAACTAGAATATCAAGTCACATACTTTATTTTTCCATTTCAGGTAGTTAATTCGCGTTTATAACAAGAATATTCATATCCAAGACGCATTTTGAACTTTTCCAATTTGAGTAGTCAATTCGCGATTGTAACAAGTATATTCATATCTAAGTCACATTTTTAATTTTTCACATTGAGTGTTGAATTCGGGTATGTAACAGGAATATTCATATGAAAGACATATTTTAGAATTTTTAACTTGCGTTTTTAACAAGACTATTTATATCCAAGTTGAATTTTAAATTTTTCACTTTGAGCAATGAATTTGCGTTTGTAGAAAGAATATTTATATGCAAGTCTAATTTTTAATTTTTTTACTTTGAGTAGTGAATTCGCGTTAGTAACAAGAATATTCACATCCAAGTCACATTTTTAATTTTTTCACTTTGAGTAGTGAATTCGCTTTTGTAGCAAAAATATTCATGTCACGATTTTTGCAGCTATAATCACTAATTCAGTGCAAAGTTAGAAAATGAGAAATGACAGTTCAGGAATGATTTTTATGCTATAATCACGTACCTAGTACAAAGTATGAAAAATGCAAAATGACACTCCAGAAATTAATTTTTCTCCTACAAACACGTTTTAAGGGCAAAGTAAAAAAAATGAGAAATGACAATTCAGAAGTGAAATTTTTTACTCATAAACATGATCTCATAACAAAGTGAGAAAAATGCGATATGACACTCGAGAATTGAATTTTATTGCTACAAACACGATTTCATTACAAAGTAAGAAAAATGTGAAATGACGCTTCAGAAAATAATTTTTCTGCTATAAACATGATTTCAGTACGAAGGAAAAAATGCGAAAGTACACTACAGTAATGAATTTTGTTGCTGTAAACACCTTCTCAGTACGAAGTAAGAAAATTATAAAATGATGCACTAGAATTTAATATTATTTCTTTAACCACGTCAGCCTTTTAATTCGTCAGCCTTCATTACCCAAAAAATTGCATTGGTATATATAGAATGTACAATTTTTCATTTTCCACAGTGAGATTTTTAGACACCCAAATGTATTAACTAAATAAGCTTTTCAGAACTGGAAATTCTTATTGCCAATATAATACGTCAGGATTTATTTACAGACCAGGTTTTATCAGTGTCATTTTAATAAATCAATAAATATTTAATATATTTTTCTTTCACATCAAAAATTTTGTATGATCAAAAATATATGCTTAAATTAATTAGGTTATAAAACTTAAATATGTCCATAAAATCCTTATGAGAACACGAAATTTATGTGTTAAGAAGTAGTTATCTGATTTCATTTACAAATAAAACTACTATCAGATTAACATGTGAACAAATATTAAGATTTTCATCTTCCAAATGAATTTTTTAGAAACTCAAATGTGTTAGCTAAAAATGCTTTGGAGAACACGTAATTCATATCGTCAATAAATCCACCGACAAAGCTTTACTAGCATCATGTTCATATATCAACAAATATTTACTACTTACCTTTCCACATCTGAAATTTTAAAGCATTCAAAATAGATGCTTGATATTCTTATGAGAACAAAAATTTTATAACCCAAATATAATTCGACAGGCTTCATTTACATTTTTAATTTTATTAAAATAAAGTTAAAACATGCAAAAATATGTACCGTTTCAATATCCACATCAATAAGTTATGAAACCTAAATTTATGCTCGTAAAATAATAATGAGAACCAGAAAATTATATCTTCAGTAGAATTCGTCAGTGTTCATTTATTCGCGTTCTATTTTTATTAGAATAAGGTTAAAAGATTTATAAATGTATAGAATTTCAATTTCCTCATCGATATTTTTGTAAACAGGATAATATGACTATAAATTCTCATCAGAACGGGAAATTTATATCTTTAGTAGAATTCGTCAGCCTTAGTATAAGATTGATATGTAAAAAAAATATTTAATTTTTAAATTCCAAATGGAGTTTTTTTTACAAACTCAAGACTATTAGATACAAATGCTTATGAGAAAACGAAATTCCTATCGTAAATATAATTTGTCAGGCTAAATGTAAGGACAAAGTTTTATTAGCATCATGTTAAATATATCAAGAATATATCCTTAATTATTAATGAGGCTTCGAAATTAAAATCTTAAGTAGAATTAGTCAGAATACACTTACAAACTAATTTGCATTAGTATCGAGAATAATATATAAACAATATTTAGCGTTTCAACTTCAACATCAAGTTTTGCTAAAAATGCTTTTGAGAGAAAAAATTGTAATTGTAAAAATCATTCAGTATAATGATAAAATATCAAAAAAATATTTAGAACGTAACTCCCTAACAAAGAAAATTTTAAAACCTCAAAAATATATGCTTAAAAAACTAGAAATTGTAGCCTAAATATAATTCGTCAGTCTTCTTTTACAGACTAAAATTTATTAGAATAAGGGCAAAACATAAAGCAATATTTAGTATTTCAATTTTCGCATCGATAATTTTTAAAACCCAAAATTTTAAATTAAAAAAACTTTCAATTCTCATCGGAACTCGAAATTTACATCTTGAGTAGAATTCGTCAGACTTGACTTACAAATGAAATTGAATTAATATCAGATTTTTTAGAAAACAAACGTTTAGCTTTTCAACTTCCACACCGAGTGATTTAGAGACTCAATTTATTAGCAAAAGATGAATTTGAGAACACGAAATTCCTATCGTAAATATTTAGGTCAGGATTTAGTTTAAGGCCTGGTTTTATTAGTCGCATTACAAAAAATTAAGCAGCTTTCTTTCCATATCTAGTATTATGAATGCTCAAAAATATATTTTTTGTATACTTTGGAGAACACGAAATTTATATCATAAATATATTTTTTAAGCCTTCTTTTACTGATTAAATTCTATTGCCATAAGTTTAAAACTTCAACATAAAACAATATTTTGTATTTTAATGTCCACCTTTATTATTTTTTAAACCCAAAAATATGAACTTAACAACCTTTTTAGACAACGAAATATATGCTTAAATAAATGTATTTCAAAATCCACATTTATATATTTTTAAACCCAAAAATATGAACTCAAAATCCTTATTAGATAACGAAATATATGCAAATTTATTAGCTAAAAATGCTTTTGAGAAAATGCTTACAATAAATTTATTTCCTCAGTCTTAATTTACAGACCATGTTTATGAGTATAATATTTAAATACAAAAAAAATATTTACAACGTTACTCCCCAACAAAGACAATTTTGAAACCTCAAAAATATATGATTAAAACGCTTTAGGGAACACGAAATTTATATCGTAAATATAGTTCGGCAGTATACATTTACAGGATAACTTTTACACAATAAGATAAAAATATTAAGCATTTCAATTTCCACATAGAAATTTTACAAGAATTAAAAAATTTGTCCTTTAAATAACAGGAGGACATGAAATGTATATCTTAAGTAGAATACGTCAGCCTTCACTTATAAAAAAATTGCATTTATATCACATTGAGATATGAACAAATATTTAGCTTTTTAATATCCACATCGAGTTTTTTAGAAACCTAAATATGTTATCCAAAAATGCTTCAGAGAACAAGAAGTTCTAATTGTTATAAAAAATTCGTGAGGCTTCATTTACATATTAGATTCATTCGTATAATGATTTTACATAAAAAAATCTCAAACGGCAACATTTGAGAACCCAAAATTAGGATCGTAAATATAATGTGTCAAATATACCATTAATATAGGTACAATTAAATATTTACCTTTTCAACTTCCAAATGGAGTTTTCAATAAACTCAAGACTATAAGCTAAAAAATCTTTTGAGAATACGAAATTCCTATCGTAAATATAATTTGTCAGGCGACATCTACAGACAAAAATTTATATGCATCATTTGAAATACATCAATAATTAACTTAATGCATTGAGAATTGGCACTTAACGTAATACATTGAGAATTTACAATCTCAAAAGTTATTCTTGAAATACTTTTAAAAACAAAAATTTTATAGCGTATATATTATTCGGCCGCTTTTATTTAATGACTACATAATATTATAATACGGTTAAAACATCAAATAATACTTAACATTTTACTTCCCCATCGAGAATTTTAAAACCTCAAAAATATACCCTTAAAAATATTGGGAAAATGACGTTAATAACGTAAATTTAATTCAGCATCCTTTATTTTTAAGCCCATATGTATAAATTTTTTTTCGAGATGCAAATTTTTATAGCCCAGATCCAATATAAATAAGCTCAAATATACTTTTTTTTAGGTAAGATTGAAATTTTTATTCCGTATTACAAATTATTTTTAACCGAGATGCATTTTTTTAGTTCAGAAGCAAATTTTATAAAGCCTAATACAATATTATGTTACCAATATATCCCAATTTATTATCCAGAATGCAAAAGTTTCTTTTAGACCAGATGACACTTTACTTCTCCGAAATGCATTTTATCAGCCCGGGTCGTAATTAACTTATCTCATATCCCAATTTTTGACATATTCGAGAATTGAGAGGGCAAAGACCTTTTCAACAATTGACGTTGAAAAGGTCTTTGCCCTCTCAATTAAAGGTCAATGACGTTCTTGAAAATTAAGAGATCAATGATCATTTAGAGGTCAATTAATTTTTGAAAATGAGAAGTCTATGACATTTTCGAATATTTTGAGGTCAATGGCATTTTCGATTATTTAGATGTCAATGACCTTTTCGAAAATTGTGAGATAAATGACATATTTTAGTGTTTGAGAGCCATTGACCATTTCGAGAATTTAGTGGTCAATGCACTTATCTAGAATAAAATGCTCTATGACCTTTTCGGGAAATCACAGGTCAATGACCTTTTCAGACAATTGACAGTTCATAGACCTTTTCAAAAATAGGGTAGTCAAGACATTGTCGATAAAGTCGATGACATTTTCGAGAACTGAGATGTCAATGACCTTTTAGAGATTTCACATTGAGAGTTCAATGACCTTTTTGAGAATTTGGGGGTCAACGACCATTTTGAAAATTTAGAGGCCTATCACCCTTTGGAGAATTCAGAGGTCAATGACCTTTTCGAGAATTGAGAGGTCAATGATGTTTTCGAGAATAGAGTATTTCCACGATTTTTAGATGTGATCATAAAATAAATATAAACCTCTGTTATTCTAAATTTCGAGACATATTATATTGACTTTTAGATATATTTTAAGTAGCATATAAAATATTAAATTATGTAACATTAGCAATGCGCTACAACACCAGGCGACCGTATTCTAAGTGCTGTGACGTCATTTGTAAAAATGTATTCTCATGCATACCTTGTTCTTTACGGTTAGCCCTTCTACAGAATATATCGAGTTTGGAAAGCAGCCATGGAATGGCTTATTAGCAAGATTGAACGTGTTTCTACATCTTTTAATTTATTTATTTCTCGGTTACGCTGAGGACAGGACTAACCTATCAACTTTTCACCTTGAACTACCTAATCGTTCACTCACTCACTCCTCGGTTCTCGCTTTGGCGTTCGTTTGCAGATTTATATTGACATTATGGTTAACTGAGTCACTTAAACAGTGGTTATCATTGTTAACAATGTGACTTAAATCGTGAAAACTAAGTCAGTAATAGTTAGTAACAGTACGCATACTATTAACTAAAAAACGGAACATTAATATTCGATGAAAAATTACAGATTTGGTATTAAAAATTTGTAAATTTGCACTAACAAACGTAAATTTGCCGTTTAATATCTTCTCATTAACTTTTAACTTGGAACAAGGAGTGAAGACGAAGGAAATAATGCAGATTGTCATGAACGAATACTTTTTCGATACGTATTTCCAGAAATGGGACGAATGCAAGACAACCAGCGACAGATTTGAAAAAAGTCAATGTTTGGTTAGAGAAGGATATACCCAGCTGACACGTATAATAATCTTTTTGAGACTCCTAGCTCAGGTTATAACCTATTACTGTTAAACGTATTCGTATTGCCTTTACTTCCCTCCAAGGCGATTTTATACCACTATTGCTATCTAATTCCTGTTTTTTGGATACAGAAGCGAAAAAAGGCCTGAGGAAGACCTGAGGAAGACCCCTGAGGAGTCTAGTGATAGGTCTAACAATAAGAGCAGAAAAGTGACTGATTTTAGAGCAGCATCTGAGCATCAGCAGCTGAGCTATCGCTAGCCACATCTATGACACTGCACTTGCAAGGGAATGATGCGGCTCCGAAGATTATCACGGAAATGACCATGACCACCCCCACCCGAGGGAAACTGATATTACAGAAATGGAGGAAAATACCTAAAACTCAAAATAAACTGACGACAGAAGCTCTTTCGCCGATTTTTGATTGCAATTTAACAAAATTTCTAAACAAAATTATTCGTAAGACTGCCAAGATCTACTGTGGCCTCTAGCTTCATCCTAGTTATGAAAGAGCTAGACGCAAAAAAATCTTTATACCCAGAGGGGACATCAGTGGAAGAAAAAATTTGAAGTGGACCTTCAAAGGCTTCTGAGCCATAAAGCCTCGCACATCATAGCATCCCACAGATTTTTTTTTCCATCGTGTTGTTTCATTGTTTCTTTTCATCGGTGTTGATAAAAAATATTTCTACCTGTAACTTTAATAACCATTGTTTTTCGCATCCAAGTGTGACTTTCAAGCAAGCTAGCTGACATATTATGTTACATTTTATTAATAATTCATTAAGTTAGTTGAATATATTTTGCTAAGTACCTATATATTAAATGAGAAACCTCTCCATTTTTCGTTGGCCACCCGTTTTCCCCTTCCGTGTAAAAAGACTACATTCCATCAAAATAACATTATATAAACCACAATTCAATACTGAAATTTTATTTTTTTAAATTTAGTTTTATTCCCAAACCACCGAATTCAGCTCATATTGAGCCATTTTATATTGAGCATTAAACAAATTTAACAGTTAAGTACACGAACGACCAAGACCTAGACAGAGGAAACCTACCCAAGCGGGACTCGAACCCGCGATTCCTTGTTTGGCAGCGAAGACCTTACCCAGCCGCCACCGAAGTCGGCGACGTGATTTTGACGAAATGCCTTCTTACATTTAATGAAGATAGCATCGTCAACGATTTCGGAAAAGGTGTAACTCAAAAGGACATTCGCATTCACAGGCCTATTTTTTCAGCGCATGAGAGAGGAACACGGCCCCAATAAGCTGGCTTATTTTATTTCTAACTGGCTCGCATTAGGTGTCACATATCAATTCCGATTTTACCAGCGACCCGTATCAAATTTATCATGAGTATCAAGTTTCTCCTTGGAGTCGTCGCGGGCGAAGCTGGGAGGCAAGTTGCCCTCCCCCCCTTTCTCTCCCTCGAGGCGCTTCGGCTTCGGTCTCCATGTCCCGGCGCTGCGGCTAGAGGCCTTCGTGAGCCGTTAAATTGGGAAATTCAAACGCCCTTAAGGGGGCGCCCTAGCACGGTTGCGGAAGGCGATGCAGACCCTTTCTATTAACCAGTTTGTGCTTCGTTCGTTATGTGTACATAGTGGTTTCTTGACTTGAATATTTATAAAGGTTAAATCTGTGCCTTGAGACAAAGAAGGGTCTTTTACCAGGTTTCCTACAGGAGATACTTGACGTTTAATTTCACGAATTTCGATTTTTTTCAATGACTATCACCACGGCGCAAAATCGCGTAAAGAAAATCCAACCAGCCAAAGCATAATATAATCCTTCAACTACAAGCAAAGGCTGCACGTATGCCACACGTCGTAAATCAAAGCTACAATTTGGGAAATTGTGAGACCTTGCAGCCAGTTTTTCTATAACGCGCAGTCGTTTCGAGTCATCCTAAACACCTTTCCTCCTTCCGCGAGTCATCCTTCACTTCTTTGCCTCCCCTCCTGGCCCTCCCTTCCGAGGCGCGCAGGCCCTCCCCTCAACAGCAACACCGGCAGGCGGCCGGTCATACGTTTTCTTAGCTGCTTGATTTTGAGGTCGCATCGTCGTTCTTTCGTTTTGCGTATTTCTTTTTGTGGTGCGATGGAAGTGTCTAGCAAGTCCCAAGGGAAACGACGCCGTCGAAAAGAATGGAAGCCTTGGAAAAGGAAGACGTGCAACAAACAGAGACTTCTGTCAAATTAACATTAAATGATCTCAATAGGGTTTTCTTATCTTTTGATAAAATTGTCAGAAGTATGTGTCTACAGTGCGTTTTGTTTTAAAATGAGTAATTTTTAAGGATGCCATAGCAAGAATGAATATGGTTAGATTCCATAGTAGTGAAAATTTCTTTTCTATTGATAGTTTCTATTATTTTTTATGAAACGATGAAAATGTTTTATTTTTCACGTCTTGATAACATGGTGAGAGAAAAACTTCATGTTTATTCACATTGCTACGCATAAGATCTTACACCGCATAACAAAAAAATTATCAACTTTGATTCTCAAAAGAGAAATCTTGCACCAACCTGCCACCCCACCTCTCCTATCAAGTTATGTGCCTGAGTGTCCAACCACCCGACGCGATGATTAGATGCGGAAATTTGTTCAGCATTAGTTACAATTGAGGATATTTCGCTTAAGATGAGACGAAATTAGTTTTCTACACTTGCATACATTATAAATTCCATATAAGCGTTTTTTTTTAATGTGCAAATTACGATTTTATTAATAAGATATATGTTACGGACTCAACGATTGCGCTGGCAAGTCAGAAGCTTGTCTCGGAAAGCGCGCGGCTGCAAGGAAATAGTTTCTTATTCTTAGAGAACCCATATCTTACCGCAATGCGCCCGCATTTTGCTAACCACATTCTCCTAGGTCTTTCATAGCTCCCATTAGCTCAACATTGGAATGGGCTCAAGAGTGGCGGCGGGCACTACCCTGCCCACCGCGGTAACCCCTATTGTGACCGTAAACCTTACCTCAGTCTTACGATTTTTATCTAACGTTTAAAAAGTTTTCTACTAAAAGCATAGCTGTCCGTTTGTAGAAATGCCGCTACCTGCTTTATAGCCTCGTTATATGAAGGGTTTTTGCCATTTTGAGGATCGCTTATCTTCGATACAGGTGATTTCTACGAGGTGGCTAGCACGGAGTTTTCCACGCATGCTCTTCCCAATTGATTGAAAAACATTCCTTTCACGATTTTACAGAGCAAATTAGTCAACTTTTACTAGTAAGTGTCAAAGGATATCAGTGCTTGTGCTACGGAAGCGAGGAACCAAAGTCTATTTTCCCTAGAGCGTGAGATTTCAGCATTGAGGACGAACTTACACTACTGGAGGATATCTCACAACAATAAAAAGGTTCCTATGATTTCCAAGATAAATATCTAATTGATTTCGTGTGCTTTATTATACAGGGTATTATATTCTAATTTCGATTTTCATCTTTGATGATTCAGATTGTTGATATTTCGGATAAGAAAGATTGAGCGAATGAAAGTAACACGAAAAGAAATATTATTATTAATGGAAGCGTTATTGTTAATGGAAGTGGAAATTCGTTGTCCTCAAAACGTAAATTTGCCGTTCAATATCTACTCAACAAGTTTAACTGGAAGCAAGAAGTGAAGACGAAGGAAGTAATGCGGAATGTCATGAACATATACTTTTTCAATACGTATTACCAGAAATGGGACGAATGCAAGAGAACCAGCGACAGGTTTGAAATAAAACGTCGATGTTGGTTAGAGAAGGGTATACCCACCTGACATGCATAATAATCTCCTTGAGACTCCTTGCACAGTTTGTAACCTATTATTGTTTAACGTATTCGTATTGGCTTTACTTTCCTCCTAGGCGATTTTATGTCACTATTGCTATCTAATTCCTGGTTTTTCTGGGTAAAGCATCAAAGAATTACCTAAGAAAGACTTTAAGAGATCTAGTGATAGGTATAACAATAAGAGCAGAAAAGTGACTGGTTAGAGAAAGCAACAACAGCTGAGCTATCGCTAGCCACATCTGTGACACTGCGCTCGCAAGGGAATGATGCGGCAGCGGAGATAATCACGGAAATGACCACGACCACCCCCGCCCGAAGAAAACGGATATTACAGAAATTCAGGAAAATACCTACAATTCAAAATGCACTGACGAGAGAAGAAGCTATTTCGCTGATTGTTGATGGCAATTTAACAAAATTTCTAACCAAAATTACTCGTAAGACTGCCAAGATCCGTGGGTATCAGCTTTATCCTAGTTATGGAAGGGCTAGACGAAAAAAAAATCTTCATACCAAGAGGGGGCATCAGTGGAAGAAAAAATTTAAAGTGGACCTTCAAGGGCTTCTGAACCACACAGCCTCGCGCATCAATGCCAAAATTCAGTGATGATTACGGGGTCAACTTTTCCCTTGAATGCAAATGAAAACTAGTTGTGGAGCTGGTGAACTTATTCTTGATGTTTTCTTATGATTTAAATACTTATGTTAATTTATAATGGTTCCTATATAATTTCATGTTTTCCATTGCATTTTTAAAGTATAAAATGTTTGCGAGGTGATTTATGATGAGTGTTCTATCAGAAAAAATGATGACACAAAGTTCAACTACTAATTCAGTACAACTTTTGCCTTGAAATGCAGGTTTCGGCTCTCCCACGGAGTTTTTTTATCATGTTCTGTTTTATTGCTCATCGGTGTTAATAAAAAAATATTTCTAGCTCTAACTTAAGTAACCATTGCTTTTCGCATCCAAGTGTGATTTTCAAGAAAGCTAGCTGACATATATTGTTACATTTTATTAATAATTAATTATGTTGGTTTAATATATTTCACGTAAGTATATATCAAATGAGAAACCTCTCCATTTTTCGTTTGCCACCCGTTTTTCCCTTCCGTTTCGAAAACTGCGAGCGATGATGTCTTCATTACGAAAAATGACTCTAAATTCCGTTAAAATAACATCATAAAACACAATTCAATTCTGAAATTTTATTTTTTAATTTTTTTAATACCAAAACCACCGATTACAGCTCAAATTGAGCCATTTTGTATTGAGTATTCAAAAAGTTAAACAATTATTTACACGAACGACCAAGCCTACCCAAGGGACTCGAACCCGCGATTTCTTGTATGGCAGGTGAGGACATTACCCAGCCGACACTGAGGTCGGCGGCGTTATGTTGACGAAATGCCTGTTTACATAATGAAGATATCAACGCCAACAATTTCGGAAAAGGTGTAAACTCAAAAGGACCTTCGCATTCATAGGCCTATTTTTTCAGGGCATGAGAGAGGAACCAGAAGTTGGCTTCTACTATTTTTAATTGGCTCGCCGCCACTTAGGTGTCACATATCAACTTCGACTGCGACCCCTGTTCCAGCGACCCGTATCAAATTTATCCTTAGTATCAAATTTCTCCTCGGAGTCGTCCGCGGGTGAAGTTGGGAGGACAGTAGCCTTCCTCCCCCCCCTTTCTCTCCCGGGATATGGAGACGGAAGGCGCTTCGCCTTCCGTCTCCATATCCCGGCGCTGCGGCTAGAGGCCTTCGTGAGCCGTTAAATTGGGAAATTCAAACGCTAGGGCGCCCCCTTAAGTGAAATGCTTTAATCTGCCTAAACCTATTGAGTAGTGACGAGAGAAATTAAGTTTCGGAATAAATGTAAGCATCGTATGAATCTTGTGTGTTCATTTTAATAATAGGTAGTGCCTATTTGCGTATTATGAAAGAAATGAAATAAACAGCATATTTAGGTTTTATCAAATTATATTTGACGAAAAAATTCGATGAAATACTGCAATGATTATTGACTAACATAAGTAAAATCACTTTTTGAAAAGTTCGATATCTGCAGAACAATGCGTTATCTACTTCAAACATTTTGTGTTCTGAGACATGAAATTCACAGTTAGAGTAAAGATTTTCAAATTTTACCGTAGTTAAAAATTCGTGAGCACAAAATAATATTAATTTAGTGAGTAAAATTTAAATGCTGAAAATTATCATTGATTATAATTATCTAATTATCTAGTAAGTGAATGAATGCTTACATATTGTGTTCTGAGACATGATATTTGCGCAATGAATAAAGATCATTATTTTCTACCCTGGGTGAAAAATGCGATTGCTCAAATTTATATTATCCAGCTAAAATAACTTTTTGATAGCATTCATATCCGTAGAGTGAATTTTGAATTGCTTGTCTGGTTTCCTTGTTTTTTAGGTCGTGGCATTTTCAGTATGAATAAATTTCGTTAAGATCCATTCACAGTAAAAAATTCGAGGGCACAAATTATCATTATCTAAATAAAATCGCCTTCTAAAAGTTTGATATGCAGGATAGAAGGCCTTAAAATACTACTTACTAAAAATATTGTGTTCTGAGACATGGAATTCACAGTTAAATTTAATATTATTAAGCTTTACATACGGTAATATATTGAATGTCACAAATTAATATTTTGTTCGTAAAATCACTCTTTGAAATTATTCATATCTGCAGAAGAATGCGTTAACTACTTCTGACATTTCGTTTTCAGAGACATGGAATTTAAATAATAAGTAAAGATAATTCTACATTCTGTATTCTATTTACAGTTAAATATTTGATTCCACAAATAAATATTATCGAATTGAAATTATATTTTGAAAATATTGATATCCGCAAGCTAATTTGTGAATTTCTATTTAACTAGAGACATGAAATATCCAGTTCTACCTTCGCTAAAAAAATTCAATTCCACAATTTATTAATATGTAGTAAGTAAAATTACGTTCTCAAAATTTTGTTATCCATGGAAGAAAATGAATGACTTGTTTTTTTGTTTTGTGTTTTTAGACATGTTATTTGCGGGAAGAATTAAGATTGATTTACACCCATAGCAAAAGATACGTTTTGGCTTTATTTAAGTTGTGAATATTTATGCGCAGAGGAATGCGTAAAGTACTGCAGATATATTTTGTTCTTGACTTCAAATTTTCAGTATGAATAAATATTATTCAGTTCTATTTGCAGTCAAATATTAGAAAGAACAAATAATTAGGTTCTGAATAAAACCACGTTCTCAAAAGTGTCATTTATAGGGAAGATAACGTTTATTAATTCTAACACATTGTGTTCCGAGACATGAAATTTACATAAAATATCTTCTACGGAGCTCTACCTGGGGGAAAAAATTCGTTCGCAAAAATTAATGTTGTCCAAGCAAAATCAGATTTTATAAATTTGCACATTAGCAGAAAAATGCGTGAATTCCTTCAAACATATTGCGCTCCAAAAAATGAAATGTACAGCTCTTTAAAATGTTGTCTAGTTTTGTATGATGTAAATAATTCGATTACAACAATTACGTAATTATCAATTTACATAGCCGACAAAGAATGCACGAATTTCTGCTATCGTATTCAGTTCTTACTTTTAAACTATTGCCTTGAGAAAAATGAAATTCAGAGAATAAATAAAGGTTCTCATTTATTACTTCACAGTAAAAAAAATCGATTGCATAAATTATTTATATAATAGAAAATCACGTTTTCAAGAGTTTGATACTCCAGAAAAAAGGAGTGAATTACTGATAACATATTGTGTTCTGAGACATGAAATTCACAGTTTGAATATAATATCAAGTTTTACCTGCGTTAAAAAATTCGTTTGCAAAATTAATATTATCATTTAAAATAAATTATGGAAACTTTTATTGACTCAGAAGAATATGTGAATTAATACTAACATATTGTGTTCTGAGACATGAAATAATAGGATTAATAAAGGTTATCAAGATCTTTTTAAAGAAAAAAATTGTATATTTACCAAGATCAGTACCTCAATAAATTGAAAACCAATATCATATAGTGGATGGCAATTTTCTGCCTTTTTACTGCAATCTTAGTGGGTATGATACAGTGGCCAATTTAAGAAAGTTTTATTTTCGTGCTAACTTATCCATCTTTCCTCTACCTCTTCTTATCCACCCTTTCATCGACCAAATGGCAGGAATAAATACAAAAAGAAATTGTATGCTGTGACTCAGTTCAAAAATCAAATTAAAGTACCTATTTTGTACTATCAGGCAATGAAATTTCGCTTGTTCGTATATTGTAATGGCTTTCCTCTCGTTAGCTAGGTTATTTAAATCCCTCGCCAGTGGTAATCGACGAGACGTAACTCCCTACACCCGTTTCAAAACCTGACGTGATATTGCCTGATGCCAGAGTCGGATCTGAGTTTAGACCAAAGTGGAGTGGTAGAGGGGGGAACCAGGGGTTTAGGGAATTCCCCCCTGCCGAAGGGGGGGGGGGGTCCGGGGATAGAGGATATTTGGGATTTCCCAGACTCAAAAACGGCGATTCTGGCTAATTCTTTGATAAAGAAAGACACAACTCTGTACATGTAGCATATCGTTTTGTTAGTAAAAGTTTTATATTGGCCATCTGCATCTACATACTACCCCGCAAGCTGCCTCAATAGGCGTGTGGCTGGGGATGTCAGGACCAGTGGCGCAGCGAGGGGGGGTTTTGGGGGATAAAACCCCCCAGAGCTCAGAGAAAGTTTTAATTTTAATACATTTTACTTAATTGGATCGATATTACTAATAGAATAGTGTAAGGATAAATGAATTATCCCTCATGAAGCCGTAAAACTCACCATTTTGAAACATTTATCTTAAAATTACGCAATTTATTAATCTCGCACTTACCACTTATCCTGGTGGGTATTTACATACCCCCACAAACCCCGGTATGAGCTGCACCTAAACCCGCCCCCCCAGCCTTAATTCCTAGCTGTGCCCCTGGACAGGACACTCGCCATATTCATATAACAAGCAAATGTTCAAACGAAACTACACCTAGCAATTATTAAAGTCCTTTGTCTTACGGGGAAAGAACGAATTCTCGCACCTATCTGTCGGCTTTGCTCCGTACACCCGTTGCTCCTCACAGCCATGACCTTAACCTTGACCGCGTCATCGAAAACTTCCACCCTCGCTGCCGAAAACCGCTACCGACAGCTGGAGCTGTATTCCTCAACTCCAAATACGCGACTTAACTTGTGAGGGGGAACTCGGTTGCTTTCCAACTTCTGAAACTCTGCACGTGGTGCCCTCACCTCCTAGATCTTGCAACTTCTCCGTGCTTCCACGCACATCTTAGCTGTGTTCCATCCAACCTTAACGTGGATCAAGAAATCGGGGTTGAGAGCTAATTTCGTGAAGGTATTGAAGAAAATTATTGCCTTTTCTACCTTTACCTCCTTAGTTCCGGGACATATCTACCGTTATTTTTGGCTTGAAATTTATACGATACAATATTTCCTAGAGTTTAGGTCAATTTTAAAACAAGTTTCAGCCAACGTTTTGATTTATTTTTAAATCATCATCATGGCTATGTAAGAAAAAAGTATGAACAATATAAAATACAAAGATTAAAACGATATACAATATTTATACATAAAAAAGGTAATATATATATATATATAGTTACGGACAAAATAAACACTGATAAAAACATAGAAACACGCAGAAAAGGACACTCACAAAGAATCTTGCAAACGTTTCAGCGGGTTGACCCGCTATCCTCAGTGCTGAAAGTGAACTGCTGCAGGCAGATCCTCCAGTAGCTCTCCTTAGTGAAGTGGTGGGGGTGGAAGAACGGGAAGGGGAGAGGGGGGGAAGGGAGGGTAGGGTTTGCTTTGACTCTTAGTGGGCAATGTTTAGCCCGGGCGTTTCAAACGCCTTTTCAACCCAAATATGTGCCATTTCCCTCGTTCTCACCTCGATGATGGTTGCCTTCTCTGGCAGAATTTCAATGAAGGTTAGGGAAAAACATTTATCAAAAGAACTGTTGTGTGAGGCAGCGTGAATGGGGATGGGTTCATGAAAGGGGGTGGTTTTGCAGGAGTGCCTGTGGTTGTTCATTCGGATGGATATGGGTGTGGTGCATTCTCCTATGTAGTACGAGGTCGTTTTAGACAACTTCATGCAATAATAATTTGAACTAATTCATGCGTGATGTAGTGGAATGTCGACAATTTTAAATAAAATGCAATTGCACTTTTCCACAGTTATTTCAATGGGTTTCGGCTCACAGAACCATCGCCTGGCAGAAGACATCACAAATACACGAGTAGATCACATTAATACACTTGAAGAAGAGGTGGGGGAGGATTTGAAAAGTTTGAGGAAAGGGTGGGAAACAGAATTGCAGTGGAGAGAGTCCGAGAAAACAGACAATTATATAGATACGGAAAAAGCAGTTTTTAGATGGAGGGCTCTAGTAATTGCTATAGATGAAAGACAACTAAGAGAAACTAGGGATACGGAAAGGCCAAGAGGGAAGAATATTGGAATGGGAAGGGTCAAATGAAAACTTTATCATAGAATTTTATATTTTGGCTTCCATCCATCTAAGGAAAAATGGTATTTTCAAAGTTGCGACATACCGTACGTGAATGTTGGAGTTATAGCTCATAATTTAAAAATTTACGGTATATTCGGAGCATTATGACTAATTTCCTCAAATTTCTTATTTTTTTAGTCTATCATCTTGAATTATGTGGCATACCGTTCATGTTCTTTTGAAAGTTGTTTTATTCGTTACACGAATGTCGGACGTAAATTCATGATTTAAAAAGTTACGAAATATTCGGAGTACCTACCTATGTGAGGGTTGACTATCTATTTTCTTTAAATTTCTCTTTAATTCGATGTCTTTTACCTTGAATTCCGTGAGTTGCGAGAAGCGAGTTAACATTATTATAATCATCATGACCAGCCGGTTCCACAGCCAGGTTGACTTTTGCTGCTCTTCCGGTCCTTGTCTTGTGGCGCTGTTGCCTGTAATAGTTTTGCACCTGTTGCTGGTTGCTATAGTATTTCAAAGGAGATCACTGCGATGGGGAGACAGGAATTAGTTGTGGCCGTCGCTGTTGGTTTCAGATCAGATTACAATGTTTGATCATAGTTACACATCTCACTTGTCTGAGTTTCTGGCTAAGGGGTCTCTATTACCGTGGGACTCAGTGTCACGGACGGAAAGTAGGTAAGGAAGCGTTATCTGGGGGGGGGGGGGGGGTGGCGCACACGCACAGCACAAATATTCTATCTTTTTCCTCACACGCAAAATCCAAAGTAGTTCAGTGAATGCTGGTTTGGTCAGTGAGAGAGTTTCATCCTCTTTAAAGTGTTGATATGAAACGTGTATACATCAGCGGTGGCCAGGAAAGAAATGAGTAGAAGAAAAATCAGTATTATATTTATAATATTTCAAAAACTCGAGTGCTCGGCTGAACAAGAACCGTGGTTCCTGTATTGCAGGCAGCTGTTTTTGGTCCGTTTTTGCACGTTTTTTGCCCATAAATTTTCTAGCTTAAAACATTGGGACCAAATCTATAATGTTCGCGCAGATATTCTGCGTCGAACGCACCAAACCCCATCGTTGTGGCACTTGGTACGACTGAGATAGACCCTAAAAAGTGACTCCAAAAATGCAGACAGACTGACACGCTAAATATAGATTGTTTTTCCAAAGTCAAAATCTCAAGCTACCTCCAATAGATCTCCTAGCGACCGCAAATAGTTCGTCATCCTTTTAGATATGCATTAAGAATTATATAAAGGCTGGATGAGTTGCGTTCTGTGAATACTGGCGAGAGAATGGAGAGTGGTGGCATACAGTGGGACCGACGGCGACCTACCGAAGGTTCTCGGGTTCGAATCCAGGGCGATGCTTTGGTACGCCACCAACTTAATCCTCTGCAATTCGAGGTCATAAATGGAAATATACCGTGCCCTCCTGGCCTGCGAGTGAGAAATTCAAAGCCTGTGACTCACGCTGTGAGAGTTCTATCATATGATTTTTTAGATTTTGGCTTCCTTTCACATAGATACTCATGCTATTTTGAATGTTGTTATACACCATACAAGAGTGTCGGAGTTATAATAAAAAAAAAAAAAAAAAATTACGGAATATTCGGAGTATGTGAGGGTCGATTAGGTAACTAATTACCATAGATTTCTCATTATGTTTGTGTCTATCATCTTGAATAATGTGGAATACCATTCATGCTCTTTTGAATTTGTTTTATTTGATACACGAGTGCCAGTAATAATTCATTATTTAAAAAGCTGCCCATTTTTGTCCAACCTACAAGTTGAAGTGGTGGGTTAAAAAATTTAAATAAAAAATAAAGGAATAGAGCATTTCATAAAGAGATGTAGGAATAGAAATATGGAGAAAATAGCAATGAAGTTCACTGAGCTATTGATTAATATGTGACTATTGTATCTTGAATTTATGGAGAATGAGCCATTGGTGATATGCTATCTACTCCTTCTGATAATGTCCACTTCAAGGCTTCACGAATCATCTTCAAACTGGATACCAAATTATACGGAAATAATTTAAAAATTGAATTTCAGCTAATGATTCCCAAGAAGTTACAATAGCAACACAATAAAATCAACAAATATTAAAATAGCGGATTCTTCAGAATGAACAATGGAAAATAGTCGAGAGAGTAATGTCGTATAAGTGAGGCTAAATAATAGGGTGGTTTCCTATTATTTTTTTATTGCCTAAATCGAAAGATTATTACTCCTGGAGTACGATTTCACGCATTTAGATTTTTAAATGACGATATCTATTTTTCGCGATTAAATGAAAAGTGAAAATTTTCAAGCGCGCGAAAACGCGACGGGTAAGTATGAATGCCGGGAAATCTCTCCGTGTGACGTATTTCTCGTTCCCGCTACCGCCCTGTGAGGTGACCTTGAGGGAGGCTTGAGCGCTGATACGACGCAGGCTGCTAGCGGGTAGCTGAGTACCCTGCTAGCTGGTAGCGCTAGGTTAGAATAAGGATTATTAATACCTTATCAAACGAAGAAAACTTTCCGACCTTAGCCAGTTAAATAAGTGATTATTAAGACATGTTTCCCTGAGCTCTGCGCCTCATTCATGCATTGGTAATCTCAGACGATGTAGAATTCGTGACTACTCGTATAGAAACTAGGTCCCTGTGACGTCACGTGAAGTGGCATCGCGTGGGCGCCAATCTGGCCTTTTTAAAATGAGGATAAAAATGGACCATTGCCATTCGTCTAAACCGGTATATCTAAAACGAAATAATTTGTATATTATGAATACACTAATGGTGGGTAACGAATCGCAAGCAATGCCTTTCGTTTTCTTTGATGAAGGAAACTACCCTATTGGGATTTTAAAAGGCCGCAAGATATGCAGAGAAGCCAATCGCAGCGAATGCATGGAAGCTGTAGGCACGAGCATCTAAGTAGTTCCACAGAATCTCGCTAGATGGTAACAGTCGTGCAGAGTGTCCGTAAAATTTGCTTCATTTCGATCCTCTTACGAGCAAGCAATTTCTCTTCTCCCCAAATGGCGCCCCAAAAGTTTTCTTGTTTCCACCCCTGTATTTGAACTTTGAAATTTAAAAAATACAGCCACTGATTTAACACTGAGTGCCGGCTGCTAAATTTAAAGCCCTACTGAAAAATCCAGCCATTTTTACTACATTCGTACATTTTTTAAAACATTAGCATAAAAAATATATTTATATCGATGTGCATTTCAATGAAAATGGACTTTGCTCTTCTTTATGAATGAGTTGAATAACATTTATTGATAATTTTTAAATATATAATTTAACAATGAAAACCTACTGTTTTTGAAAAATAAAATAGTTGCAACAAATGCTGTACCGCCGTAACATGCATAATATTTTTTTTAATACGCTCAATTTGAACTATTTAAAGCATGGAAATCATAAAAAAGCATTGTTCCAAGCAAACCATTATAAATCCTGGATGACAAAAAGGGTCAATGCACCCTCAACGAACGGTCCATTGGCCCAAAGAATTTTCACACTAAGTGGCCTAAGACGAGGATGCCGGTAGCTACAGAGGACTTTTCGTCCTCAATACATAAAGTGAACTCTTTTTCCATCGAGCAGTTGATTTTTGAAAAAAACAGAACCACCAAGCAGTAAACTAGAAAAGTACCACGGGCAAAATATTACGGCTTAACGCATACAAAGCCAATTACATGTAAAGACATAATATTACGTCCATGGCAATCCTCAGAAGGATTAGCAGGACGTAATATTACGTCCATGGCACTCAAAGTGTTAAATACATAGCGGTGATGAAACGTAGTAACAAAATGTATAAATGTTTCAATGATGACCCAGAAAACCCATTTCAATGGCTCATCTTTTTCGTTGATATGCTTTAGAAGTTATGAACTTTTGACTTTTTCCTGAATCTAAGAATATTTTTAGACAATGTCATATCATATCTTATTTCTCATGTAATGATCCTTTCCCTTTGTTACAATAAAAGTTACTGATTACTAGCCACATTAATATTAATTCTATCCCTTGGCTTGTCGCGAGTTGAATAATCTAATGATTTCCTCATAAAGGAAATTACGATATGAAACGTGACGCAAAATGAAGCACTTCATTGGGAAAAATCTTGCACAGGGCGTCATAAAGATCAAAAACCAACAATGTTGTAGAAGAGAGGGGGATTTTGTTTTCGAAACGATTTCGGTGTGGTGATTAGGTCGCTGGCCTTTCTTTTCGTGGACCCGGGTTCAAATCCTGGTAGTGGCGGGCGAAAATTTTTCAGAGATCGTCAAATCCCTACTTGAGCGCTTTATGGAGAGCTCTTTATCCCTATGACTCCGTTCGTCAGATGGGACGTTGGGCAGTGGCGCCGACTCCATGGGGCCTGAGGGGGCCCGAGCCCCCTCAAAGATTTGTTTGGGGGGGCGGAGCCCCCTCAATAATTCAAGAAAATAATTAAGTTATATTATGCTTTGTGAAATCACAAAAATATATTGGTAATTTTTATTTCACATGTTTGACGATAGTTACCTCTTAAATAAATTTAACAATGAGTGTTGAAACAAATAATTATAAGGTTAAGCAGGTTAACTGAATGAAGTGGTGTGAATCATGGTAGTGTTTCGGTGCTGCGACACACTTTGAATTTAACCTCTTCCCGGGGCAAGACCTCCGATTTGGGCCCCCCCAATATTTTTTATAAGTCGGCGCCCCTGACGTTGGGCCATGGATCCCTTGGCCTCGCCTTGATTTCTACACCCTCCCTTCCCTAACCTATCCTTCATGGCGCAAATGACGATGAAAATATAAATGTAACATGGTGATAAACGTACAAAAATTACTACATACATGTTTTATTTATGAGTATGGTTCTCAAAGGTGGTAGGGATTATATTATAACCGGCGAGAAGTTAAAAGGAATTATGGAAAAATGTTGCACTGGGTTGATTGTTACGCCGGATGGAAATTAATTTGTATCTTCTATCTTAAAAGAACATGTATTCCCCGTTGTTAAGATTCACACACACTGTAACTTATATTTTTTTAAATCAACAAAACAACAATGGTTTCAAAGTTAATTTCTCGGTGTTACCATGTGCATTGTTGTTTTGTTGATTCTTTTAAAATATAAAGTTTCAGTGTGTGTGAATCTTAACACGGAGAATATATATACATACACACCAACAAAATATCGCATCAAATCAGGTGAATTCCAGTTAAATTAAAGGAAATGAACGTGATTGGGAATCGAACCAGAGACTTTTTTTATCTTTCTAGACCACTACGTTAACCACTTCTGTGTTCTTTTTCCTTAAAGTACAAGGCAATGTTTAGGCCTTGAGACGTAAGGATTGAAATATTCCTCATTTACCACCAGACGTGGCGTTTTTAATAATAATAAGTATCATCACTCCTCAAATAAGTACAAAATTTTTTTTCATGGATTCCATGCAAAAATATGTGAAGGTTGAAGGTGCCTATGAGCAGAATTGTTCTCATGGGGTTCATCTGCGTGTAGTGGCTTCTTCGAAGCCGATATTTCCATGCGTTGACATCCTTGACTTCATCTGTGGATTGCAGACTCCAAATACCAATTTAGTGGAAAAGGATGATTGTATACAGTGGTGCCGACTCCGTGGGGCCTGAGGGGGCCCGAGCCCCCTCAAAAATTCGTTATGGGCGTGAGGAAAAAATGTTTCAGGCTTGTCGATTTTCCCGAGTGTCCAGAAATCGAGATTCGAGTTATCAGGATTCAATATGTTGATCATACTTACTTACTTCCTCGGCACTACAGCCCGGTATGGGCTTTGGCCTCCCTCAAGACGCCTGTCCAATGTCCATTCTCTCCTGTTCTGCACTTTCTCCCACCATCTGACAATCCTCATAGCCTTTATGTCTTCTTCCACATCCTGCATCCATCTTTTCCTCGGTCTTCCTCTTTTTCTCTTTCCATCCATATTTCCATGTAGAATCTTCTTAGGAATCCTTTCTTCACTCATTCTTTTTATATGACCTAGCCAAGCTAGCCGTTGGATCTTCACAAATCTCACTATGCCTTCGCCTTGTTTGTTCTTATCCTCCAAGTTACCCATCTATCACGGGACCATATATCTTTCGCAAAACCTTCCGTTCAAATATCCGCAGAGCTTGCTCGTTTCCAGCGGAGATGCTCCACGTTTCTGCTCCATATGTCATGCATATGACATATGTTGATCATATGACTCTTATAAAATGCTTAAAAACTTAAAACTCACTTTTTATAAAATTTCCCTGGGCAGAATCCCCAGTTTGGGCCCCCCAATATTTTTTGTAAGTCACTGATTGCATATGGTCCACAATTAATGACGTACTGGAGCAAATAGGATAGTTTTCATTTTACGTCATGATCGAGCTCAAAGGCCTGTGTGGCAGTCAAGACAGAGAGAAAGCTCACGCATGAGGCGAAGAGAATGAAAGGTTCGCCCTCAGCTCAACGTTCCCTCAGGGTGACCTGTTTAAGTATTCCACACACGGTTATAGCCTCGGGCACGGAGGAGACAGGTCTGACAATGAGTGAGTGTAGAAGGAGACATCGAAATAAAAACCTCAAATATCCTAAAATATACCTCAAAAATAGTATATCATTTCGCTTTACGCATCAGCCCAGAGTTATCGATAATCTCACTCGCCCACTCAACCGATTACTGTCAATTTTGAACGAAAAAAAAAGGATTTTCATAAATATATATCCGGTAAATCAAATTTAAATCATTTCCTTATCGTCTTATTTAAAATTTATACCGTGAGGACACATGTATGTAAGGTCCTTAGATTATTTTAATTAAGAAGTGGAAAAAACCCTCTATTAAAGGACGAAACGCAATCTGAAAAAGATATTTTATTTAGATTCAATGTATATTTAAATATTCCTGTTTGATAGATCTTTCCATTAGATGGGACCCAATGTATTATACCTTGACACTAGAGAATATAAAGGCCAATAGCTTAAAAAATAGTTAAATATAGTATTGCAAAATTTCCAATAACCAAATTTTGAATTTATTTTCGCAGAGCAAATTTCCATGGGCAGATTTAGGAGGGGGCACGGGGGCACGTGCCCCCCCTAGACAATTAAAAAATAGACAGGATTTTTATACAGTTATCATTACTCACGCTCGTTTTATTTTGTGTATTACTGAGCCTCAATTATATAATTTCACATTAATTACTTTCATATAAAAATAAATAAAATATTTCATAAAGTAATTGTTGTATGTTTTTCTTTAAATCCCAGAAGACCATATGGCTGTCAGACCCTTGTGCCATAAGAAATCCTGGATCCGCCTTTGATTGTTACCGCGGCATTTTCAATTCAATTTAAATCATTCGTATAATTCTTTTTTCCAGTGCTAATTTTGCAGCATTTGATTGAATGTTTGAGTGAAATTATCGCTACTTCTGTGCTGGATCGTAAAGCAAAGTGACACAGAATTTAAAATTCACTCAATTGTCCAAATATATTGAAAATGCTGTTGTAACTACAATACGCTTCGTGCAGATATAAATTAAGAGTTAATATAGTAATTCATTATTTTATATTAACAACTTCCTTGGTACCGCATTTCATATAAGCCTACATTAATACTAAAAACAAATTTCTCCGATTCCGGGCGAAATAGCTCCGTACTCAGCTAAATTTAGGCCAATGCAGTTTTTTGAAGTTGTTTTGTATGTATTAAAATTCCTTCTTCTTTCATTATAAGTTGTATAGTAAACTTATTTATTTGTTTCGAATTATTATTTGTTATTATAAAAAAATATTCATGGAGATTCGCCTCACCACGAATTTTACTTAGAGGCAACTTCAAGCTTCTCTTAGTTTGCATGGAATCCATGTATTTTTTTAATCATGTTTTTTTTGTGAAGTAATGAAACTAAATATTATCATTATGAATTAGTGCTTTTGAAAAAACAAGGGATTGGATTTTTCGACCGCACTATTCCAACAGTACGGTCCTTCGATAGTTATCGCTTTACACATTTCAAAATCAATTCCGGGTCAGAATTAAGCAGAGTAGGATGGATTAGCTAATTTGTATTTTTATCTTTAGATGATAAGGATGATTAATACCGGGAAAAAGTCAAAATAAAAATAAGAGAAAAAATCTCACCAAATTGAGTAAATTCTCATTAATTACCATGTGAAAAAATCTCACCAAATTGAAAAAATTCTCATTAACTGTAAATCAAAACGCAGACCGGGATACTGCACTATCAATGACAATACACCATAGCAATTTTATAGCCTTCACTTGGCAGCGTTGAAATATTACTCGTTTACTGCTTAGCGCGGCGTTAGCGATGTAATGCAATTCACCTTTGGGCTTCTTCGAAGCTCATATGCCAACTCGTTGACATCCTCCATGGACCCTAAGGGTCTGTATTCAAGAACCACGAACCTTGGTGATGTTGAAATGAGAATAGGGTGGTTTCCTATTATTTTTTATTGCCTAAATCGTGAGATTATTACTCCTGGAGTACGTATTTCACGCTTTTAGATTTTTAAATTAAGATATCTATTTTTCGCGATTAAATGAAAAGTAAAATTTTCAAGCGCGCGAAAACCCGACGGGTAAGTATGAATGCCGGGAAAACTCCCTTGTTACGTCGTTCTGGTTCCCGCTGCCGCAAGTGAGGTGGCCTTGGGGCGAGGCTCTGAGTGCTGATGCGACGCAGGATGCTAGCAGGTAGCAGAGTACCATGCTAGCTGGTAGCGCTTGGCTTAAATAAGGATTATTAATACATAATCAAACGAGGAAAACTTTACGACCTAAGCCAGTTTTAATAGGTTAATTTAATTAAGAAATGATTCCCTGAGCTCTGTGCCTCATGAATTGGTAACTCCTATCTACTCGTATAGAAACTGTGACGTCACGTGGAGTGGCATCGCATGGGCGCCAATCTGGCCTTTTTCAAATGAGGTTAAAATTGACCATTGCCATTCGTCTAAACCAGTATTTCTAAAAACAAATAATTTGTATATTATGAATACATTAATGGTGGGTAACGAATCGCAATCAATGCCTTTCGTTTTCTTTGATGAAGGAAACTACCCTATTAAGGAACGTGGATAGCGTGGTGGCCTGCGCAGGGTCATTGAAAACCAAAAGTCCATGGTTCGATTCTCGGTTCACGGGACTTTGTCCTATGGCAATAATTGTGAATTTCCCCACCTTTCACGTGGCAGGATTGAAATTCTCCTACTTTTTCTCCTACTATACTTCTACTTCTACGTTCGTATTTAAAATAAATAGAGAAGGAAAACTGTGGTGAAAACTTTCTCTGTTGACAGATGACAGTCCGATCAGATTTACTGATTTTTCATCTGAAGAAACCACATCATTTAGGTATTAGATTACCTACTTAATAAACCAGAAAATTCTATGATTCACTTCCTTCAGCTGGCTTCAGCTCGTCTAAAAAGAAGCACATTAATGATTGCTGCTATACTTCCACTGCAATCTTAATCATCAGAAGAAATATATAAGGAAAATGTCATCTATCGAGCGATGATTAAACGAGGAATCCCCGGGAAGAAAAAAACAACAAGAGTTAAATGGAAGAAAACCTAATTGTGTTTGCAAGATGGTAATTTGGCAACAAGCCAAAATAGTGGGCATGATAGCCTGCTATATAATAATAATCCCTGCTATGCTGCCGCTACAACCATCGTATAGAGAAGAAATAGGGAGAGAAAGCTGTGATGAAAACTTTCTTTGCTGAGGGATGACATTCTGATCAGAATTACTGATTACTGATGCGGAAAAACCGTGTCATAGATTAGGAAACCCTATTTATTGAACCAGAACATTCCATGATTCACTTCCTTCGGCTGGAATCGATAAAGAAGCATATTTTTGCTCGCATTAATAATTAAAGCGTTTTAAAAAATTTATCGAAAAAAAGAAGACAAAGGCGATGTCGTCGTCGTGTTTTGCCGCACGAGCGACGCCGAAAGACGAAAAACGGTGAAAGTTTAATGGTATCGCTTTCTGAGAGCGAATCGCGGAACCTCGAATGAATATTCATGAGGCACGCGGCGAGGAGTGGCAGCGACTTATCTCTCCGGGCGCCCTCTTTGGGGTTAACCACCAACCAACACCGCGCCGCGCGTCCAATTAAAATTTGAAATCCCTCGCGGGCGGGTGGAAGGGAGGGAGGAGGGGAGTCTGGGGAGATTTGAAGGAGGGTCGCGGAAGGAAGGGTTTTGACAAGACAGTGGAGCGAAGGGGCGGGCCAAAAACAAGCGAGCCCCACTTCCGCCCAAATGAAATTTCAAGATTAGACGGGGGAAGAAAAAAACAAGAAGAGTTTAATGGAAGAAAGCCTAATTGTATTTGCAAAATCCTAATTTGGCAACAAGCCTTAAACTAGTGGGCATGATAGCCTGCGTTCCAAGTATAAATGTTTTTAAGCCCTCCCAAGGCTTTAGATGGAAATTAGTTGAATTTAGAAGAGAAGAATATTTCTAGCAGAAGATTTGAAGGACAAATAGTGCGTTTTGCAACTTTGATGATGAAAACTTTATCCTTGGAAAGTAAATTTAATTAAATATGACGTCAAAACGAAAAATCCAGTAGTAAACTGATATACAAGCTAAAAGTTGGTCAGTAAATGGGTAATACATATTCAACATGCAGCCATTCTGGTCAGTGGGAGAATTGGCATTTGGGGCACACAAACACCTAAGATGGTATCCAAACATTTCCCCACAAAAAAGAATCGAGGAAACCGTAAACAATAATATACTTAAAGAAAACTAATGCAATTTCGAGTTTTTAAATCGAACTCAATTTTTCACTGTAAATGATATTTTGTACTTTGATGGATTACCATTAGATTAATACGCATTTTATTTTTGCCGGCCTCTGTGGCGGCGGGGTAACGTTCTCGCCTGCCAAACAAGAGGTCGCGGGTTCGAGTCCCGCCTGTGTAGGTTTCCCCGGTCCAGGGCATGGTCGTTTATGTACTTTTACTTGTTACATTCGCTGAACACGGCGGTGTAAAATGGCCAATAAGAGCTGTATCCGGTGGTTTGTGAATAAAATAAAATTAAAAAAGTACGATGCAAATCTCACAATTTTTTTAAATATTCCTAATCCCTCAAAGTTAGTCCAAGTGGAAAGTAATGGCGAGCACATTCCATAGATAAAGTGCAGGGTAATTCCGAATTGAAACCTTGCAGCAGTATCTGGGGCGCTTCCAAAGAAAAATGTCTTTAAATCGACCTCTTGCGGTGCCAAAGATTAGACTTGTGTCGATTGGATTATCTTCCGATTCGAGAAAATGCTAAGTACCTATGATAAATCACAATTTATTATTATACTCATAATTTACAAAAAATGTAGGCCTTTGAAGAATAAAATTATGAAAGAAAAAAAGAACAGGAAGGCGGTTGTAAATGTGTTTCCGGAACTAGGAATTTGAAATCATCCAGATGGGAATACAGCCCTGTAAGACCTTTATTATAGCTACTCAATAGTGTGAAATTATCACTCACGCTGAAGAAACTTAAGTAAGGTGAATTAGGCTTTAAAAAATAAAATATGTATGTTTCAACGATAAATGACATTCATTTTAAAGAGAAAAAACCGTGATTTTTTTGTATTTTCGACTGTCCTGCGATTTTCGCATCTTTCTCAACTTTGCCCTTCATTAGGCAGCGGTTTAACGCCGGAAAATTGAGCTGAACCTTTCCAGACTCATTTTAATTCCGATTGGCAGCTTCTAGAAAGGTATACAGGAGAATATCGAACATTGATTTTTTGTGACCACCCTAATGACTCATCCCATAACCATTTCTATCGGGAACGACTCCCAATATTTTGGTTTAAACTGACAAAAAATTTCGAACTCATAAAGTAGCGTAACCATGGCATGCGAATAAATTTTCGGGTTCTAAAATGAAATTTAAAAAATTATAATTGGTTCAAAACCTCCTTTTTTCAATTTTAGTCCTTGAAATTTATACTTAATCAGACGTTTCGCGCAAGGCAAATGTTTTTTATTCATTTCCTGCAGTGATTGCAGCGGATCATTATCTTGCAACTCCATTATTAAGGAAAAGTAGTTGAACTTCGCTGAATTTCACTCAATATGTTAATAGTTTATTCTTGTGAACATATTACGCTGCACTTCAGCATCATTGACCATGTGTTCATGAAGCTGCAGGGCAATTCATCATTTGTGTTTTCCTCAAGTGTTCAACTCTACAGTAACACCTGAATAATAATAAATAATTGTAAGCTGCTGTGAACTTACATCATGCTTGGTGCCATCGCTAGTGTGATAAAATAATTCTTGGAGCATAGGTCTAATGTATGTGATGCAAAAATGTTGTTAGCCAACGTTTCAGTTTATTTAAAACTATCATCAGGGCTATGACTGAAAACATGAGAACAATATAAAATAAAATGATATACAATATTGTTGCATAAATAAATGTTACGAAATAGTTTTTTTACAATAATATAGTTTTTTTAATAAGAAGAGAATACTCATAAATAATGACATACCTCAGCTTTGCACATATTTATTGATATTAGGTTACTAAGCTATTACCAAACCTAGTTACCATTAATTTTTATTAATTAAATAAAAATAAATTTTGCTAAGGTCTTCAATATGTGTTTTTTATTACAATGTTAATTGATTTAGATATGTAAACCATTTCTTTAGCCATGATGACGGTTTTAAATAAACTAACTAATTTTTTTCATTATATGCATTCGACCTATAATCCAAGAATTATTTTATCATTAATTAAATGAGGTCAAGGTATGAGGAACAAAAATCGCTAGGGTGTACACTTTCAAATTAGAAGTAAAATGCGTTTTCATGGGCAATATTTTTGGTGACTATTTATTCTTCTCTCTCCGATAACTGATCCACAACTTTCCAGGAAACTCTCCCGCACTTAACCAAAATGATTTATGCTTTCCCATGGGTAATACATTACACGTTTAATGGGATCTCCTAAGGCCAGGTGTCTTGAATATTTTGAGTACGCAGGTGATGGCAATTTCCCGAATAGGGACCTAGATGAATGAGGCATCTAAGGATTACGAATCTATTGCAGACATTTTGAGGTAGTCATAAAACAGCAATAGATGCAATCTAAGGTGCATGATGGCAGAGAACTTAGAGAGTCTTAAAATTGTAATGACGCAAATATTTGCAATAGGGGTATTTATTTCATTGAAATTTCGTAATGCGCGCTCGATTTCTCGTGTTTGATGTCATAGTCTAAGTTAAAATAAAATATAACTGCACTTTTCAACAATTATAGCATTGCGAAGGGGAGAGAGTTGTACCATGGAGCGGTTTTTCAATTTTTTTAGGTAAAGCAAAATATACTTACTTTTTATTTATAGTCTAATGGTAACATTTTAATCCCTGAGGATTACTTAGCATAAGTTTTAAGTCTCAGACTTCTACCTTTACTAATAACGGATCTAATTTAAAATTCTAATAGAGTTTATAATTGCTCCTAGGTACATCATGTCCATGTAACTAGAAACACTACCTATCGTACGAAGTAACACAAGTAAGTTTGGTGGGAACAGTAATTAAAAACGTGAAAAATGGGAATAAATGCGTAGATTTTTATTAAATTTGAAAGAACATTAAAGTGTTGCATAAAGAAAGAAATGTAGCTTACGTAAAACTTCATTTTCAAAATATAACTCCTTTCAAGTAAAAATAAACTTTGGTTAAAGCCTCCAAAATTAATATCATTCTCTAAAGTCCAAATATATAATGAATGTAACACAAAAAAGTAAATTTCATAATAGTAGACCATAAATTACGGCTGACTACAAAAATCACAAGCATAGGACATGCTCCTAGGTACTACATCATGGGCTTGTGTCCCGTGGTACAACAGGTAGGCATTTTTAATTTCGACTGATTTTTTTGGTTAATATCACGTCTAAAATACCAAATAAGTAGCTAATACTACTCACAATTATATGTCAATTTCACCTATGCTACGATAGCCACTGTTGATGTGATCGATTTTTCGGTAAGAGACTTGGATATACAACTAAAAATATTTGCTTTTCAGCGACAAATACTTCAAAATAGCGTCTTCTTTGTAAGGACAAATGGATTTATGATTGACCTGTTTTGCACTCAAGCGCATCTTTCACATAATAGCTTAGTTTAAAGCTGCTAGTTCGCAGAACATATCGCCGGTACTTGCAAGTGCTCCTAGGTATACCATGTCCCGGATACACCACCCTCCCCTACTTCAGTATCTCTCCCACTCCTCCTTGCAACGCTACTTTCTGCCATCCCTCCATTTAAGGCCGTTTTACACGGTACACGGAATTGCGCAGTCTGACGTACGTGCGAAGGCGCAATCAAAATTGCGTCGTGTAAAGCGGTGAATTGCTAGAACACATGCGAGAATGCGTGGATGCGAGACGTCAAAATAGCCCCTGTTCTAATTTCGTTCATGCATTCGCGCAATTCCACGCCATTTTAGAACTTAATGCAGCTCTAACCTGCGCAATTCCGTGTACCGTGTAAAACGGCCTTTATAATGGATGTACACGTGTATCTTTCTTCCACCCTGCCCTTTCTATTCTTCTCCACCCCCTTGGCCTTCCTGTTCCCTTATTTTATTCCCAGCGCCGCGTCGTTCCTATACAGCTATTGCTAGAGTCGTCCTTCCCCTCGTTTTTCTTGGGTGCCTTGTTTTCTCACTCTATACTCACTGTACGTCCGTTTTCCACGCTTTCCTTTACTCAATTCGTCCAATAGGGTAGTTTCCTTCACCAAAGAAAACAAAAGGCATTGATTGCGATTCGTTACCCTCCATTAGTGTATTCATTATGTACAAATTATTTGGTTTTAGAAATCCCAGTTTAGACGAATGTTAATGGTCAATTTTGACCTCATTTGAAAAATACCAGATTGGCGCCCATGCGATGCCACTCCACGTGACGTCACAGGGACCTAGTTTCTATACGAGTAGATAGGAGTTTTACATCGTCTGAGATTACCAATGCATGCATGAGGCACAGAGCTCAGGGAAACATGTCTTAAAATCGCCTATTAAAACTGGCTAAGGTCGGAAAGTTTACTTCGTTTGATAAGGCATTAATAATTCTTATTTAAGCCAAGCGCTACCTGCTAGCAGACTGCATAGTGGCGGCGCTCATAGCCTCGCACCAAGGTGGCCTCACACGGCAGCAGCGGGAACCAGAATGACGCCACACGGGGTTTTCCCAGCATTCATACTTAGCCGTCGCGTTTTCGCGCGCTTGAAAATTTACACTTTACATTTCGTGTACTCCGATATCTTCTACCATCTGCTATGACAAGACATCGAAATACACGATAACATCGCATATGTCTGTGAGCCAAAACGCGTCGCACGTATCAACATAATTGTGAATAAGTGCAATTACACTTTATTTTAATACGCCGAACTTCCACTATGTCAAACCTGAGTCGGTTGATATTATAGGTAATTCTTAGAAATAAAAAATAATGCTCGTGTCTACGTCGTTAAACTTACTGTATTCATGTGATTACTTTCGGAAAGATTGAAATAGATCGTCGCCGAGATGAAATATGGGAATTCTAGTGGCCAAACACGCGATGGCGTTTAATGTGGAAGCATAGAATGAGGGGAGAGCAATTTAAGCTGAGAGGTGATTTATAGGACGTAAAGGTTATTGAAAGGAATGGGTCGCATGAGCCTCCCTTTTTTAATATCATAAGGAAAAGTCGGGGGCTATTTCTTCAAGGGGTTTTACATGTCCCTCTAGGAATAAATCATACTAGTCCATACTTGGGAGAGATTATATGTTCTAACATCAATAAAAATGCTTTAAGAAATAACCACAAAACGTAAATGATGACCAAAACTCAGAATACCCATGCACTTTGAAAATAAGGAATTTTTGACCCACCATTCTTTTTATTTATTTTTATTTTTTTGTGTTGTCCCAAGTCAGGGATACCACCCCCTTACTTGGGAAACATTTCTTTTCAAATGCCTGTACAAATGTAAAACTAAAATACTCTATCACGGGATACGGTGGTAGGTTTTTATTAAATTTAACACTAACAACTTTTACCTGTCAAAAGTGTGTAGACTTAAGATAATATCTAAAAAAATTAAAATTCTCTTCGAAGACAGTGTGGGTATGCAACAATAGATACCACTCTAAACTCGCCCTGTTGGCCAATCTGAAAATGTAAAATGTCCTATTTCGTCTCAAGTTAAATCCCTGTCCCAAGAATGGGCTGCTGACTGTGTTTTCGATTTATTTCCCTGATTTGGTTCGGAGAAATCGAGGTATAAATATTGAAATTTAAAGTGAAGTTGACCCTGGTCAGTGTTTCCTTGAATCTCAAATTTGAAACGTTTACACAGCATTTTCCCAAATGCATATTTTGTATTTTAAAAACGGGAAAATTTTGGCTAAGGTGTACTTCATATGCTTAGAAAATCTACATATCATTGCGCACGCATTACAGGAGTAAAACCTTGTTCACAACAAATTAACCTGATTTAAAATAATAAAATTCAAACTATAGAAATGAGAAATATTTAGAATTTGGATACTTTAAGACTTTTAAAGTAATATGCTATCATTTACTTAATATTAGCGATGTGTGAGTACTCGAAAATTCGAGTCGAGTAGTTGGTAGTCGATTCGAGTGTTTCGAGTAGCATTACGAATATCGAGTCGAGTAGTTGAGGCTTCAGAGCTGTCGAGGCTAGTAAGTTCAGATATCCGCCGACAGGAAGCGCTATCATGAAATGTAATAATATCGTTTTGATCGTCGATACGTGTTACGATAGCCACACAAGTGCGTAGCGAAAGACAATTTTCTGCAAGCAGTAATACTGTAATATGGAGTTGTCAAAACCAGATGCCTCAGAGTGTAGAACAATTAATTATTCTGCATAAGTACTTGAAAGGCTCAAATATTACATGATTCATGTACATATATATTATTTATTACATTCATTTCGATAGAGTTGATTAAACTAATGAAGACACATACATTTTCATCCATCTCCTATTTCTGACAAATTAACCACTAACTTTTCTCATTTTCCTTTTTTTATACATCAGGATACGTATTCGAAGTAGAAAATGTATAAGGGTATTGGAGAATATGTTCGAGCATGCCTTGTTGTATTGCCTGGTCAAGAAATTACCGTACTCGACTCGCGGGTGGTTTTCAACTCGCCTCCAGACTCGACGAGATCAAAAAGTTCTGCTAATAAATCCCTGCTGACTATGCGTAAACGTAAAAGATTATTTTTCCCTCAAAATCTTAATTACCGGCCGATTGAAGAAGAATTGTTCTGTGAAGCGAGGCTGACCGTCAGTCGCGAGCTTCTCGCTGCCACTCCGTACGCAGCGTGAAATTCAATTTCGATCACTCAGGCGAGATGGGTCACTTTATGATGGGGGAGACGATATATTATTGGAAGGGACTCTCCTGACGTACGACCTTGACCTTCACCCTCCCTCCAATGGGCTCCCTGTTTAACTTTCCCGGGCCATTCGAGACGACCGAAGGTCACGGGGAGCTCGTCATTGGTGTTTTACCCGAGAGTTCCTCAAGGATCCTATCTGGGTCCATGCATGAAAAAGGAAGGCTTTCCCTCCCGCTTGACCACTCTTTTGACAACGTTCTTATATTACATTATTGTTTTTATGAACTCGATTTGTTGTTTGTCATCCTGTCCGGGTCGATTCTTAATTATCTTAATTTTAACCCAATTTCCGATTGGCTATCAAGCTGATTTATCCAGAATTGGACAGAAGGAGACGATAATGCAATATTGTAACACTTATGATTTTAACTGTATCGCGATCGTAATTCAGAAGAATTTAAAGTTTAATACGGGGACTAGTTTAAAAAAATGAGCACCAAAATCCGTAGGCAGCTCTGCGGTCATTAAGGCTTATCATTCATTTTGTAATTCATTCCTATTGATGATAAATATGAATTGAGTGTTATAGTGGGACATTCGCCCAACGTTTTTCGTTATATATGAAGCAGTTGATTTAATTGTTGCTAATGCATAAAATATATTTTATTGTTTATGGTTAACGGAAAAACTTTTTTATTTTGCAATATTATTATACTATTATTTGCTTTAAAACAATGTTCTCTTTACTAGTGATTGATGTGAACCACTCACTGACGAAGTGCGCATAAATCGTTTGAAACTGATTAAATATTTGTGAAACTTACCGAGAGGATACGGTATACGCTGCTTTATCTTTGTCTTGTATCTATAATACCAAAACGTGGGATCTGAGAAATAAATAAAAGGTAAAATTTCCATTCTTGAGATACGGGAAAATTCACGCAATGTACGCCACGCCATAGGCTGCACCGAGCCGTCAAGAAATTTTTTTCAGCTGCTTCGGCGCAATGCAATTCTTCAGCTATGCTGCTAGTGAACAAAAGCCCGAACAAGAGAATGGCATGTGGGTAAACTCTTTTCGGGATTCCCACCGGGTTAATTTTTCCATAATGGCCAACGTTTCAAGCTCCGACTCGCCGGCTCATCCTCTGGGCTGCTGAATATCGTTTTATTTGTTTTATAAAATACATTTATTTGTTTTATAAAATACATTTTTTTCTAAAATACATTTATCGAAGCTAAATGTATTTTATAAAAAAACATGGCAGTCGTGGGACTACCGTTGGAAGTGAAAACTTTTTATTTAAAAAAATTTGGACGTTGATTGATGTTAGACAATGTCCATGAAGCCTATGCTACTAACTGGATTAGGAGTATAAACTCGGAAAAGCCAAGTTACTAGCCGAAATTCAAGAAAATATTTTTTATAATTATTGCTATGAACAAAATCGGATAACTATTGTCAACACAAAACGTAGCGATAGTTTTGCTTCAGAATATATTTTTACACATGAGGTACGAGCAAATTCAGAATTCTTTCTCTCTTTATTTCCCTCTCCTTCGTTAACAGCGAGACGGTGACGATTTTGAGGTGACGGTCACGCGAGTTCAGAGTTTTTTTTTACCAATCTGAAAATAAAGACACAAACGCGTCATAAGAATTTTTCACTTCAAAAATTTTTCTCTACTTGTTTCCATTTTTATATTTCTACAATATATAATTGTAAACACATCACATTGATTTTATGGCACAAATGCCATTTCTTTAGTGGCCATATTGATTTTATGGCACAACATTCGAATAAGCTTCTTAAAGTGAACGTATAAAAAGAAATTGAGTTATATTGTACTAACCTTCACTATTCTTGTATCGAGTACACTCTCCTGCACGAGTATGGACTGGTGACGGTGATGCGATTCTAATGGTTTGTACCCATCCATAAGTACTATATATACAGCGAATATACATCTACATCTACATAATACCCCGCAAGCCGCCTAAAAGGCGTGTGGCAGGGGGTGTTAGGACACCAGCCGTTTACAGCTAAAAAAATATTAAGTGCTCAAACGAAGTTGGGACTAGCGTTTATTAAAGTCCTTTATGGTTCGGGGGAAAAACGAGTTCGCATATCTATCCGTTCGGCAAAACATCTCTCTTAATTTATCACATCTATCGGACCTGGAAATATAGTGTGGCTCTAATATTATGTTCTCTGTGTCGCTCTTAAAGATATCCATTCTCAATTGTTCAAGCAATCTAAGCCTAGCGCGCAGCCTCCGAGTCTCCAACGGCTCCCAGCCTAACTTGCTTAACATCTGGGTAACACTGTCTGTACGCCCGTAGCAGTTTTTGACGAAACGCGGAGCCTTCCTTTGAATTTTATTCAGTTCGCGGATTAAGTCTTTCTGCACCGGATCCCATATGCTCGCTGCATATTCAAGGTGTATATATACTGTGTATATATACTGTGTACATATACTGTGTATATATACTGTGTATATACAGAATATACATAATTATACGCATATGTAGTAGCGGTGACAGTGACGGTGTCACGAGTTCAATGTCTTTTACCCATCTACAAAAGTGCTCAACGCGCCATAAGAAATTTTCACTGGTAAATTATCTATTTCCATTCTATGTGATTTTAGTAAAATCATGCTTTTTAATTGGAATAACGAGGAAATTCGGTCTAGTGCATCATGATTGGCTAGCTCAGTTACTCTAGATGGCGTTTGCTCCGGATTTATTTCTTCGCGAACTTCTTTTGTATCTCATTACGATGCCAAACGACCGTGTTCCTCTTTGTTGTATATTAATCCGCCCTTTTTATCCTCATTTATGACATATTATGCAAAACATTGTTCTCATTTACCCTGATTCCCAGACGATATCTTCTTTCTATGGGCCTCTTTTGACGTACTACGCTTCGTTTTGACGCTTGAGATGGAGGATTTGTGGGGGTTGGTTTCCGTGGAAACGGGGTGCAATGGCATCTCAAGGTCTCGGCGTCATCATTGGGGGAGGGGGGGGGAGACGGAGTGAATTAATTCGTTCGTGGGTAGTAGCTCAGAGCGCAATCATCAACGGCTGGGAAATTGGACATGACCAACCAAGTTGCGGCACCCTGCTGTGTAATGGACTACTGTAATGGAGCACTCGGCATAACAGATTGAGGCTGCGATGTCACCCATTACTTAGGTACCTGACCGCAAAGGCATCACCCACATTGGATAGAGTTGAGCGCAAGGCTTATGGGAAACAATCTAAATTAAGTTGGCTTTGGTTTGGAAAGAATTAAGTATTGGAAGACCAAGAAAAAGATGGTAATGTGAGACCGGAGCAGGCTTAGTAGCCTAATCCTGGAAGGAAGAAGAAGAATAAAGGCCTTTTACAGTGCTGGAGGAGGATATTGAGGATAAAATAGACGGATTTTTATTTATTAATTTATCTCAATTACCGCCGAAAACAGCACAATGAGGCCTTTACATCGGAAGTTTAAACAATCAACAACAGGTGATCATACATATGTCCTGATAAAGGCAACCTATCCAGGCGGGACTCGAACCCACGACTTTCGATATGGTAGACGATGAGTTATCCATACCGCTACTGAGGCCAACTGATCAATGTACAACAAAGAGGAACACGATCGACCGGCCATGTAATGTGATGAAACAGATACGTGGAGAACGTAATGGAAGGATGAGTTCAAGGAAAAATCCCCCGAGAAGGAGAATCCCCAAGGTACAAGGACCTCGAACAGACCAAAAAGATACAGGGAAGAAAGCCTTTGCGAGGTAGAACTGGTATGGGGGATAGAGAAATCGAGGGTTGCAATATTACCATCATAGGATTAAAATACTATGCAAATATATTCCTATAGTTAGGACTGGGAAATATACAGGCCTATGATTATTTTAAATACAAAATACCGCTCCAAAATGTATTTGAAATACATTAGACTTTGGCATCTGAAAAACAAACTACAAAATAGTATCCATGATGAAACGCAAATGGTAATTTCCACACTATTTAATACAAGACTCAACGACCGACAATGGTTTCAACACGTTGACATTTTCCATGCCACACGTTCATTTACCTTGAAAATGACACAAAGTGTTGAAACCATGGTCGGTCGTTGAGTCTTGTATTAAATAGTGTGGAAATAGGGTAGTTTCCTTCATCAAAGAAAACGAAAGGCATTGATTGCGATTCGTTACCCACCATTAGTGTATTCGTAATATACAAATTATTAGGTTTTAGAAATTCCAGTTTAGACGAACGGCAATGGTGAATTTTTCCAGCACTTTTCCAGCATTCCTACTTAGCCGTCGCGTTTTCTCGCGCTTGAAATTTTTCACTTTTCGTTAATTCGCGAAAAATAGATACGCGGTGCGGTTGCCCTCCCCCAGAAATTTTTTAAGATAAATGGTTCAAACTGGTGAGTTTTACGGATTTCTGAGGGATATTTTATTGCACTATTATATAAGAAATATTTATGCAATTAAGTACGATGAAAAGCATCAAATATTTAAATTTCTCTCAGTTCTGGGGGGTGGGGGTTTTAATCCCCCAAAAACCCCTCCCTCGCTGCGCCACTGGTCATAGCTACTTCTTAAGTAATTTACAAATGAATTTTTTAATTTTAGGATGGGAAAATACCAAAACCCGGTGTTTGAATTACAAAATAAAGGATACACTCGGGTCGTGTGTTTGAAATACCGAAAAAAATTAGAAATGTATTTCAAATACGAATTTTAAAATGCCTACTTGTATTCGATATCCAGCCCTGCCTTTGGTAAATATTATCAATTCACTACATTGAATTGATTAATGTGGGAGCCACAAGACATTTTACTCAAGAGAAAGCCAATTGCTCAAGGTATGATAGCCTTGTTCAATCGATTCCTGCAAATTGGGAGGTTTCCTATTATTTTTTATTGCCTAAATCGAAAGATTATTACTCCTGGAGTACATATTTCACGCTTTTAGATTTTTAATTGACGATGTCTATTTTTGCGATCATATGAAAAGTGAAAAACGCGACGGCTAAGTATGAATGCTGGAAAAACTCCGTGTGACGTCGTTCTGGTTCCCGCTGCCGCAAGTGAGGTGACCTTGGGGCGAGGCTTTGAGCGCTGAGACGACGCAGGATGCTAGCAGGTAGCTAAGTACCCTGCTAGCAGGTAGCGCTTGGCTTAAATAAGGATTATTAATACCTAATCAAACGAAGAAAACTTTCCAACCTAAGCCAGTTTTAATATGCGATTATTAAGACATGTATCCCTGAGCTCTGTGCCTCATGCATGCATTGGTAATCTCAGGCGATGTAAAACTCCTATCTACTCGTATAGAAACTAGGTCCCCGTGACGTCACGTGGAGTGGCATCGCATGGGCGCCAATCTGGGATTTTTCAAATGAGGATAAAATTGACCATTGCCATTCGTCTAAACCGGTATTTCTAAAACCAAATAATTTGTATATTATGAATACACTTATGTAGCGTAACGAATCGCAATTAATGGCTTTCGTTTTCTTTGATGAAGGAAACTACCTTATTTCCCTCACTTCATCTTCTCTATATCGTAATTATTCCTATTTTCCCCATTCCTTACAAGCCACCTTTACCAAATACCACCTTTTACAAAAATGTTTTGGGATGTATTCATATTAAATTATCCCTCTTATGCTAAAAAAAACGATGTTTCCCTATTTTCAGCCAAACTTGACATTGTACTAAGACAATTATACCACCTATATGGAGGTTATTCGGGCTCACCACCGGGTAAAGTTTCAAAGTGATTAATCGCCGAGTAAACGTTTATTCATACACACCTTACCACCTCCTCCTGTTTCATGTGGAAAAATTTTTTTCGTTTAATATAAGGAATGACGAATTATTCGAGATCTCTCAAAAAATTTATAATTCCAGGTTCCGAGGACAAAAGGATAAGGACTAGCTGGGGGCTAAATTTGGTGATTTTCGCATAAGAGAAAGGGTTGTTTTTTGCGATATTTGTGCGGCTTTGACCTCGTACATCTATAATATATTTATGCGAAGGAAGAGGAAAAAAATGAATCGGGAAAGTCATGCAAAATTTACATGAGAATTTTATGGAACGTTATAATTAAAGTAATTTATTAAAAGGCTTTTGGTCACATATTTCGATTTTAGCCCAGTGTGCGATGGGAACTAGAGAACACTTGAACGAGGAAAATAATCGGATTACCCTCCGATGAAATTCTGTTTTTGCTATGTGTTACCAATCAATTCATTTTTAATAATGAGTTACATGATGAGCGTAATTGACGCATCATATCATATTATACACGACGATGCGTTTAAATAGCGTCATCGCCAATTCATCAAATTCATTGGCATCATAGGTATTCAGGTCCATTGGAGCGTGCAATTATATTGGATTTAAAACATATATGACGACATTTATATGCATCAGAGAGGTGAACGGATTTTAATAAGGAGTTTATGCAAATTGTGGAAAAGGCTTCACATTTGAACAAATAGGCTATATTTGATTCCAAGAGAATGGCGTCCTCAACCTGTTATAAAAATATTGTTTACACCTATTTAGGCACAAATTGAACGCGTTAAAAGACTTTTATATTGAAAGCATGATCCGCTTTATTGTTAATGATCAAAACACTGTGGAATGAATTATATCTGCGTAAAGTTCTATGAAAATTAAGATAACATCCGATAATGTCGCTGATGTTGTGGTGTGCCATTTTTATCTCCGCACAGAAGAAGGTAAATAATACCCGTTGGTACGGCGTATATATCTTTTTTAATACGCTCGCTGGCCAGCAGGGGTCGGTGCCACATACGAGTGGTGAGATACAGCGAATTTCTTCGTCGTACCACATGTCTAACATGATTTATGCTGTTTTGCAGGCTATTAGACGCAGCCTCGTGCCAAGGGTGAAATAGCACATACAGCTACTACTAGTTTGAACTAGATCTATGGAGAGCTTTGGTTCAAATTCGGACAGCTGGAGATCTATTTTAGATTTTTCCAGCTCATCTATATTTCTTTGAGATTGTATACATATTATTCCAATTTGATTATTCTATTTCAAATTTTATTACAATACATTTTCAGAATCCGACGATTATTTTCGATGAACGTCTAATAAGGGCAAACCTAAGCAGATTACTACGTGGATAAGAATTTCTACCTTCATCAACTTACCGCTACCGCTATTACTAACTTCATGGATTCGCAGGTTTTATTGAATCATCTTTTTATATATTTATATATATGTATAAAGATATAAAGCACCTCATCTCTTGCTCACAGCTTTCTTTTCATTCCTCAAAGGATGACTGTAACAACTACAGTAATCAACAAACTTTTTACAAATAACAGCTGGCATACTTCCAACACCCTAATCTATCTCTCTTTGGGCTAATATGATCGTCATTGCCATAGATTCAAAGCTATGGTTGCCTTCCTTTTAACTCAATAGTGGACAGAGAAATGTACAATTATGGTCGTGTTTTGATTATGAAATATTCGTGGCGACTTTATTTTTGAGTTAATAACGTCGACCAATACCACGCTGATGGAAAATGACCCTTATTTCCCCCAAACGAACACTAACCTGTCCACCGCATCGTGAATCATCCCGTTAGCCCTTGCAACCGAGATCATGTCGCACCCGTCCCACCTGATTCCTCTGCATTACTCAAGCCGAGACATCAAAGGTCGAGGCTGCAACTAGGGACTTCTCTCTCCGCCGCTGATCTCAAGTGGTGACACAGAGGACGCTGTCGTTTTGAGTTCGGACCTCGGGTTAGTCAGCGCAAGCCGCGGTTAATCGTTTGCCCTCCCATGCCTCTTAGGCCTCTTAAACTAAGAAGTAGCATTGAACCCTCGATTAATACCTTCACAGCACACCTGGACTTATTAACGTACTCCTCTTCGTGGAAGCCACAAGACATTTTACTCAAGAAAAAGCCAATTGCTCAAGCTATGATAGCCTTGTTCAATCATTTCCTGCAAATATCCCTCACCTTTTCTTCTCTCTATCATAATTTTTCCAATTTTCCCCATTCCTTACATGCCACCTTTTCCAAATACCACCTTTACAAAAATTGTTTTGGATATATTCATATTAAATTATCCCTCTTATGCTTTTTTTTTGCTGTAAACGGCTGGTGTCCTAACACCCCCTGCCACACGCCTTTTAGGCGGTTTGCGGGGTATTATGTAGATGTAGATGCTCACAAAAAACGGCGTTTCCCTATTTTCAGCCAAACTTGACATCACATTTTCAGGCACCCTTGAGCATTAAGTATTGTACTAAGACAATTTTACCACCTTTATGGAGTTTATTCGGGCTCACCACCAGGGAAAGTTTCAAACTGATTAATCGCCGAGAAAACGTTTAGTCATACACAAGTCGGGAAAGTAATGCAAAATTTACAAGAGAATTTTATGGAATATTTTATTTAACGTAATTTTTTAAAAGGTTTTTGGTCACATATTTCGATTTTAGCCCAGAGTGCGATGGGAACTTGAGAACACTTGAACGAGGAACTTGTCCGACATTAGCACTTTGATGGATATTATGCAAGTGCAAACGTGAAATGACTCTGGGATGAATCTCATTTAACTAACAGTTTTATATAAAACAGTATTAAAAATATCACTCTTGTGTTATCGTTTCTTTCGGACCTAGAGCTATAGTGGAATTCCAATATAATGTTCTTCGTGTCGCTCTGAAATATATCCGTTCTTAATGGCTCAAGCAGTCTAAGCCTAGCGCGCAGCCTCCGAGTCTCTAGCGGCTCCTAACAAATTTATTATAAAATTAAGTATACTTAAAACGATTTGAGAACAACTATCAAAATCCAATATAATAAAAAAAACGAGCTCGATTCTTAATGTTATAATGGGAAAGGCAAGGCATTGACAAGTTCAATTCTCAAATTAAATAAAAATGCCGTATTGTATTAGAAGATTGAAGTTACTTCCAGCCCATAATATATATAAACCTGCCCCCACCATATATTTTCTGCATTTGATAATGTGAAGACAATCGCCGAAGGACAAGTGGAAGGCAAGAACGGAAAACGAAGACCTCGAACAAAATATATGGAACAAGTAAAGAAAGATGTGAAAGAGAAGAAATACGTACTTAGGTGTGAAAAGATTAGCTGATAGGAGAACTGAGTGGAGAACTGCGTCAAACCAATCCTAGGATTGTTGACCAGTGATGATGATGATTTGATAACGGTTTAATAGCCGAAACCGGTAATAAAATTAAAAAAAGATATTGACTTGTGGAAGAAACTAAGTGTCTTTCACAATTAATATGGAGAGCCCCTCCACCACGTACGTGCTTCAAGTTTCGATTTACTTTTAGCCCATAAAAAACTGAAAAAAAATGTTGGGGAAGGGATGCCATGTCGTACCAGATAACGGTTCGTGCTTACAAAAGAGTGTACATTTGTCTAAAGTAGCATTTCACGACGGAAGAAGCATCAAAGTCACATTTCATTCTGCAGACAAAGTGTTCGACGTAAATGGAAACCCCGTGCAAGTATATGGAGTACACTCAAAGGAAAAACATTTCAGTATCTTTCTCAAGGTGCCAAGAGATTTGGTACTGAGTGACATTTGTAGCGTGGTTACTCTTTGGTTACCATTCTAATCTCCATACTAACAATGATTATCAACATTGAAATGGAAATATAGCCATATTCGACCCACTAATGCCGAGCTCCCTGATGCGATGGGAACTAATGAGCACTTAATCGGACTACCTTTCGTTAAAATACTTTTATAACAATTCATCGATAAATTTATTAATGCAACACTGTCTTATCAATCAATTTAATTTTTCACGATGATTTGTTTGATGAGCGAAAATGACACATCACACCATATTATATGTATACTACAATGCATTTAAATAGCGTCATCGCCAATTCACCGAGTTTTTGGCTTCATAAGCATTCAGGCCCATCGGAGCGTGTAATTACATTGGATTGAAAACAAATATGACGTCATTTATGTGCATCAGAGCGATGAACAGTTATCAATTGGGATTTTATGCAAATTTTGGCAAAGGACTTCAATTTGAGCTAAGTAATTCGAGAAAAATTCGATATCGAATGTATGTCGTGCTCGGTCTTTCATAAATATTCTTTACGCCTTTTTAGGCACGAAATGATCAGTCAAATTTTTTGCCGTTAACGAGGGAAAATGGACTGCCGAGTTGAAATGGGGGTACGATTTATTGTATGTGTTGAAAGCGCTGTGAAATTAATTATATTTACGTAAATTTCCGTGCAAAATTGTGATGATCACCCGGATATGTTGCTGAAGTTGTTGTGTGCCACTCATTCTCTGACAACAAATGGGAAAAGTTTCCTTTGGTACAGCGAAGCTAAATTTAATGCGTAGCAAGGATTTTGCTGTTAAGAGGCTAGAAAACTCGCAAAGAGTGAAGTAGGTAATGCAGTTACTGCGAGCTATAACTAGATCTATGGAGACAATTGCTTCAAATTCTGACAGCGCGTGAAATGTTTTAGATTTGTCCTTTCCATTAACGTTTTTTTATTAAATTCATACCGCAAGAATTATATTATTTATTTGAAATGTAATATGGCTTTCTTTATTCGTCGATTATGTCGATAAACGCCTAATAAGGGTAAGCAGTAGCATGACCAGATTGCTAGGAAGATGAAATTTCTTCTTTACTGAGCTTACTACCACCATTTAATTTCTTCAATAAATCTCAGGTTTGATTGAATTATCAGATGATCGGTAACCATCTTCACTTAATCAATTTTTATAATTTCATCATTGCCATTGAAACAAGGCTTCGGTTGCCCCCCTCGTAACTCCTAATTGAAGTGGATAGAGAAATACCTTTATATTCCTACTCAATAATGACAGTCTTTCAATAATAAAATATTCGTATCGACTGACTTTTGTTAAGTTTAAAACTTCACCGTCGACTATCATCACATGCTTTAGTCCCATCCTTACATTCCTAGGATTTCAGAAAATAGCTCTCATATCCCCAGATGAACATGAACATGAGAGATACGATAACTTCGAACCTATCGACTAGAACACATACAAGAACTATTTTTAGTAGAACCCTGAGGAAGCTAGGATTCGTCAAGCGTATTGCGGGAAGATTTGCGGGTGAAATATAAAAAGAGCCTCCGAGGCTTTTCAGCTCTCGTCCGACCACACTTTGAGTGTGCAGCGAGCCCATCGGATCCGGCGCAGAAAGACTTGTTCCATGAACTTGATAAAATGCAAAGGAAGGCTACGCGGTTCGTCAAAAAATTGTTTCGAGGGTGTGACGCTTGAAACAGAAAGCAGATGTTAAAGGAATTAGGCTGGGAGCCGCTAGAGATTCGGAGGCTGCGCGCTAGGCTTAGATTGCTTCAGCAATTGAAAACAGATATATTTCAGAGCGACACGTATAGAACATCATATTCGAACCCAACTATATTTCCAGGTCCGAAAGAAGCGATAACACTAGAGTGATATTTTCCCGAATGGATAGATAAGGGAATTCGTTTTCCCCCGCACCAATTCGGATTTTTATTAGAATTTAGTGCAAACGGTGAGAAAGGATTTCAATTTGACCAGTGAGGCTAAATTTGACCCCAATCGAATGGCATGCTAAGCTTCTTGTAGGTCTTTAACGCGTTATAAGCACAGAATTATTAGTAAAAATGTTTTTGCACAAATTTTACACGGACAAAAGGGACTTATAAATCGAAAGCGGTTTAAGCTTTAGTGTTAATAATGAAAACGATATGAATTTACTTATATTTGCATAAATTTCCATGAAAAATTAAGATGCCAAGCCGATTATGTTGCTGATGTTGTGGTGTGCCACTCCATCTCTGCAAAAAAAGAAAGGAAGTAATTTCTTTTAGGACGGCGTAATTAATTTTTTTAAACATGTTCCTCAACGAGGCACGGGTGATTCCACTACTACAGTGGATTTCATTCTTTGTGTAGATATGTGACAAGGATTATGCTGATAACAGGCTAGTAAGTCATACTCACGCAAGCTGTGAAGTAATAAATACAGATACTGCTTGGTAGAACTAGACATATTGAGAGCATGGGTTAAATTCTGACTGCGGGAGACATTTTTTCGATTTTTCTAGAGGTGATGACAGATGATGCTTATATTTCCGCCATTGCCATTGATACAACGCTTCGATTGCCTTATTTTTAACTCATGAGTGGACAGAAAGAAAGCCATTATGTTCCCAGACGTTTACGATCGTCTTTCAATTATGAAATATTAGTATTGAAAAATTAAACACTTTCCCGGCGAACAACATGTAAAAAACTCTTCTCGGGATACCGCGCGGGTAAGATTATTTGATAGCGCCGACGTTTCGGGTACCGACTCGCTACCCATGAAAAAAATAATAGTAGCCGTGAGAATGGGTAGCGAGTCGGTACCCGAAACGTCGGCGCTATCATATAATCTTACCCGCGCGGTATCCCATATTAGTATTGACTTTTTTAAAAGTTTATATAGCCGCCGCCAACTATCATCAGATTTTACTTACTTACTTTATTCTCTTTACTTTACTTTATACTTTATTCTCTTTCTTAAAGTCCCTCATTCCCCCAGACGAACATGAATCTGGGAGATACGATAACTTCGAACCTCTCGTGGGGAACATATATAAGAAATATTTATGGCAGAGCCCTGAAGAAGATAGGAATCGTCAAGCGTATTGCGTGAAGCATTTCGGATGAGAAATTAAAGAAAGGTGCTATTTCGCACTAGTCCGACAACATCTTGAGTGTGCAGCGAGCATGAGGGATTCAGTTCAGAGAAAATTAATCCGTGAGCTCAATATAACACAAAAGAAGGCTGCAAGATTCGTCAAAAACTGTTGCGGGCGCACAGAAAGCGTTACACAGATGTTGAAGAAATTAAGCTGGGAGTCGCTAGAGACTCGGAGGCTGCGCAAAAGGCTTATTTGTTAAGAAATTGATCATAGATATATTTCAGGGTGACACGGAGGACATGACATTATAACACCACTATGTTTATGGGTCCGATTGAAGCGTTAAGACAAGAGAGGTTAGTCCCAGTTTAGACGAATGGCAATGGTCAATTTTATCCTCATTTGGAAAAGGCCAGATTGGCGCCCATGCGATGCCACTCCACGTGACGTCACAGGGACCTAGTTTCTGTACGAGTAGATAGGAGTTTTACATCGCCTGACATTACCAATGCATGCATGAGGCATAGAGCTCAGGGAAATATCTCTTTATAATCCCCTATTAAAATTAACTAAGGTTGGAAAGTTTCCTTCGTTTGATAGGGTATTAATAATCCTTATTGAAGCCAAGCGCTACCTGCTAGCAGGGTACTCCGCTACCTGCTAGCATCCTGCGTCGTATCAGCGCTCAAATCCTCGCCCCAAGGTCACCTCGTTTGACGGCAGCGGGAACCAGAACGACGTCACACGGTGTTTTCCCAGCATTCATACTTAGCCGTCGCGTTTTCGCGCGCTTGAAAATTTTCACTTTTCGTTTACTCGTAAAAAATAGATATCGTCATATAAAAATCTAAAAGCGTGAAATACGTACTCCAGGAGTAATAATCTTTCGATTTAGGCAATAAAAAAATAATAGGAACCACCCTATTCATAATAGCCTTTCCATTTTACTTGTTGACGGCTGGTATCCTAGAGTAACACGCTTATTGAGGCGGCTTGAGGTGTAGTGTGTAGAAGTAGAGCCTGTCTACCGCTTCATTGAGCACCATCCCATTAGCCCTTGCATCCGAGGCCATGTCGCACCTATCCTCTACCTGATTCCTCTGACCCACTCAAGCCGACATCAAAGGCCGAGACCGCAACTTGGGGTCAGTGGAATTCACTCTCCGCCGCTGATCTCAAGTGGAGACAGAGGAGGCTGTCGTTTAAGTTCGGACCTCAGGTTACTCTGCGTTCTCGGCGCAAACCGTGGTCGTTCGTCTGCCGTATGCTGCGGGCCATTAAATCTCCTCAGCCCTCCTTAACTGGGACGCAGCATTAGACCCTCGATTGCATACATTCACAGTACACCTGGCCTTGACCGTCCGTCCAGCACTTCGATTGATGCTATGCAGCTGCAAACGTGAAATGCCCAAGAGAGGCAATGTTTACCTGAAAGTTTTACCATGAAGGAGTTGCCGCGGCTAAAACATCGATTTTTATTTTGCTTGATGCTAATGGTCGTAGTTGATTTCTTTAGATAGACACTATAAAACTTTTGATGTAAATTAACGTATATATCTTGAGGTAACTCGGTGATCCTTTTTTATAATCGTACTATCGTTTTCAAAAGTATGTAGACACCCACGAGCCCCACTTAAATGATGTGGTAGGGTCGGTAAAAACTTGGAAGGTTGGCACATGAGGTAGCCTGCATCTCTCACCAGTACGCCAGCAGTGGCCGACGAGGACGGCCGCGGGGGCGATCGGGATAGCGAGGCAGGAGTCAAAATACAGGCGCTATAGCCCAAGCGGATGGAATACACTGAGGAAACTCACGTCCACGCACACGTTTTGGCCGTATGGAGATTTTTCATTTGGGCTCTGTGGAGAGGTTGTTCCTCTCTTTAGATTCAAATTTGGACTCACCGTGAACACGGAATGTGTCTGCGGCTCCGTAGCTGAGTAGGATTACTTCACGCGCATTTGATGCACTGAAGTTATGGGGGTGATTCGAATCTGAGTCAATTGTATTTTATTTACTTTGTGAAAGGTCAACTGATAACATCAACGTAATATATATAGTTGACTCAATAAAAAAAATTAACACCGAATTTTTTTAGCGACTAATTTTTTTTTAAATCCTCAATCCGCCTCAATCAATGACTCAATCCGCCTAAACACATATATTTCTATGCAAATTTATTCCAAGAGTGGAAATAAGCAGGGGAAGAGGCAGAGGTTGTAATTTGTCCTTGCTACTGTCCGTTGAAGAAATGGATGATATCCATCCGGTCATAAATTTATAATATTTGTATCAATGACGAATTTAAATAATTTTTCCTCATGAAAACAATCTTAATTTTTGCGACGATGTTTTCCCTGTTATGAATACCCTTAGTTTTGAATACAACACAGATGATTAGGTTCATTGATTCCTGTAACGACAGTTTAAAGGCTGTTTTCTAACATAATGGAATTGAGCTCCCCTCGAAAGCATTAGCTCATGGAACTGACATGAAAGAATCTTACCAGAATATGTAGTAAATTTTTCATTACGAAACATTTGTGGAAAATTAAAAGTAGCTGCATTTTTACAAGGCATACAGTTTGACTGCCCGAAATATTATTGCTTCTTCTGCGATTGGGATAGCAGAGACAGAAAAAATCATTACTTGAAAAAATATTCGCTGCAACGTAAGCTCTCGTTACTGGATTCAAAAATGTCCTTTCATCTTTTTTTACGATCCTAAAAATATTATTTTGTCACCTCTAAGTATTAAATTAGGGCTTTTTAAAAATTTTGTAAAATATATGTGTAAAAATGGTGCATTTTTTACTTATTTGAAACAAATGTCCTAAAAATCAGTAAAAAAACAGATAATAGAAGGATTTTGTATTGGGCCACAGATTTTTTTTAAGAAGCGCTGAAGAATTCGGAATTTTGCCCATAAGTGTTCCACGAAAAAAGCGCGTGGAAGGCATTCAAAAATGCATTGGAAGGTTTTCTAGGAAAGAGAATGGCTAAATATCACCACAGTCTGGTGGTTAATGTAATAAAATAGCACAAAAAATGGGCTGCTCTACGTATTCAAAACAAATCACTTCATTGGCTCTCACCTGGACTTTTTTCCTACAAACTTTGGCGCCGTTAGTGATCAAGACGATAGGTCAGAATATTCTACTTATACACGAACGGCACCAACGCAAAAGTTCAGCAACATTTTATCAGATTAGTGGTGGACACTGAAAAGGGATTCGACTAAAGCTAAATGTGCGAGAAAAATGCGAGTGAGTACCCATTTTTCACATTATTTTAACTCACAATTTATTTACATAAACTCTCTTGAATCCCCGTAGAATCCGATTGTCCTAAAAAAAATTAACGTGATAGAAAACATCTAGGCCCAGTTTCGGAATCAGCCCAAAAATACCTGAGGATCGGCAAAAACATGGCTTGAACAGAAAAAATTATTTTTCGGTAGATCAGTGTTATCGATTGAGTTGCAAACATCATGATCTACGACTATCATTCTGATTTCAACAACGAGTGTATCTGGCTATTTATTGAGTATTGTCCATAATATCAGTAGAGATTTTTATCAGTGGAAATTTGGCAGTAGCAAGGACAAATTACAACCTCTGCCACTTCCCCTGCTTATTTCCACTCTTTGAATAAACTTGCTTAGAAATAAATGTGTTAAGGTGGATTGAGTCATTTATGTTAAAAAATTAGCCACTAAAAAAATTCGGTGTTAATTTTCTTATTGAGTAAACTATATATATTATGTTGATGTTATCGATTGACCTTTCACAAAATAAAAAAAAATACAATTGGTTCATATTCGAATCACCCCATAACTTCAGTGCGCGTGAAGTATTCCTACTCAGCTACGGAGCCACAGACACATTCCGCGTTCACGGTGAGTCCAAATATGAATCTGAGGAGAGGAAATCCTCGCCACGGAGCTCGCAAGAAAACACATCGAAGGCCCAACATGAGCGTGGACGTGAGTTTTCTATCCACTAGGGCATTTGAGCCTGTAGTTTGACTCCTGTCTCGCTATCCCGATCGCCCCCGCGTCCGTCCTCGTCGGCTATAGCTGGCGTACTGGTGAGAGATGCAGGCTACCTCATGTGCCAACCTTCCAAGTTTTTACCGACCCTACCACATCATTTAAGTAGGGCTCGTGGGTGTCTACATACTTTTGAAAACGATAGTACATGAACACATAATTTCGACAGAAAACAGGGTCCAACATTTTTTATCGTATTGACGAAAAATGTCGCAAGAAAGTTAAGAAATTTAGTTGCATGAAATGGAAATGAAATGTGGTACTAACCTATCATAGATTCTATGCAATTAATCTGCTTTAAAAGATTCAAGGTCCAACATGTGTCGCGCACGATATTCCCCGTGGCCAACAGCGAGTTGCGAGCTGTGCCGCACGTTCGAAAAATCGATCTTAATTCGGCGTCGCAGGTGGTCGCAATTCTCCTTTTGGTATCATACTCCATAAGTTTTGTTGTATATGTTGTGTAAATATCTCGAGGTAACTGGGTGATCCTTCTTCCTGTATAATCCTAAATGAAAACCAATTTTTGACGAAAAACAGAGTCCGCCATTTTGAATCGTATCGGCCACGAATAACACAACTGAATCGTGAAAGTTACCAAGAATTAACAATAATAAACTGCATAGTTATATTTTAAATTTTTGTTTCTGTTGAATTACTACAAAAGGTGTGGCATTAGTTTTAGGGTAGTTTCCTTCATCAAAGAAACCGAAAGGCATTGATTGCGATTTGTTACCCACAATTACTGTATTCATAATACATATACAAATTATTTCGTTTTAGAAATACCGGTTTAGACGAATGGCAATGGTCCATTTTTATCCTCATTTGAAAAGGGCCAGATTGGCGCCCATACGATGCCACTCCACGTGACGTCACAGGGACCTAGTTTCTATAGGAGAAGATAGGAGATATACATCGTCTGAGATTACCAATGCATGCATGAGGCGTAGAGCTCAGGGAAACATGTCTTAATAATCACCTATTAAAACTGGCTAAGGTCGGAAAGTTTTCTTCGTTTGATAAGGTATTAATAAACCTTTTTTAAGCCAAGCGCTACCAGACAGCAAGGTACTCAGCTACCCTCTAGCATCCTGCGTCCTATCAGTACTCAGAGCCTCGATCAAGGTCACCTCACAAGGCGGGAGGGGGAACCAGAAATACGTAACACGGAGAGATTTCCTTACCCGTCGCGTTTTCGCGCGCTTGAAAATTTTCACTTTTCATTTAATCGCGAAAAATAGATATCGTCATTTAAAAATCTAAAAGCGTGAAATACGTACTCCAGGAGTAATAATATTCCTATATAGGCAATAAAAAAATAATAGGAAACCACCCTATTTGGAAGAAAACTCAATTCTGACACTTTTTGCGATATTTCTTCAAATATGAGGCCAAGTAATTTGTTTAAAAAATTAACCTATGCAAAACGTTTTGCGTCCAAAAATACACTAATGTATTGAAATCAGCTGTGTATAGTTTCAAATTCCGCACTCAAGAAAATCGTTTTTGAGGTTTTGTCCTGCTTTTTTTCGATTTCAGCCCACTATGCGTCGGGTCAAAAATACGGAAAAATACAAATATCTACAGATAATATACAACAATACCTTCATTTTCCAAACCTTATCACAACCAAAAATTTAATATAGCTGGTTAACGAGCCCGTTTCTTGTTCCATCGATAGATTCGGTACATCAAGCACAATAAATTATTAGTTTTCTATGTTTACTAGCATAGTGAGTGCTTCAGTAGTTTCCGATATACCTAACGTTTGCATAGTTTCTCGTAATCGCGATCATGGTATCTTCTCAAACAATATGCACAGTGTCAAATCTCAAGTCAAAGTGAGCTTATAACGTTACAATCTATGGTATGACATAACTGAGAATAAGCTTTCATGATAATATGCATTCTTGATATTTAAAACTAGTTATAATTTCATCATTTTGGCGTGTAACAATGTTATTCTGAGCCATCTGAGTCTAACTTAATTGTGCACTACGATTCCAAATAATTGAATTTTGGGAGAATTTCTTAATGGAAATAAAATGATATCCACCATGGAGATTTGGAATTACTTCAATTCAATTATGAGGACAATATCACTTCTAGAGAGAGGAATGAATTTTCCTACTCCGAGTTGGAATGATAAAAACAATCTTATTTTTTTCCGCTAAGATGTTGGTCTCACACATAAATGTCACTCTTATTGTTTGGCATTTATTTCGTCATTTATTTCCTTGGAATGCGTCCAATTAGTTCCTTCGAAGCATTCCACAGTGACAGAGAGACCCACAAATTTCCTCTCGATTTTCGAGATATTCTCCTGCGGCCGGCAGTTCTTTCGATGCCGTCCTCCGCAATTCTGCGCTAAGATTAATTAAAGTTATGCCTTGAATTTGTCAACACTGGAATTTCCAGGGTAAACCGCATGCCTGCTGCGACCGTCAACGGTCAATTGATCGTTCGTGTTATTCTTGCGCCCCTCCTTAAGTTTTCTCTTTCCATTTTTTTATAAGGTGTTAGTAAGTGCTCCGATAATATTTTACCGTTAGGTGCAGGTATACAGCCAGATATTTGCTCACAGGTGCTTTGGTGGTATGTAGGTTGTCTGTTTTACTATTTTCTCGTCAATTCGCACGCATCGGAAAACCAAATATGTACATCATTATGTAAGCTATGTATTTTATTTGTATAATGCTGAAAGTAAAAGTAATAATTCCTCTTTGTCAGACATTTTTATGTACGTAACTGCATGAAATAAATGGAGGTTCAGAGAATAGATGTCCCTGGGATAGTGGTATCCTCAGCATACCAAGAGTTTTTCGACAGACAGGGAGTATTGTATAAAATATAAAATAGTGGAATAGTATTCTGCATTAATTACTAAAAATATTTCATGTGAGAAGCAGCAAGGTTGCTAAAGAAATGGAAGGAAATATGTATTATGCATAATCGCCGTACTGGGTCTGCAACCCTTAACGGTGCCTCACGCTTTTCAAAAATCCTTGTCGCTCATGGAAACTACATTTTGTCCAACAATTCAATTTTAGGCTTCATAAAAACAATAGACTCTGGTAAAATTTGATGTAAATTTTATACCATCTTGGTTAGACTTTATGTTAATTTTTATTTCGAATAAGTAAACTATTTGCGATGATTATTGTAAAGAGAAACTAAATGAATCTTCTTCACTGAATACATTTTGGGAGTGATCCTTTTTAAGATGGGAAATAAATTATCTGATTACGTTCACGATGCCCACACATAAATTTTTAGGATTTTAAGCAAATATACTTTGTTCAGTTCTGATTACATTGGCCAATCTGGCCTGGCTGGCGAATCTTGCCTAGTGATAGAAGATATCGATGGCCAAGTTCAAACAACACGTAACTCAAATTCGGCCGGTTTGAAACAGGTATCTTAAACAAAGCGTAGTAACATGAAAAAATAAAATACAAGCAAAAAACAACTCTTTGTTTGCAAATGAATGCTTCTTTCCCAAATTTATGAGCTTCTAGTTTTTAATTCCAGGGTGCAAGTAACAAATATTAAAAGTTTTTTACGCTCCTGAAAATCTGCTATTCTTGAGTTATGAGTTGTTAGAACTTAGCCATCGATATATTTCGTAGGTTGAACGGCGATTCTTTTCTCGACATAAAGGCGTGGACAGTTCCTCAATTTCAATTTCCCTTCTACCTTAAGAATTCATTTAAGGGATTGCAATATCAGATCTCGGTAAAGCGACCCCATTACTTCACCAGTCCTAATGAAACGTTCACGTAATCGCCTGGGAGTCGATGACTGCACGATTCAGCCGCTGGAGCGAATGCAGTAGTAATAAGGCGGAAGGGAGCGACCGCAATCGAGAAGGCGAGGAGGCAACGAAGCACACGTACGACCCTGGCCACTTAATCCCTTCCCCACCGCCAGGGGGCGCCTCCGCTTCCGATTCAATCAGAGAGGGACTCAAGGGGATTCCAACATGGGCGAAGCGGGGGAAATACTGCTATCTATCGTGCCTTGGGAAAGATGGTACTTTCCGTCGCAAAAATGCTGAGCAGGAGGCTAAGAAGCATGTGCGGAGTTTCGGGGGGTGACGGGCAGGCTCCCTCTGCCCCCCCCCCACAACTTAAATAGTAATTTGTCCGAAAAAGTACGAAACACTTATATATCCCAAGACATTTTAATCTTAGAAAGTGATTAAAAGAAGAGTTACATAGGACACGTTATAAAGGTTGTAAAAGAGAAGAAATACGTCGCTATGAAAGGCTAGCGGATAGGAGAGAGGAATGGGGAGCTGCGTTAAACCAATCTTAGGATGGATGACTAATGATGATGACGATTTGATTCCCATTTCGTGGAATATCTTTCTCGCTGGCAATGTTGTTGAAATTTTAGTTTGCTCTCCGATTTTCTTTTCCCATACTATCCAATTAAAATGGTACATACAAAATTATACTCTAATACTAAATTATCGTAGCAATGAAATCATTCGCATTTGACTGTGTGTGGAAATATTATATATTTATTTTATTATTTCCCTGTTTCTACACTTTTTTCTCAATCATATCCCATTTTAACCGGTTGAAAGTTTAAATTCCGGTTTGTTGGGTTTTAGAAAAAGAGATTTGATGTTTAAGGAGATTTGATGGGGGTCGATCATGTTTGCAATGAAAAGGCTAGTGGATAGGAGAGAGGAGAATAAAGAGCTACGTAAAATCAATCTGAGGATTTTTGACTCATGGACCTTTTCACCTCAAATCAGACAGATAATGCAAAATCATGTACCGTGACAATCACCGATTTCTCTGAAAGTCATGTATGTGAAAGCAGTACCTTCATGATGGATAATGGTCACTTTATCTAGGCCTAGAAATTAACCATTATTAGTTATTATTACTTTGAGCATTGATGAGTCAGGCCTCGGAGTAAAAAAAGAAAATTCACATAAATGCTGATTACTAAAGAACCATGGCCCATAAAACAGTTATTATGGTTTCATTTTGAAGAAACTGCATTTATAAACATTCTGACATCACTTTCAAGCAAACTGAAGAAATTATTAACAAATAGGACTTGATTAAACAATAAAAATCAGTAATTATTTAACAATTTATTACTATAAAAGGCCACCTTTTATTTGTTTTAAATTTCTCAGTGGGTATTTTACATGTTCTGCTACCCATTAAAAAATAAAAAGGTAGTATTTTTTATGCTTTTTGTTTTAAAGCACGTCAAAGTTAGGAACGTTTTCAACCCTATACCCAACCCAATGATTGCTAGCATCCATTGACTAAATGCAAGTTCAATCTTGTGTACTTCTGTAGCGTCAAAAGGATATGTAAACACCCACTGCTACTACCTGAAAACGCTGTAATAGTCGCAATTTGCGCAGAGTATTTTTCAGTAGCACTTCACATAAATCTTCTAATTTGGGCTGCTTGGAACAATTCGATGGACCATGCGGATGCATAAACGAGACACTTATGTCATTTCCTTCTGAAAAATACAGTGATTTTAGCAATCCAGGTTCTTCGGAAACAACCAATGAAGTCATTCATGGTGAGATCTTGAATACTGCATATGTTAATGCCTGAATTTCTTACTTTCACAGCCTGTATGCATGCGTGGTTTGCAGAGCAAGCTATATTTACGACTGTTTAAGCCAGAGCGTTTTGCAGATATCCGCCGACTGTCCCCTTCTCAAATTTGACGTACCTCTTCAATTCACTACAAGGCCTACCAATTCACTTGATTATAAATAGACTTTTCTAATTGTAGGTTCCGATTACCCGTTAACTCCCTTTGATTTTTAGATTAAGTGTAAGTGTATGTTGGCTATTCCCGGGCGATTTCCAGTAACTTCAGTAGCGATATAGTTACCCCGTGACATACTCGTGGTCACACATCATTTAGCAGTTCAAAATCCTTGATTAAGTTTTGCAATCCTAAAAAGAATGAAGTAGGAAATCCTTCGGACTACCCTCTTCCTAACTTTAATTTAACTATTCAATTCATAACAAGGACTACTCATTTTCATAGCCTTAGTTACGTCAATTTACGGGTTGTCGTATTTCCCTCTAATGGTAATTATTTCTTAGTCGAAGTCTCAGAAGATAGGTATATAGGTATTTGATTGCATTCGTGAAGTCTTCAAGATAATTTCAAGTAGGAGACATGATGCATGTTGTTTTCCTATGATATTTTCACTCAACATAAAAATGATTTGATATATTTCCTCTCTAAAAACATCGGTGTTTTAGCGAGAGCAGGAAAAAAAGCATGTCTAATTGGCAAAAAAGGAATATAATATTTTTATTGAAAGTGAAAGAAAAAGAATGAGATAATTTTTATAATTTATAATCATAGTAAGTACCTGTTAAAAGCATGCACGAATGAAAATAAATTCAGTATTTTTTAATACCAAATACATAAACATTTCAAATTTTTCTTAAGTTTCTTTGGTGTAATGAATGAAGCGTTTTACGCTCATCAGGCGAAGCCTTGAAATTCCCACTCATACCCACGCCTCGTACTTTCTTATCATGAATTTGCATTTTTGAAATCCTAGACTCCGCGTAACAGTTTTTTTAAAACGAATTTAATGACTTAACTGTGAGACCAAACGGTGTCCCAAATACTAGCCTAAATTTTCCTATCCAATATCTCTCCACCTAACGACAAACTTGTACTAGACTTCAACTGAGATGTATTGGCAATTTTTTCAATTTCCAATTCTAAAGACGTTGAAAGCGACCTGAACAAAGAACTTAAGCCGCGTCTTCAATGCTCATTTTTTAATTCTAGGATCGATAAAAGAAAGTTCCAGCTCTGGGCCAAAAAGAATGGATAATGTCGCCATAAGGATTCTGTTTTCTTATTTTTAAAATATTCGCCGCGAGGTTGATGCATTGGTACGGTATATTCGCGTAGAAATTAAACACAAGAAACTTGATTTAAATTTGAAATCTAAATGTCTCTGATTGTTTTCTTGAGCGAATTAAAGGTTTATGACGACATTCTGCTAAACTCAAATCCCTGCCTATGTTTGGGACTTAATTTTCAATGTTTGTAGTAGGTCGAAGATGTAGTAGCTAGAGTAGTAGTACACAGTAACCTCAATTGAAGGTAAATGATGATTTTCACAACCAAAGTTTTCTCAGATGATCCAATGTAAGACAATACAGTGCCCGACTACTTAGATAACTTTTCATTAAGACGGAAAATTTTTCTAAAAAAACGATCCGTAATTTTTTGGAACCCCTAATCTATTTCGATTCCTTGTGAGTGAGTATGTTTTAAAGAGTTTTACAGATAAAATCAGCATTTTTTGCCCCATTTTATTCAGGTTTAGGCAAAAAAGGGCTCATATTAAATTCACGAGTGTTTATTGATGCCCAATTTCTAAAAAATAGTAAACTAAAATATAAACAGAACTAATTCATTGCGAGAAGGATGTTCTCCTTGATTCTGCTCAAAGATATATTGGTATAGCTGAAAGTATGTTTTCAGGGGTAATCATATTTCCACTGAAGCACCTGGAAATCGGACGGAACTAGCGATTTATATAACACTTGTAAGTCAAAGGGAGGTGAGGGGAAAACGGTTATCGGTAATCAGTGAGGGGCAAGTTAGAAGCTATAGATATCAACAAAGCATGCTGACTGAAGACTGCATGAATGAGACAGAGATGAAGTCAATGATATCTATAGGAAAGGAAGCTTTAAATGAGAAAAGAGAAGTGTCATGTAGCAGCATGAACCTAGAACTGAGGAAGAGATTGGCGAAATGCTGTGTGCAGTGTTGTGCTGTATGGATGTGAAACGTGGACCTTGTGATGAAGAGATAGGGAAAGGATCAACGATTTTGAGATGCGAGAGTGTAGGAGGCTGGAGAGATTGAAGTGGGTGGATAAAGTAAGGGATGAGGAGGAGCTGGAAAGAGTGGGGGAGGAAAGAGCATTATTGAGAACCAGTGGCGTAACTAGGAACATGCTTTGGGGGGGAGGGGATGGCCTCGGGTGGGGACCCCCCCCACCCCAGGCAACGGGGAACCGGGAAAAATTTTTGAAAAATGACATGCCTGCATATCCATTTTACACTACTTTGGCTAGGGATGTGCTTGTAGTACTTTTGGATCTCGAGTCGAGTATCGAGTGGAGTTGATAAGTACTCATGAGTATCGACTCCAGTCGAGTCGAGTAGTGCTATTGTTAACCAGGCAATACAGCAATGGGATATGAAGTGAAACACTTTGCACTTTCCAACCGTGTTTCGTGTTTGCCGTGTTTCACTTCATATCTCATAATGGATCTCCACAAAGTATCTGCCTCATCCATCCAATACAGCAATATATCTTCCAACATATTTTCATTTTTCCTAGCCCTATAATTTCCTATCCCTACATTTTCTATTAATAATTCTTAACATGATGTAAACATGTCAAATAATGACGAACGTTGATGTAAATTGTGTCAGAATTAGGAGAGGAATGAAAAGTAATGAATCTTAAATAGTTCCATAAGCACAAGTGATATGAATTCACCTGTAACAACACGTCATCTATTTAATGAACACATGTATCCTAACTGTTCAGAAGAGCCTTCAGTAAAAGCATAAGCCTTATTATAAGATTATTATAAAATTATAAGATTATGTACCTAAATAAATGATGCAATATTTGATCCTTTCAAATTCTCATGCAGAAAAACCAATTGCCGTATATGCTCAAGCAGCAGGTTTTGACGTCTCCACGTTACAATACATATTACTAACTGCAGAAAATTGTGTTTCGCAACACACTTGTGTTGCTCAACAAGTACTCTCTTGCCAAAGTTGTAAGATTTGGGAACCTTGGGAATTTTTGTTAAAAGTAACATCAAAGATTTCTATGGATCTTCAATCTTCATGGAATAGGAGACGAGGTAAAGCAACTATAAAACCTAACTTTAGCTTTAGTATTTTTTTTCTTTATTACTCACTTCGTTTAATCAACCAGAGTGCCTCTTTTTTCGTAATTTCAAGAAGGAAACTAAACGAAATTAAGGAAAAAACAAATATTAACACCGGAAGTACACAGTACTCAAAAGTGCTAACTTTTGACGTGAAACACCGGGAAGACCGGCATTGTCCTCTAAAATTGCGTTGTTGTTGCATTTTTCCCATTGAAATCTTAAAAATGTTTACGCATTACTTCGGCGTTTGAGAGAGGGAAGTATGGTAGGGTATAAATTAAACTTTAAGCAGACGCAGTTAGTACCCTTCAAATCCAGACAAGATATTCAAATTATTTTTTGATTGCTCTGAGGCTTTAGGGAGGGGATATATCCCATCATCCCCCCTCCTATATTTACGCCACAGTATACCATCATCATACCTGGTTTGCTCCTTTAGCTAAAAATCCTGCCATGTGACCGTGAATTCCAAGTTCGAAGTTACCCCACTTCTCTGGGTAGGTACCATCCTTCCCGAGCAACACCGGGTGGTCTGCCAGTGGCAAATAAATGGGAAAGATGGAAAAGAAGATATAAGGCAGCGAGAAATGCAAAAGGGAAAAAGGAGAATGCAGAAGAGTAAGGAAAAAAAGAGAAGACTGAATGAAGAGAGTCAGAGAAGCAAGCGTAAGCCGTCCATCAAGTGGAGCTTGAAAAATAACCGGGGAAATTGAAAATGACAGATCGCCATCCACTGGTTATACGCAGAGTTTCCGCGGAAAATTAGACTCGTTCAAAGTCAACGGAGGGATTTACATTAAAAGGTGAGGATGCTCAAACAAATGATTACTTTTTTGAAAAGGAAAGAGGAAAATACACGCAGCGATGAAAGGCAAAGAGATGTACGGAGAGGGAATTATTTCAGTTCGAGGTCCGTTCGGGCAAAAGCTCGAACAGCAACGCATTCAGAGCGTGCGATTACGGTTTTCAAAGACGGGGCGGAAAGTTCCAGGACGCGAGGGATATACAAAGCGAAATGACTGCGAATTTTATGTGGCACTGGTCTCGTTACGGACCAAGGAAACTGCATAGAGGATGCCCAATTCCATCTCATGGAAGGCTGATTTCTGTCGCCTCTTCGGTTGCATTTTGATGGTTTTCAATACATCTACATCTACATAATACCCCGCAAGCCGCCTAAAAGGCGTGTGGCAGGGGATGTTAGGACACCAGCCGTATACGCATAAAAAATGAAGTGCTCTACGAAGTTGGGACTAGCGTTTATTGAAGTCCTATGTGGTTCGGCGGAAAAACGAATTCCCATATGTATCCGTCCAGCAAAACATCTCTCTCAATTTATCGCTTCTATCGGACCTGGAAATGTAGAGTGGCTCTTTTAATATGTTCTCTGTGTCGCTCTTAATGATATCCGTTCTCTATCATTCAAGCAATCTAAGCCTAGCGCGCAGCCTCCGAGTCTCCAGCGGCTCCCAGCCTAATGCGCTAACATCTGCGTAACGCTGTCTGTACGCCCGTATGTCCGCGGCGCGATGAGGAGTGCAATGCGATTCACTTTTTCCCAATACTTTGCAGTATAATTTTTTTTTAATGCGACGTTTAGCATTGAATAGTAATGAATTTGATTGATCACATTATCATGTGAATAAATTTCGATTGAAACCCCTATTTATATTTTATTTCCCCGTGAAACGGATCACTTCGTCCGTCAGCGACGCGAGTGGCGACTTTTGCAAACCCATTTAAATGAGCGGTGGGTGACAACACATTTAGAGGTCGACTTGAGGATCCTCTTTTGTAATATTCGTGTTGCGAGCATTGAGAAAATAATGCGAATAACGCCTTCGAGGAATCACTTTGTGGAAGTTTTCCAAGCATGAAGGAAACCGTAGATTTCTAGGGGTAAAATAAAGACAAATTGAAGTAACGTTCACTAAGATATTTAGCGTGCAATTATAAAAGGAAGATGTTCATTTTAGATGGATTTTGGTAACATCGGGTCGCCTTCGTTTGATGCATTACCAAAATCAAAGGAACTAAACGGTAAAATGAAAAAGTTGGACTTAATCTGTGCATCAAAAACCTCTTTAAAAATTTATTTCCTATAATCAATAGTTTCAGGCGTTACTCCGTGAGATGACTTCATATTATATTATTTAACTTAGTTACTTACATATTTAATTTCACACGATCGAATTTAAATGTGAAATTGAAGATGTGAAATTTTCAAAGTCATTAAATTTAATAATTTATTTCTTCTCCAAGAAAAACAGCTTCTATATTTCGGCGCACGTGATATAGATGCAGACATTTTCAGACTCACCAACAAAAGCATTCGAAGCGGTAAATTTTGTTGTCATGCCATTTACAGCAAAGTTCATTTTGGGAAGCTAATACATGCTATTAAAAGTGACGATTTCAAAATGAAATAGAAGGACTGGACGCACAAATAATAACGGTCCCGCGCGAGTTGATTGATTTGGAATTGAGAATATTTAAACACCGGTCTTTCCTACGAAGCCTTAATTTTTAATATGAAGAGTATCTGTGCATAAAATGTTTGCTAGTGCTCTGCAAGCGCGATAGGACACTAAAATCTCATCACTAATGACATTTCTATCTTGAACTCTACGCATCTCTACCATCTGGCTATATGATACTTACATTCAGAAAATTATAGGCATGTAAAGGGATTAAAGTTTTTGTCTTTCATCAAATTCAATTCATAATTGTCAAAATACTGCTTTTTAAAAAAATTCTTTGCAGTAAATTCATCGTGCACATTACTATGCTTGCTCATGAACTAAAAGACGACGACGTTTTTGTCTCTTTTCCTATAAATTTTGCTCTCGGCATCACAAGAATATTTAGATTCTTCCAAAGAATAATAAAGGAAAATTTGAATCGTGTTTATATTACTGGAGGGATTTAATGTAAAAGTGAGGATGATATTCAAACATATCATTACATATTGGAGAGAAAAATAGGTAAATTTGTGAACGTGCAAGGTTAAAGTCGGGGTGATATAATTTTTGTGTGTGCATGTATATAAATAAAATTTATTCGATACCCTAAAACATATTCACACAAAAATTTACTTGTGAATCTGTTGCTGTACGGTTTTCCGTCTCAGTATATACCAAAAAGAATTTTCGAAGATTTTCTTTACTGATATATTATTGGTTCATTACACATTAAAATGTTTGAATTGTTAATTTTGGTTTATGAATACGTTATAAATTATCTTTCTTTAGTTATCCAGTTCATTTTCGGATCTCGTTCATGTTCGCTCCTAAAGGACTATGCCTTTTTGTTCATTATTGTAAAGTATGCGTAGGATTAATTTATGCGACGTATTTTTGATTGCATGTTTATATTTCATTTTACATGCCTTTATTTTCGTCACAATTGCTTCAATCTGCTGTTTTTTTCAATAAAATGTTAATTACCTTGACCCATCATTACCCAATGCTGCTTCTGAGTAGCAGCAAAGTAAGTACCGTCACAAATTATCAAATTTTCAGACCTATTCAGGACAAATTTAGGCTACGTGTCCTTTAGTGCAGTAAACTTTAAAGGCAAAATATTTGGTAATTGTTATGGAGTAGAACATTTTCAAATTTTTAAATGAGTCGTGAGTAGTGAATTTAAAATGAGGAAATGAGAATTTTTAAAATGTCTTGAAATTTAACTTCTCCCACAAGCAGCTGAGGATTAGAAAGGGTATAGCTTACCACCATTGTAAAATTGACGCTATTAATGGTGTTTTTTCCCGAGCTAATACATTTTATTCTTATTTACTATTACATATGAGAGGGTGAGAAGCCAAGGAGGAATGAGTGCTTTTTTCTCAATAAATTGTACTTGCACCCCTTGGCTTCCAACCCGCTGATAGATTTTGAATACTTAGTCTTATATCTGTTGAATTTGAACGCGAGAGAGACAAGGCAGGGTGGTTGATTTTCTTATTTTTGCCAAGAATAAAAACATGGGTTTTTCAATAATTTTTTAATTTACTGCAATACTTTCTTTCTTATTCAACACATTCCTTGTAAAAAACGATATTTTATCATCCTATTGCCTAATATCGATTGAGATTTTCTAAGTTTTCTTTTTTACCCTGGATCGCCAAAGTCAGTACACGGAGGGACCACCCTTTAATGGTAGGGGTAGCCGTGGGGAGAACGAACTCTCTAGGGTTTCAATGGGGTCTGAAAGCCCTTTCGGGTCACCGGTTACTGCGGCCCGCCGGAATACTAATAGAAGCCAAGGCCCTCTCTCTCTCTCTCCTCGTCAATTCTGCCCGCGTAGAGCAGCCCACATTCCCGACTCAGCTTGGAGGGGGAAAGGGAGTGACTGCTGCAGAAAGATTTTCGTCGAAGAGGACGGAGAATCCGGGAGAGATTTCCCACCCAAGAAAGTGAAGAATGAGAAGAACTGACTGCACGACGAGCATGCGACCTTTCACCGGTTTTTACAATGTAAATTTGATGGTTCGATAAATCAATTTCTTCAATTTTTCGATCCTTTTCTTACCTCTAGACCTATTCCCGCTAAAAATTGACGACCTCGACCCTTTTCGCAAATAAGTTGGTGACGTCACGAGCTCATTCCATGCGTGCAGTGATGGGAAAATCGATTTCGATTAAAATCGTAAATCGGGTTTTAAATACCGAAGATCGAGGAATTCGAGATCGAGCCTTGATATTCAAGTTTCGATTTAAAATCGATTTTTCAACTTCAATCTTGAACATTTCGTTTCATCTCAGATGTGTCACGTGTCATGCGGAAAAAATTTTCTAAAGCCGGTAAAATTGGGAGTCATGCCTTCGGTCAACAATGTATCGCAATCAGTTGGTCTTTCTTAAAAACCTTTTGTGAGGGCGAACGGTTCCAAGCGGTGATTCAAAACTTAAATGTGCGGGCATATGATAAATTTTACTATTAATAATTCACGCATGTATTCCAAGTAAATTATTGGGAATTTTTTCCCACATCTCAAATGTGTACCTACTTTAAGTGTTTTTCGAATGCATCATAAATTTTTTTTGCACAGACCGTGTTTCTTTAAAAGAACCGTCGATGTTTTCGACAAATCGATCTTTCTGTCCAAATTGCTATTTTCGTTGAAAATTCGAGTATTTAATTTCGATTTAAAAAATCGATTGCTAGAAAAATAGCTTTCGTACGACATTTTTGCATCACTGTTGCCACTCCCTCTCTTGTGGTTGTGTTGAAAATATTCTGAAATTGGCTTGAGAATACTCCAGTGGACCACTAACTGTGTTGCCAATATGGTAGCTTCTTTCATAAAAGAAAACGAAATGTTTTGATTGCGATTCCTCACCCACCATTAGTGTATTCATAATATACAAATTATTTGGTTTTAGAAATCCCAGTTTAGACGAATGGCAACGGTAAATTTTAACCTTATTTGAAAAAAGGCCAGATTGGCGCCCATGCGATGCCACTCCACGTGATTTCACAGGGACCTAGTCTCTATACGATTAGATAGGAGTTTTACATCGTCTGAGAATACCAATGCATGCATGAGGCACAGAGCTCAAGGAAACATTTCTTAATAATCACCTATTAAAACTGGCTAAGTTCGGAAAGTTTCCTTCGTTTGATAGGGGAATAATAATCCTTATTTAAGCCAAGCGCTACCTACTAGCAGGGTACTCAGCTACCTGCTAGCATCCTGCGTCGTATCAGCGCTCAAAGCCACGCCCCAAGGTCACCTCGCTTGACGGCAGCGGGAACCAGAACGACGTCACACGGGCTTTTCCCAGCATTCATACACAGCGCGTTTTCGCGCGCTTGAAAATTTACACTTTTTATTTGATCGCGAAAAATAGATATGGTCATTTAAACATCTAATAGCGTGAAATACGTACTCCAGGAGTAATAATCTTTCGATTTAGACAGTAAAAAAATAATAGGAAACCACCCTATTGCCACGCTTTACATTGCTCTACGTAAGTCGCCAATCAGGCGTAAGAGTAAGAGTGAGTAAGAGTGGTTCGAATTAATACAAATTTTAGCTTTTAACTAAAATAATATAAATAGCGATTATACAAAAGAAATTCAATTACATTAAAATTACTCGCGATTTAAAATGTAATATTTTAAATATTGAGCATAAATTGATCGCTTTGCTCTCCTCCCCACCCTGACGACATTTTTGGAAGCCGATCAAATCTCTCCCAAAATGTGTAAATAAATTAAGATTCAAGTATTACATGGCGTGGTATATAGAGAAGGCGTTGCACAGCTGAGGTCATTCGAGGTCATTGAAGAAAGAGTAGGTAAGGAAGGGTGGAGAGAAACGCGGCGTCGGAATTAGCCTGCTCTTAAAAAAAAGCGCCAAGGGGACCAAATACTTAACGTCCCATGTGACAGACGGCGTGCTGTACTTCCAGTGCCTTCCACAAAGCACTCAAGCAAGGGTCCTGCACTCCGTCCGTCGGATGGGACGTTTGGTCATGGTCCCCTTGGCACCTTTCGTAAAGAGCAGGCCAATGCCGACGCCGGGTTTCTCTCCGCTCTTCCTTCCCTCATCATCACTGGTCAACAATCCTAGGATTGGTTTAACGCAGCTCTCCACTCAGTTCTCCTATCAGCTAATCTCTTCACACCTACGTATTTCTTCCCTTTCACATCCTTCTTTACTTGTTCCATATACTTTGTTCGAGGTCTTCCTTTTCCGTTCTTGCCGTCCACCTATCCCTCGACGATTGTCTTCATCAGGCCATCGTGTCTCAAGGTGTGGCCTATAAGGTTGTTCCGTCTTCTCGATAAGGTTTTCAGGAGGCTTCTCTTATCTCCTGCTCTTCTTTGGAATTCCTCGTTACTAACTCGGTCGATCTATTTGATCTTCATTATTCTTCTGTAGCACCACATTTCGAAGGCCTTTCTTTCTCCGCTCCGGTCATTATCCAAATGTCCATGCCTCACTTCCGTATAGGAGCACACTCCAAATGTAGGTTCTCATAAATTGTTCTACCCTCCAATAATCACGAGAGTGAATTTAGCTACTGGTCACCTTCCCCAAATGGAAAACCAAATAATCAAAATCAATGATCGAATCAGAAGAATTCATAAAATAGTTTTTTTAAAATTTCCAATTAGTTGGCTGAAAGAAATATTATATATTCATAAAGGATACGTGTGTGTGGCCAATCAGTAAAACTGTGAGACTTATGAAAGTTTTCATTTCAGAAATATGGCATATTCCTGCCTTCTCGAAATATCGACATAGCTCTAATTACAATGTGATGAGACCAACGAGCACGATGTGTCTAAATTTGCATACATGACACGGGAGACAGTTTGTCCTTCACCCAAACTAATTTGTCACTCTATTTTTTATTTCAATTTAAGCGATGGGCACATGCTCAGCGGCCGAATAACAGGCGATCCAATTCCCAAATTGAACGCCCTTCGGGACATGAATTAATTACTGCACAAGGGAATCCATCGAAGCACGGGGAAAACCTTTTTTCATGAGCTGCATCAGTTGAAATAAAAAAAAAATTAATTCTTCGCAAACGTGATGAACTTCAGCTCATCTGATTTTAATTATAGCGGTGACATAATTGGGAGCATATCTTCTATATTATTTTTACTGTATAGATACCTTTCTCTCAACTTATACGCAACCAAACCCTACAAATGAGGTACCAAAATGCACAGAATTTATTAGAGAACATGCGACGTCATATCTTACTCCGTAAATATTGCTATTGTTACCTAAAATTGGTTTTTAAATAATTAAAAAAAAAAGCAAAAAAAATACAAAATCCGTTAATACTCCTGACGTTAACGACGCACAAACTGATACATTTGTTCATTTGCAACAATATCTCGCATTCTTTAAATAACTTTTATCAAAATGCGACTGATTCCACATTCAAGTCTCCTGTTGATACGTAAGTATGAGTAACCATGTGCGTTTAACAGATGATAGTGTAATTACTTTCAATGTTGTGTTTAAAGAGGTCCTCTGACCTCAATTTGTACATGAACATTCCAATTAAATTTGTACATAAGACCCCGCCTTTTTTTCTACATTTTAAAATTAGAAACGCGCCTATCCCTCTGTGGACCTGCATTGAAAAGAGCGGGGGAAGCCCGCTGGGAGCGGGCGCAGCACGCTCGTTACTGCTATAAATAGTTAAATGCACCGACAGTTTTAATAACGGAAAAAGTTTTAATGATGGGAGTATTGACGATTTAATAATTTTTCACGTGATTTATTTGATCGTATTCAACACACACTGTGTCTTTCTCCAGGGTAAAAATTCCAAGCAGCAAAGTGCAATAGTCCAGGGGAGTTGTAGTCTCAAGAATGATTCAGTAAGTGTTAAGATCGTGTTGGGTGAAGTAACAGCTGAGTGGAAAAATACTTAGTCGTTATTACTTCCTCCTTCATGGCGAAACTTCATATAGTTGATCCAGCAAGGATTGGATAATAGAGGTAAAATTTTTGTCGGATGCATGAAACCTGTAGATCCTCACCAGCCTCTTCGAATTGCGCAGCATTTTGCACATATAGCAAAACTTACATTGGCTAGGAACTGGGATTAAAGTCTTTAATACATTGCAAACTAAAGCCTGCTCAGTGAGCCCTGAAATATTCAATAATGTGATGATCCATTGATCTTAATTCTAGAATACTATGAGCTAGACTTTTCGAGGGTTGTGTTTGTATAATAAGGCAGATAATAATAATATGTAAGGTGTAAATACTGTATGCGGGTTTCTCAACACCATGGATGAATAAAGATTATTATTATTATTATTATTACAGAATGAATATTTGATGCTGAATTTACTTACTTAAAAGATTTTTTTCTTTTTTTTTGCTGACGACGCGACGCCGCTATCTATAGCAAAATTAGTGAACACTCTAACCTTAAAATTCACCGGGCTTAAACAAATTCGATGCGTAGAGCCGAAAGTAGGGACTAGAGTTAAATCTGAGCAAGTGCACGGCGGTAAATTTATTGCGCAGAACGTCCAACTATTGCAATGTAGGGATTTAATATAAAGCGTGAGATGAGTTCAAGTATTTGGTAGATGCGATAACTTCACACTCATCGTGGGGAACACATACAGGATATATTTAAGGTACAAAATTAACATATCAAATATGTCCAGTATAATACCCGTAACATGAGTAACGAAAAAAGTAAAATAAGTCATATATTTAACATTAATAATAGATGTAGTTTCTTTTACTTGATGAAAATTCTGCAATAATTGAAATAAAATTTACAAGTCTTTTGTGGGAGTGGTTATAGTTTGGAATAGTCCTTTCACGGCAGGTTTTTTAAGACTTCATACGTCGCACAGGTATAGAGAGACGTGGTGCGATTTGGGAGCGACCGCCATTTTATATGAAATAATTTCCACTGCCTAAACACGTGATCATACCATTAGAAGTTAGTAACACGCACTGTTAGTAGCACGAAATGAAACATGTTAGACTTCAAAAATATAATATGTAGCTAAAAATATGTAAGTACTGCTTATTTTTTTCAATATTCTTGTAAAAATACGCAAGAAATAGCAGAAGAGACACTTCTTTTCCTAATACCTACGTGCCTTACTTGTCACTACACTGGTGGCCACAATAGGGAACTTGCATATATTTCAGAAATAATCAATAGCCCCAAAATTATTTAAAAATATATGTTTGCATACCTCGGTGAAAGTTTTTTTATTATTTTATGACGTGGTTTGCGATATTTAATGCATCAAAGATCACGAGAATTTTCAAATGCAAGTGAGAAGCGAAAACGCCCGATGATTGGCTAGTAGAAAAGTGACGTCATAGTTCAGTACGAGGCACGGCGGCACGGCCATAGTATAGGTTGCATACTTGAATAAATGCGACGGCGTGGTTATGATTCATTTATTGAAGTGCAGACGTATCGGAGTTGTTCATTGTGACTTCAGGGCTATTATTTGATCTATTTCTCCTCCATTGAAAGCGATAGATTGCGTAAAGATGAAGGCATATGGTTATTCTTAGGCTGATCCTAGCAAGCTTCCTGTTACTGATTCCATCATGATAACAGGGTATTTTAGTGAAACTGTAGACTTCGTCGGCTCGGAAAGTCGATGCCGAGAAATGGAAAGGTAGCTGATGTGCATCTGAAATGTTTTATAGATCATAACAAAGTGAGACTTGCGTATAATATTGACGAAAGCGTATACTCATGTGAAATGTGTATTCTTTTGGCAGTCCGGTAGAGATTCTTATGGTGAACTTATTTCCACCTCGAAGCTGTCGATGATACTTTCAACTTAAAAATACCTTGCCTGGAGGGCGATAGGAAGCTCTGAGGAAGCCAGACTATCAATGTTTCAATTTAGTAGCAATAATATAGACGAACTTCCAACACAATCTACCATCTTGTGACTCAAAAACCCTGAAGCCACTTCCTATTCTGCAGAAAGAATCGGTCACTCGCACTTCGATCAATATAATAAACACAACGTCTTCAAGTGTTAAGAAGTTACTTTTGTAATGATAGCCTTCCTAAAGTAGCATTAAAATGTGAATATTTTCCAAACAGAGTCTTTAATACATTTTGGGAGCTTTTCTCACGATATATCTGAAACCTACTCTAAAGGCGAGCATCGTCATTGCGATCGGTTGTCACTTAAAAATTCCGTATCGGAAATCCTAGAGGGATGACCTTCGACGATGACCGTGATCACCTGCACTCTCTCTATCACTGGAACCCGTGGTGAAAATATCATCCCAATCCAATTTCTATTTGGTTTTAACTGGGGAAAGAGCAACATAGAACTGCACATTCTTTGGGCAACTTTGGGTTTGACTTTCCCTCAAACACCCCATTTCCCCTGTGGTGCACATCAGTCCTATCTTTATACGATAGCCTGACAACCTTTAAATGGATCCTTGGTTTATCCTGACAAACAACTAAATGGAAATTGCTGATCCACACGTCTTCCTCTATCTCCACAGTTTCCAAATCAAGGGCCGCGGAACATTCCTCTTGTGACTCAACTTTTTCTGAAAAGCAAGCAACGGCGTAGAATAAAATCAAAGAATGCTGCGATTAATTTTTTGTGACCACCTCTGGATTCCATTCTTTTTCCATCTACAACTTCCTTTATCTTTCGGCATAAACTATGGGACAAGATAATGTTTAAATATTTTCATTAATTTATAACAAAATATAAGTTCTAAAAATACCCAAAAGTCATTTTATTAATCCGCACTAATGAGTGTAAATTAATGTGGAAGATGAATGCTGTAGACGTAGTAGTTTTCCCTAGGTTGAGTTGCAAAATTCATGAAGTTGACAAAACGGCTAATTTTTCGGTGCGCGGAGTCATTTATTGCACTGGCCGTGTCTACATTTTTGAAATTTTTTGTAATAAAATAAATCAGAATTTAGGATAAAATTTCCTTAAAAATGACGAATAGTTCATTATCATAGCATGCAGTGAAGCCAGGATATAAATTTGCAAAGTACAGCGGCATATCATTTTGACGCCGAGAGTAGAGGAAAACGCTGTCTTCTTGGCTAGCACTCGAATGCATGAGGATCAACGTTGCTCTATATTTTCATATTTCCTCCCTTGATTTTAAACATCATGGAATTTTCTATGTCCTTCTGTAACTGAAATTGAACAAGTGCCTTAATAATTTGAGTCCATCCGTAACGATCGAGAAACACCTATCTCGATTTTTGTTCGGAAGTTGAGTTTTTATTCTACGGCGGCCGAATTATCGAAAAATCTCAGTTTCAAGTTATTCAGTCAATGAAATATGGAAATATTATTTATATTAAAGTTATCTTCGCTCACATAGCACACGGGTTTATCATTCCGTTTATTAAACTCTTATTTTTCCGTAACGCTCATCCCGACAGACGGCATGCATCGAGGCTTTTCTTCTAATTTCCTCCGTGGGAATGCAGACGAAAATTTTTTCTGGGGTGTTATTGCACAGAGGAACAATGCACCACTTGTAATTTTTCCTTATTTCACCCATGTTCTCCTTTAAACGCAACGTGGCTCTTCAAAACCTGCAGTTACTGGGCTTGGATATTGGACTCGTACTGAACTATGACGTCACAGCCAAAGATTAGTGGGGGCGGTATTTTTTAGCCCGCGAAACTCGGGCGACTTTTGGGAGTCATTTTCTAGGGTAAAAACTGAATTTTAAGCGGAAAAAAGTATATTGCGGTACTAAGTGTTTACTGTAGTATATCAGCATACTGTTTATAAAAAGTATGCAATTTCCCTATTGAAGTGTGGTGTGCTTGGTGATGCAAGAAGTCCCAAATGCACCCATTAGACTGCATGTATATCTAATACATTGGTTTCTAGGACCGCGACAACTTCAAACCCATCGTGGGGAACACATATAAAATATATTTCAGGTACAACCCTGAAAAATCGTTTACCGCGTCGTGGAAAAGTTTCTAGATGAAATATTGATGGATAGATCCTACTTCGAACTTGGAATCATAGAATAGGTGTCTTGGATACATCGCGATCTCCGGCATCTCAAAGCGATCACTCTCGCGATCTCAAAGCATCCGAAGTCATGAATATCCAGAGCATTCGGCAACAGGGCAAACTCGCGGCCAATCGGAGCACTAGGCTCAAAATTGCCGTATATTTAAAATGGCGCTTTTTCGACTGAAACATCATCTGTATTTTTAGTTTCTATAGGCATCATCTATCCAGGGTTAAAAGTCTATAAAACAATTTTTTGCACCCTGTAAACCTAATCCGCGAACATGATAAAATATATTTAAATAAATAAAATATCTATAAGACACGGTCTCAGTCGTTATTTTGTGTAATTGCTTCATTATAGAATGGTGACCTGATGATAGCATTAGATGCTGAAACCCGGGTCGTGCTATTTAAAGTAAAGTGTGGAATAAAACAAAGTTATTTTATTTTATTCTCGTATTAAAAGATGGTAGCACATTTCCACAAGATTTATATCTTGTGGAAAAGTGCGACGATCTTTTATTTATATAAATATGCCCAACTTCCACGAATTGAAGCCTGAATCTGTTGAACTTATGATAAAATATGATTTAAATCTGTGTGATTCGTCAAAAACTGCTACGTGCGAACAGTAAGCCTTACACAGATTGTACACAAATAAGTCTGGAGGCCGCTAGAGAGCCGGAGGCTACGTGCTAAACATAGAGTGGTGAAGCACAGAGAATTATAGAGTTGAGCACTGAAGCGAGTTTAATAGATTTGGTTAAATTATTTCGCACGGAAAAAAATGAAAAGAGTCGTAAAAAACTGTAATGAAATCATTTTGAGGTTATAGCTGAAAAACGAAGCGTGACTGAACTAAGCCAGTTTGCAATGGAGATATGTTTAGGCTCAGGCCGATAGAGGCATTTTATTTCGGTGGCATCTCATCACGGCCCAAATTAGATGGAAAATTCGTCATGAATATGAGATGGGCGTTGGTTTCATGGCTGGAGTTTGTACCTAAAATTTCCGTGGTTCACGATACGTGCCGATGCAAATTTGCATGCTGACTCATTTCCTATCGAAAGCCAAAATAAAGTCCAATTTTCTGGCGAATTAGCTGCATTATGCGTTTAAGCGTGGGCATTCTCTTTTCATTTGTCCCATTTGTTTACATTGGACATTTCCGATGACGCGAGGCGAGGAATTAGGACCTCCAGCGCCTACCCTCGCATGTGCATGGTCTGATAAAGTTTAGCGACCGCTAAGGGTCAACATGGCATTATTGCTTGATATTGCATCATTCAAAAAAAAATTCTCGCACAAATTTCATTTAGTACTCTTAATCATCTGTTGCCTCTAAGCTGTGGAATGATTTCTCCTAATAGGCAAAAGAATAGGAAATCTTTAAGGGAAATATTATCACATACCTACTGAATGACCCATGAGTAATGACTGAGTTAATTGTTACTGATTGAGTTGATTGATTTATTTGTTTATTGTTACGTTAAATGTTCATTTAGTGTTAGAATAAGATTCTGTTCATTTTTCATATTATTGAATGATTCCTTTGTTACCCTAATCCCTATTTCCAGTGATTCATTTATGCTGGCTGAGTTAATAATTAATGACTGAGTTAATTGGTTTATTTGTTTATTGTTACGCATGACTTTCATGTAGTGTTATAATAAGTAATTCAGTCCATTTTTCCAATTGTTCAATGATGCATTTGTTAACCTAATGCCTATTGTCAATGCACACCCTGCATGTTGATGGTATATTCTTAAGAGGTTCAGACTCCTAGAACAATAAATGAATTTATTGGAATGATTATTAAAAAATCAAGAAATGACATCAATTCTCAAGTGAGGTGTTAATAACGCACATAGGCGGATCTAGGGGGGGCCGGGGGCACGTGCCCCCCCCCCCCAGACCCTCAAAAATATGCAAGATTTTTAGTACGATCTCATTATAATTGCGTTCGTTTTGTATTACGGGGTATCCTTGTGCCCCCCCCCCCCCCTCGAAAAAAATCACGGATACGGCCTTGCTTGTGCCCCCCCCCCAGAAAGAAATCCTGGATCCGCCCCTGATAACGCACAAGAGTGCATCGTCAGCTGATCCGAAGCTCAGAATGAAAATCACAAAAATCACAAATGCAGAAAATGATTCTTCAGTTGGCCACTAAATATATTGTCGCCCATCCAGGGTTAAATTTCTAAAATTTCAGGTGCCGGAACGCATTCCCACACATTTCATCCACGCATGATTTTCAAACATAAGCCCCCCCCCCCCCCTAACATTTCAGATTTTTTTAAACTTGTAATAACACTTACTATGAGGTATCATGTTTTTACCAAATATAAAAAGAAATGACAGTTTTAAAACTATTTTTAAAAATATCCAAGCGTATAAAAAAATTTCAAAACCACGTGCCAGTGGTATCCGCAAATGAAGACAAATCGTATCAACTTTACTTCAACCATTTTCTTAAAAAATGGTCGTGAGTTGGACTTGAATGAGGAAAAAACACTTGCAAAATATAATGTTGCCTTCACTTCAAATTATATCACTTCGCAGCGCCGAATAACAAAATCCATTTTTCTCTGAGAGGTGCCGATCAGAGCCCGGACATTGACTACGGAATTAAGCCAAAAGTTTCATGGAAAAATAAATTATAATGCAGGATGCTAACCGACATTGATATTCATGAGGATGTGATCTACCCATGTTATGTATTTTTTCGATGCATTTCTAATGGCTGTAGCTTATTTTCTTCTTCCATCTTCATAATTATTTTATTGAGTTAAAATATATGGTCCCTAAGAAGAATTCCATTTTAATTCCAAGGATTCAATCATATCAGAACACATTAGTAAAAAAATCGTCGATTAAGAGCAAGTAACGGTTACAACAAAAGTAACGATTCCTCTTTCATGGTAAGGCATAAATTGCAAATAAAAAGTATAATTAGTAAAAAGTAATAGTTATAAGTAATGCCTTTACTTTTATTTTATAGGTTACCAACATTGGATATTATGACCCTAGTGGTCGGTCGCCTCCTTCAAATATCATACCCTTCCGAGCTATTCGTATTTATGCTTATTCTCACGAATATAACGATTGAGGATTCAGTTGGCTTCCAAATGTGTTGCCAGCCATCTCTCTCGCATTTTGAAGTTCACAAGAGCCACCACTCCAGTTGCTGTTGAGCAATGATGCGAATTTCACGGAGATATATATATCTATTCTTATTTATTTTTTTAATTTTATGAATTTTATGTGCATAAAATTAAACTAATGAATAACTAGTGAAATAAAACGTACCATAAAATAGTCTCCTCCAATACAATAATTACTAAGAAATGATTATAAAAGAACTAAATAGTACAAGTCCCATAGACATTAAAGATATCTAGGGGAACATAATTCATACGGTCAATAGGGTTATGACTCTTGGCATATAATGCAACGTTTTCTGCGGATTTCATTTTTAAAAAACGTGAAATAATACAGTGACATGAGAGGAGTATGTACAGGAACTGTTATATCCACTTAAATTATATTTTCTATGGTCTTCATTCTACATGCGAATTCTATGAATGCAAGGCGATCAATATTCAACCGCACCATAAATTACATTCCCTTCCGGCGCACTGGGTACTCGAAGGGATAGTGACCCCTCTCCGTTTCCGAGCCAAAAGCCCACCTGCCTGTCAACCAGCCAAAACGTATTTGGAACCAACGAAAACCTGTGAGAAGTTCTCAGCATATTCGCTTCTTATACGCCCAAGGCTAAACTCAACATGGAATATTTATAACCTATAGAAAGTTGATAGAGTCAAGAAGGTAGATACTTAAATTTGCTATTAATCTATCTATTTCTAAGTTAAACATTGCGATATCCCAAGGAGGTGTAAATGTCGCGGGTTTAGATTGAACTATTGTTTGTGTAAATATTGTTTTTCCAAGAATCTTCTCAGGGGATGATTCTTGGAAAAACAATAGTTACACAACAGTCATCCCAATCATCATCTCATATGGGGAATGACCTCTGACAACAATAATCTCAATTTCCTCCGATATGGGAGATGATTCTTGGACACATTTCAATACACTGCAAGCCTATAAAGTTTTATTTAATGTTGAGACCAGAATTCCGGACACTCCCCTTGACTTGGATTTATTTAACGTGGCCCCGTGGTACGTGGTATATTAACGAGGTGGTTGCACAGTATGAAAAGGCAGAGGCCAACTTGGAAACCCCAACTACAGTATTAATATAGGAAATGGAGATAGTGAACAGGTGTAATACTCATATCTTACAGCACATATTCTTATCCCTGCGGCATTTATATATATATAGTCAAAGCGTTAAAAATATTTTGTGATGGGAGAGGTCATAAAAATAAACCACGCCCATTTAGAAGTAAGTTAAGAAAAAACACGGTATCGTTCCAAAACCTTGCATTGAATTCTTTAAACATTCATATCAATGTAATGTTCCTAAAATTTATCTGAAACTCCGAAGGAAATAACAAAATTGATTGTGGTTCCAAGTTTCTTGGAAAATTCATATCCTGGCTATTTTTGCAGAAGAAAATTGAAAACGTTTTTTAAATTTTGGCCAGGAGTTGATTTGATAAGCAATTTAAGTATCCATAAAAGCTTTTATAATGACATTATATGCATTTTGTTTTTATCGCGCCCTGAATTTGAAGTTTTTGTAGTAATAAACATTTTTTCAGTCCGTTAAATTGCCATGATGAGTGTTTGCATGTGTTGCCAAATGATTGCGATGGCAACCCCATCGAAAGATTTCTTTCCTCGGGTGCGTAATTTCATTCTATTAAAGCTGCTGGTTATTTTCGGCTACGAATTAAGTGCATGGATAAAATAAAGAACATATAATGATCATTATTTTTAACCTTAGCAAGCCTATAAAGACCAGCAGCTGGCACTAACTTCGCGCGACAAACCGAATAAGTACGCGGGGTACACCCGAAAAAACATCACCTACAGCTGTATTTTAGCGGATTGTTATTGCTATTAGGTCATTATTTAGGCTGATAAAAATGTATTACTCGCGAACGAGACTGCGTACGTAGTTACCTCTTTCATGCAAAGGTTTTCAATAAGATTTTTTGGGAGAGAGTCCGTAGAAGTTTTCCTAGCCATAGCGTAATTAGTATTTAAAACCAATTTTTATTTCATGTTAACACAAATGTTTACTATGTTCAGTCAATCTGGCACTCATTGCTATTGAGATAAAAGGCGATAAAGTATTGCAGCAACAATATGGTTTATTGACTGCTAGAGCGCTTCAAAAAGTTTTGTATCATTAAACACTTAGACGCACGAATTCTTTGATCAGATGAATGTAAAAAAATTGCATTGTAAAATTTTATCCTGGATCGATAACTTCAGCTAAATTAAATATAGCAATTTTTTGCCGCTGTATCTTTGATACTGGAATTGTGAGTGCTTCATATTTTCCTCTGGACATCTATTTACTCTTGGATATCTTTATCTGGTATATACTTCAGCGCGGCAAGAAGAAAACCTATTGAGCTTCTCCCTTTAGTGAACGCTTTCAAAGTTTTAGAGGGTTTTAAAACTTTTTATCGTGGGAGTGGAGGGAAATTTCATTAAGAGGTCCTTAAGCTCAAAAGCTTGGAAGTAATTAAAACTACTCAAGAGAATGTACTTTGACGGAGAGTCTTTACTGAAAAAAATCTTGTCTCACGTCAAATATAAAACCTGAAATATATTTTTTCAATCCATAAATGATGCTACATTAGCGCAAGGAGAGGTTTGTTCTATTTCATTTTAAAATAATTTTGTCATGCAAGAGTGAAATATTCTTTTGCTGACTTACACTACAAAACTTTTACAAAAACTGACATATTATAGGGCCATCATGAAAAAGTATATAAGAATATGTTTATATTAATGTAGTCTATTCAGTGTGGAGAAAAAAGCTGTCATGAAATTTTTACCCTGGATAGCCGATGTCATTAGGAACTAAAATTGATATTGATGCTCAGGTCTAAATGGCCATAGGTCAAAGGTCATGGGAATGAAAAAAAGGTCATTAAAAAAAAACAGAAAATTTAAGCCAAACGCTCCGATTGGCCGCGAGTTTGCCCTGTTGCAAGATACTCAGGACAAAGGCAAATACAGGCAAAGCATTCGAAGTTTAAGCATACCGGGGCTAGCCACGGTGAAAACTTCTATTGGAGTCACCCTCGATCGCACAAGTTTTGCGCAAAATCAACAGGATAAAAATCATTTGTCAATCATATAAAATTGTTCATCATGATATGTTTCTAGGTCCGACAGATGCGATAAATTAAGAGATCTATTTTGCCGAACGGATAGAAATGGGAATTCGTTTTTCCCCCGAACTATAAAGGGCTTTAATAAATGCTAGTCGTAATTTCCTTAGAGTACTTCCTTTTTGTTTGTGAACGGCTGGTGTTCTGGCATCCCCTGCCTTTTAGGCGGTTGCGGGATATTATGTAGATAGGGATTTTTCTTTCCGTGGATCTTTCGCACAATTTGTGCATTGCGGGTGACTCCCGTAAAAGTTATCACTGTGGCCAGTCCCGGTATACTTAAATTAGTCAAGAGCGAACATCTCTAATTGTAAGTGTTCTAATTCCGCGCTTTGGTCTCCGGCTGTGGCACTGTGCGCACGATTGGACTGTTCGTAGCATCATATGCTGAGCAATCCGTACCACCTTGCCCGGTATAGTCCACAAATATCCACTGGGAGGAATGACGCCTCGTTAGCTTAGCCTTCCGTCGGGCGCAATGGATTACACAGGCACAGTGCGAGTGCTTATTCATTCCTTCGAGCCACTAGACCCTTGGCGTTTAAAATAGTAGCAGTTTGTTTTGACATGCTCTATTCAGCATTTCATTTCTCGCATTAATGCTGACAGATCTGTGGCGGATTGTTTAGCATAACTAAGCAAAATAATACCACAATAAAGAGATACAAGCGTGATGCGCCCGCTCACAGCGGGCTTCCCCCGCTCTTTTCAATGCAGGTCCACAGAGGGATAGGCGCGTTTCTAATTTTGAAGTGTAGAAAAAAAAGGCAGGGTCTTATGTACAAATTTAATTGGAATGTTCATGTACAAATTGAGATCAGAGGGCCTCTTTGAAAACAACATTGGAAGTAATAACACTATCCTCTGTTAATACTTGTTTAGCGTTTTCCAAAAATATTTACAAAAATATTTTGAAAAGATCTTACCCTAGAGAATGCTACATAAAGTTGGCTATGAGAGAATACAGGATCAGGCAGGAATAAGCCAGCTCTTTGCAAAGTTAATAGTCATCGCATAGGAAACCTTAATGGGAAACTGTCTACGAGTCAAATTAAAAGGCATGGTGAGATCCGACGGCGTTAACTGTATTATTGGGATGAGGATTTTCTTGCCGGAATCGATTATTATATTTTTTATCGATTTTATTTTAATTTTTTAAAACCAATTTGAGGAAACAATAGCAATATTTAGGGAGTAAGATACGCCGTCGCATGTTCTCTGATAATTTCTGTGCATTTTGGTACCTCATTTGTAGAGTTTGGTTGCGTATAAGCTGAGAAAAAGGTATCTATAAAGTAGAAATAATATAGATGATATAGTCACGATTACATAAATAAGATTGAAAAATAAAAAAACGTGATCTTATTGAATTCATATGCTAAAATACTCATAATAAGACTTAATAGCCTACAGCAGGGGTCTCCAAAACACGGCTCACGGGCCGGATCCGGCCCGCGTAGGGCTTTCATTCAGCCCACGCACTCGTTTCAAGTAGCGCGCGATTCTCGCTCGTTTAACTCCGTGAGACGGCGCTAGGAGCATTGCAGCGCAGTACTGCTTGTCAAAGCCGCCTTCAACTGTTCGTAAATAAGAAATACGCCACCGGATACTTCAGTAGACGTTGGTATCGAATACTTCAGTCATCGGCAAATTCGCTATCCGGCCCGCGGGGCGATTCGGAACTTGGAATGTAGCCCTCGGGGCCTAGTAAATTGGAGGCCCCTGGCCTACAGAGCAAGCTAAATTGCAACTTACTGGATCGGTCCACAGCAGTATGACGGCGTGTAAAGGGGTATATAAATAACAAATAAGACATCATTTAAGTGTTAGACTACACTAATAATGGTGCTTTAAACTTTAAATTTGTGCCAGTGAGACATGCTAAAAATTTATGTCAGGCACATTGCGCCAAAACTCAGCAATTCCAATATTTGAGGCTTACAGAAGGTTAACTGGCCAAAGCACTCGACAGGATATCGGGGGATTCGGGTTCGAATCCCGGGCAAGGCGAATGATTTCTTCTCCGTTGATTTTTCGCACAAAGCATTCGAAGTCTTGATTTGCCCTGAGCATCCGGCTACAGAGCAAACTCACGGCCAATCGGAACGCTTGGATCAAAGTTTCTGTCGTTTAAAAATGGAGCGTTTTCGGCCTAAATATCCTAAGCAATTTTGGTTCCTACTGGCAGCCAAGGCTGAAATTTGGTCACGCAATTTCTCTTAACCCTGAATATGGACAAAAATAAAAAGTAGGGATGGACGTATCCTGGATTTTTTTTCGGATCCGGATTGGGATCGAATCCTTGATTTTCGGAGCCGGATCTTTCGGATCGGATATTTTCGGATCCAAATGCATTTTAAAATTCCTGACGCTGAAATTTCCCCGATGATTGTTCAATCTCTTGGGAAGAGTCACAGTATGTGCCAGTCGTATTTTGCCTTTTTTATTTTCCACGGCTGAAATTTTCCTACGTAACCTCTGCGAGAGCTTTCAAACAAAACGGTTCATGAGTAGGACAAGAATCGCATGCGACGGCGCTTTCGAAGATAGAATCGGAACTCTTTCCACCCTTATTGGGTGTTACATTCACTGAAGCTATCATTTAAAATTTCGGATCCAGATACGATGTCTTCCGCAACTTTGGATCCGATGTTTTCAAGGCGATATTTTCAAATACTCATAAAATGAAAACACGAAAATTCCAAAGTAGGTAGTGATTCCATAGACGGATTTACGGCACGGCCCGCCTAGATTCTTAGGCAAATATTTCAATACTGTCATCATTATGTTCGTTTCATTTAGTGTATTACGGAGCCTCAACCATTTGATTTCTTTCAATTAATTTCAATATATAAATATCATATTAAAGTATTATATCATATCATATATATATAGAAAAAATCACATATAAGTGATTTTTTCTCAACAGAGTTAGGTGAAGTTATTGTTAGAATAAATACACGAAAACCTGGTTGCCAAGGGAAACGAGTGAGTCTCTGTTCTGTGCTGACATCGAGCGGAAAATCAAATGCACTACTAAGTATCTAATTGATTTCGTTTGTTTTTTTATACTTAATTTCTGTACCTAACTCTGTTTAGAAAAGAGAAATCACTTGTACCCTTTGGCTTCCAACCCACAAAAATTATGAGTAGATCGTTTGCCTGTCAGGCCCTTGTGCCCTCCCCAGAAATAATCCTGGATCCGCCCCTGCCCGAATCAGTACCTTAACTCACATTGTGTAGGGACGTCGAGTGCGCATCGGCCCTGAAATCAATGCTCTTATTCAGCCAAGCACTCATGTTTTTTCAGATATCAGTAACAATTAAGAATTTTTTATCCTTCTCGTTTATTTTCTGGGGACCGTTTTCGTATACACGCTTCATGTTAATACTTGCGAGAATATACAGTGGTGGATATGGATGCGGGTGCAGGGGGCGCGCGACCCCTTGCAGGGCCGCCCGTATTACCAAACATTGCAGAACCACAATCGTAACTTTTCATATCATAATAATGAATTGTCTTGTATTTTTACATAATTATTTCTTTTCCATATCTTGACTTCGTTTAATACATGTTAAATCTGAGAAATATTTCCTGGAGTGTAGGTCAATGTATTTGATGCAAAAAAGTTATAGCCAACGTTTCTGTTTATTTGAAACCATCATCAGGGCTATGAAAGAAAAAAATTACATAATGTATTTTTACATAATCACTTCAATTAAAAACTTCTTAAACTTTGCATGTCACTTGATTATTCTTTTATAACGATAAAAGTAAAGGTAACTAAAGATATCTTTTGTGCCCCCCTTGAGTTTTTTCTGTTTTTGCCTCTGAGAAAATAAAACTCTCTTACTAACCAAATCAGCATTCCCTGAACTAAGTAGGATTTTGCTATCTGTGTGAGGAAAAATTCAGATAAGTTGTGCCAGGCGCGCACATCCGCCCCATCCGACACCGCTTCCTTCCCTACTTCCCGTTCGTGGCGCTGAGTTCCACTATTTGTCAGAGACTCACAATCAGTGATAGGATACGTGATATGTGTAAGTGAGCCCATACATAGTAATCTGATATTAATTTCACGGCGACCTAATTGGGGTCTCAACTACCCAGACACACAGGTGCAGGGATATCGGGTTTCGCTAGGGAACAGGAGATTTTGGGAAGAGTGGAGCGGGGAACAAATGACTGAGCGTGGGACAAGGAGAGGGAGAGAAGAGACTCGACCAGCACATGCCGGGCGTTTCAAGATATAAGCGAGCGTTGTGGGGGCCTCCACGCTGCTGCATCTCATTTTAAAACGACTGCAAACCACCGAATACGTCATCATTCGCAAAATAGACGGCGCTCCGTGGTTCATCAGCAACCGAAACCTACGCAAGGACCTGAAGATCACTCCATTGCTGTACTGTTTAAAGAACTTTCTTCACAAATTTGATAAATCACTGTCACTGACTGATAATGCACTAATAGCTCATCTCTGGGATTACAACCTTCCTGACAAAACTAAGCACAAACTCCCAAAAATCGCTTTCCTTCCATCCCACATCCCTTCCCCCAAAAATATTCACTAACGGAATTGCCATGGCTCACATCTAGCCGGAAACTATAAATATTGAAACGAGTAGTAGACAGCCATTGGCTGGGAACTACTGATAACATAAAGAAAGTGAAATACGTTGCGTGCGTGCGTGCACCTAAGCTCAGGGACCTCAGCCATAGCTGTCCAAGAGGATAGGGCAAACTGGTTCCCTCGGACTGGATACCCTCTATAGGTGCGGTAAGCTGTATTTAAATTTGATTATTGAATTTTGAATTGTGAAATACAGTAATATCTCTTTATTGTTTTATTTTAAGACGTACTGGTGAATAATATTGCATAAAATGAAGAATTAAAGTTACTATATCGTTTTTTATAGGTGCGGTAAACAAGTAACGACGGGAATGCGCATCGATTCCATGGTTCCTTTCTGAAATACATGATCTTTGATTCCAAGTTTTCCGTTGCTTGCGGTTTGAAATCTGTCGTGCCTCATTGCTTTTTTAAAGGCTAAAAGTGTTGAAAATGTGCTTCAAGCTAAATTTAAAGTGAGATAACGCTTGATATTACGTAGCAAATGTGTTGTCAGTGGCTGTCAATGAAAATGCAGTGAAATATTCCGATTTCCGTGACCACTCACCAGGTAATGTTTTGTTGATTTTGTCAAACATTCATTTGATCTGTCATTTTATGGGGTTTTTGTTGCTAATGTTGCCATTATTTCTTTAAGGGATACACAACATTGTAATCCGAGGATATCTACCTTGAAGGAAATGGCTATGTTGTTTGTGCGGTTTGACTGCTCATACTACTCAGACGGCTACACAGGCTATGAAAGTGGCTGTAAACGCCGTGTACGCGGTCATTTATGTCGTGTAAGTATTTGATGTATGTAGTGCTCAATTTCTGGATAAAAATATTGTCTGAAATGTTTTACCTTGCGCGATTGTACGTAGATGTGTGTTTTCTTTTGCTGTTGGATGTAGTTGATTACCTAATGCGGTATGTGATTAATGGTCACTGTGTTATAGTTAATTGAGTTGTCAGTTTGAGTTTATTTACCAATGAAATGATAATGTATAAAGCCTTGAAAATAGAGATAAAATTTCCGGTATTAAAAACTTGAGAGCTATATTAGGTGACGGTCTCAGTACAACTGCATTCTGTGTAAGTGATCATGACGGTGAATTAACACCGACGTTAAGGATATCATTTTCATTGTGCTGATTTGTATGTATTATGCTAATTTGTTGGCAATTTCGTGTACAGCGAATTGCCAGGACTATTGTTTTTATGCCGATATTCTGCATGACTTATCTTATTTGTATTGCATTGATTTGGCAATCTTCAGAAACCATGTTATACCATAAATGCTGATAGCTCTTTAAAAATAATTTTTTGCCCTCTCTATTAAAATAATAAAGATATGTCAAGGACCAAGTTACAGCATACCCAAGTTTGTGCGGGTCAGAGACTAATTTTGTGGTGGCATTGATATGGAATGACTTGTATTTGGTATTCAGAATACCGTTTTGTTTTGTACATGGCTTTCTACGTGACATCAGAAGAAGTGGTGAGAATTATGTGGCAACCCTAATTTGTTCTTACAAGATGTTGCTAAGCTAAATAATAACTTCATTATTTGTGGAAGACATTTTTTCAGAGAGTAATTTACAAATGAAACCCTCAATCAAATTTTAATGCCGTGCCATCTCTGTTTTTTCTGTTGCCTCTTATAAATCCATTGTTAAAATTTCCTCTGGTGTGAATATGGTTGCTTCTACATCACATGGTAAAGAAGGTGAAAGCTCTTGCATATGACAAGTAACTTTGTATCTACTCATCCACATCGATGCAAATTTATATTGTGCATGAAATTCATAATTAATCATTTAGCTTTGCCAGTATTTTTTCTAAGCAAATTATGTCCATGGTATTCTATGAAAGGTTGCATTTCATAACAGAATAATCAGCAAATTGCTATTACATATGCATTCAATGCTTTCATTTTGGCCATTATCATCAAATTACAGTTGCCTTTCACATTTTTTGCAGCTAGCTGTTCGATGCATTTTGGTGACCTCGTGTTAGAATTCTCCTCACAAGGATGGTGGAAGTGTGTTGCTGTTTAACTAAAGGTCATGTAATTATTATTTTATTTTTGCTTACATTTAGATTTTATATCTCTTGTGGCCCTATACCACACGGGAATTTAAATGACTCTTCTAAAACTCTGCTGCATCTTGAGTGCATTTTAGTATGTAGTGATATTTATGCAGTATTTAAATCTCTGGTGGCCATAATAATTTAATGTGTATCACCTTCATGAGGCCATTGGCTTGTTCAAAATGTCTCTCACCTACATTTTTTGTTTCAGTATATTTTTAATTATTTGTTGCTGCAAGATGGATCAGAGACACAACGTGAAGTACACTGTCTGTGCCCAGTTTAATTTTTTATGATAATATTGACAGAGTTTTGGGCCCTTTACGTATATTTACAGGCATATGGGAATTATCATACAGGAATATTTTTTACACTGTGACAGTACCAAATATCTTAGATAATATCTTAATGTGAATCTTCATTGGTGACTACATATTACAAGAATAATGAAATTACTACTGGTATCCACTTGATTGGGAAACTTACTTGCCCCAACTACCTTCACACAGACTAGGTCTTATCAACTATGCACAAATTCATTCCTATTTAGACTACAAAATTTTCCTCTGGGGAAATGCTAGTGTAGCTAGAGAGTTATGCTAGTGTAGCTAGAGATGGAGCAATTTCTATGTGAAAGGTGGCTGTTAAATCATTGTTAAGGGTTTCAATAAGGACACTCACTCTGCCATGTACTTATTATATTGTCATGAATTTTTTTACGTTTGTCTGTAGTAATCAACATATGCTGATGCCTAATTCTGCTATACATAGCCGTGTGAAATGTGGTAAAGAAAATGTTCATCTGGCTAATCAGCCCCTGAACGTAAGCAAGAAAGGTCCTCAATTCGGCCTCAATGACCGTCAATAAGATTCCTAATTCAATTAAACATTTAGCCTGCCAAAATATCTTTAAAAATAAATTAAAGCATCTGCATATCCATAAATGCTACTACAGCGTCGTTGAGATTTTGAATGATAACTTTTTTGTAATCTGCATTTTACTGCTTGTTTCTTCTTTTGTATGTATTTTTTCTATGATTATGCCCTATGTTATTCATGTTAACCTGCAGGACATTAAACGTTGTTATTATTATAATTTTTTAATAAGGATGGTGGCACACTTGCCTTTTTTTAATGCAGATTCATTAATGTTGGTAATTTCTTTCAGGGTTTCTTTGTTGGAGTAAATATCAAGGATCATCACTATGGAGAAAATTAGTGGCTTTTATTCCTCTAAGCAATGTACAGTAAAATGTATTTTATTGGAATGTGTGATGTATTTTTAATCATCATGGATTAATGTTGACATCTGCTGTGTTTGACTGCAATTGTATTGATTTTGCTGTGTTTACTGCTCATTATTTCGTTAATTAAATCTTTATTAGGAAGTGCAATTTTTTTTTATTTTCTATCTCCCAGTATACCAAAGCGTGCAACCCGTGATTTATTGCAGCAATTTCACTAATAATCTCTAAGCTTCGCAGTACCCAGAGATTATTTTGGTAAATATTTGATTCTACATAATGATCAGTAATTCTTAGTGAATAAATTCCTATTAGGGTGAGATGTTCGAGTTTCAAGATGCTTCAAACAATAAATAAGTATATTATGAAGTCCAGTTGTATAATTAGTCTTTTAATTTCAGGGAATGTTTTTTTCTAGGGAGGTTTGGTCTATTGCAATTAAAATTATCACTTTTACATATTTGATATGTTGGTGTTAATTTGAGTTGTAATAAACCAAGACTCCTTGGAAAAAAATATCCCTTTTAAAACTACTGGAATAAATGGAATAGGCAGTGAGGCCGATTTGAATTTCCCGGTGACAACTAACGCCATCTATTGCTGCGTATGAGCACTAGGTCGGCCGGGCCACGAAATTAACACACAGTCGACACTCCTTGCCTCAGCGATCGCCGAACAGCGGACCTGGCCAGACCGCCCCTGCAGAGAACGAAACGAAATGAAAGATTGACACACTCACACAGAGTGGGACGATAGCGGGAACGTGGGAGAACTTGCTCTAATAGAGTAGTTTCCTTCATCAAAGAAAGCGAAAGGCATTGATTGCGATTCGTTACCCACCATTAGTGTATTCATAATATACAAATTATTTGGTTTTAGAAATAACGGTTTAGACGAATGGGAACATGGTCAATTTTTATCCTCATTTGACAAAGGCCAGATTGGCATCCATGCGATGCCACTCCACGTGACGTCACAGGGACCTAGTTTCTATGCGAGAAGATAGGAGTTTTACATCGTCTAAGGTTACCAATGCATGTAAGAGGCACAGGGCTCAGGGAGACATCTCTTAATAAACACCTATTAAAACTGCCTAAGGTCGGAAAGTTTATTTTTATAAGCCAAGCGCTACCTGCTAGCAGGGTACTCAGCTACCCGCTAGCATCCTGTGTCGTACAAGCGTTCAAAGCCTAGCCCCAAGGTCACCTCACTTGGCGGCAGCGGGAACCAGAACGACGTCACACGGGGTTTTCCCGGCATTCATACTTAGCCGTTGCGTTTTCGCGCGCTTGAAAATTTTCACATTTCGATTAATCGCGAAAAACAGATATCGTCATTTAAAAATCTAAGAGCGTGAAATGCGTACTCCAGGAGTAATAATCTTTCGATTTAGGCAATAAAAAAAATAATAGGAAACCACCCTATTGTCGATGGGACTCCGCATCCTCTGGAAGTAGAAGCGGATGCAGAAAAAAAAGTCAAGGGGGGCGCAAATGATAAGATTAAGAAAGTGACATTTAAACTGATAATACGCAAGAACAAGACAGTGCCATATAACGATATAAAAAAGTTTTAATTGTGTTTCTGCAATGTTAGGCAATGCGGGCGGCCCCGCAAGGGGGGTGCGCGCCCCCCGCGGCCCCCATATGTGTCCGCCACTGGGGAGAGGAATGGCATAGACTGAGGAAATGACAAATGTTTGAAATGGAGCTACGAAGGAAGGGTTAAAGATGAAGGGAAAAGATGGAAGCAGAAAAATAGTTGCCGGGATCTCTTAAGCTGCTCTCTAAGACGATAGTCAAATAGTGCGAAGTACGAATTTAATCTGTTCATGTTGCGATTATTATTTTTAAGGCTTATTAGTGTTTTGGAGTCTTCAATCATTCAAATGAAAATTTTTACCAAGGTTTCGATACATTTATAATGATGAATAACGTCTCGCAGTATAGGTCTAAGAAAGGCAAATTTTTTGACAACGTTTCGAAAGATTTCTTACATCTTCTTCAGGGCTATTGATGATAATGGTTATAATAAATTATTACATCTTCTGATCTTTTCTGCCAGCACTTGGACCGTTTGAAGCTAGCGATTGACCAGAATCGGCCAGAACTGGCCAACAGGAGAGGCATTGTGTTCCATCAGGACAAAGCAAGGTCACACACATCTGCAGCGACTCGCCAGAAACGCCGGGAACTTGGCTGGAAAGTTTTATTGCATATAACTTGCAAAACTTCCTGAGTGTTAAGAAATTGGCATCAAGAGAAGATAGAGAAAAACAGGTACCATAGTTTTTCGCCAAAAAACGCCAAGACTTCTATGAGAGATGCATTATGAAGCTCCCATAAAAATAGCAACAAATTATCAAAAAAAACCGTGCACATTTGACCTACACCCGATAATCCGAAGCATGTCAAATAATGTCCTGAAGTTCATTCTAAAATAATGGATTTCTTTTTCCCCAACCTAATAATTAAATTTTATAGAAATTTTTAGTCAATTAACTTTTATGCAGCAAGCATTTTAAAGAAATGAGATTTTACTTGAGGAAATTGTGATTAAAATGCATAAAGTGACCAAATATTATATTACATCTTACAGAACATCCATCTTCTGAGTGCAAAAAAATGGATTAATATTACCATACTTGATGCAAAAGTCTTTTATAACAAATTTTTATGATTTGTGCGTTCAATAAGATTACGGTAGTTGTCAAAAATTGCACAATTTTGTGACTTTTTATTTTTGTACCCGTGGAAAAAGACAGAAACATGAGAGAAGGTGTGGAGGAACTGGAATGTTCTGTCAAATTGTATTTCCTGACAATTTTTTGCAGTCAGTGCTATCAATATTTCTCGGTATAAATTATCTTGCCCTTCGGCACACTGGGTGTCAAAAGGCTAGTGAATTATCTCCGATTCTGTGCCAAATTCTCCACCAGCCTGTCAACCGCTGGAAAAAACGTTTTGGAAACCAATGAAAAACTTGGAGAGACTCTTAACACACTTTCTACTCTCCACGCCCATGGTTGAAACATGCCTTGACGAAAAAAAAATATCTTTGAAATTTCTTAGATAGTAAAAATTCAACATACAAATAATTATGTTCAGCCACCGTGCATATACCAATTATGTTCTTTGTCATTACGCATTATCTAGTCTATCGAACTTGTCATTTGAAGCCCTTTTGAAAAGGTTACAATGGATTCCGGTTAATTGGGACTTTTCGGGACTTGTGCACTTTGCCCCAATTAAGCGGCTGCCCCAATTAGGCGAACTCTCTTGTATATGGGCATAAAAAACTTTGAAATGGTAGAAAGAAGACTAAAAAATGATTATAATGTAACAAAAGTTGATTCAAATATTAATTTAATTAATAAATCAGCGAGTTTAGTTAATTTATTATCATTTTTAAGAATTATAACATTTTTGTTAAAAATATTTTTCACAGCCTCGGGCGACGCTGAATGAATGTCTTTTACCAAGTCCTATTAAAGAAAAGTCCTATCCTCTTGCGGATACTATAACAACAAGGGCTTTCAAAATGGTGAAAGAATAGGAACATTTGTGAAAAATAAGGTTAAATCAAGGGAGGAAGATATAAAAAATAGTATTCTGAAAACAAAAACATTTAATTTCGTCACGAGTATAGTGTCTATGTTGCCGACTCATGGCCCAATAAAGCGGCATGCTGTCCCAATTAAGCGGAGAATACTCTGGGATATTCCTCTATTGGGTTCTGTTCTTCAAGATCTGCCCCAATTAAGCGGCTGCCCCAAGTAACCGGTGGACCCATTAAACGGAATCTACTGTACTATATATGAAATGGAAAAGTTTATACCAGGTGAATAACTTTTTTATTAAAATATAAGAAGGAATAATGTCTAAAACAAAAAAAAAATTGATAAGTGTTAATAAAAAAGATTAGGTAATTCTAACTTTGCAAATACTATATGAAAACATTTGGTTTGTACAAAACTTAAAAAATGAGTACCCCTTTAAAAAAAACTATTAATTTTTAATGGGGTCCTCGTAACCCTTTAAAAATTGACAGGGAACAGAAGTAGGTGGAACGGAGGATCAAAATGACGGGTCGGCAAATATTCACTAAAATCCCCCAAAATGTAAATCATAACCTTTAGGATGCACGCGTCACAATACTTTCTGGTTTCTATTTTAAAAATTTTGTAAATTGGAACCAATACCTACGTAGGTTAAGCAAAAAATCGCTTTTGAAAATTTTCAAATTACCAAACATGAATTTTCTACCGCAATAGTTTGAGTGAAGTTATGCCCTTTTGAAGGTGGCCCATAGTTTGTGTTGTTGGAGTTAAATTAATATTTAGCAATAATATTGTTCAAGAAAAGGGTGAGTTAACAATGGGAGCATTGAGAAAGTTCTAAAAACCGTCATTTCAAAATCTATCATTTTCTATCCATTTTCGTAGTTTTCTAGGTATCTCCTAGATTTTACACCAGGACCTGTAGGCCCAGTGCTCTAATTATAATACGTCTCTCTGCCAACCAGAAGAGAATTAACATTTGAATAACCTAAATCCGGAGATTTAAAATCAATTTCAATAATTTTGTTTGAATCAGTAGTAGACGTAATTTTCGGGCTCTAAACTATTATTTCGGATGATTATAAATTCATCGCACAAAGTAGTTGCTTATGTAATACCACTCCTATTTGCACTAAGTTGGCGAATTTTCATTTAAAAACCTCAACTCACGTTATCTTTGACTTGAAATATAATGCATTGCATTCTCCGGTCTAACTATCGATGCCTTTTCGCTGAAATGACGTATATATTTGCACCAAGTTCAACGTTGATAAGACAGAATTCATGAATGAACTTAAAATCCACTTTGAACTGAATATGCTTATTTATTAGTCAGTGAGTAATCAAAAAAATAGGAGAATAAAAGATCGATATTACAAAAAATACATTGGCTAATTATTTGAAATAGGATAATTTCCTTTGTGGATTTCCTCTTGTCAATTGATCCTTCGGCATCCATACAAATCTAATAAGAGAGTAATGCAATTCCGTTGAAATACAAGAAAAAATACGTCCTGAACATTTTATACGGTGGTATAAATGAGACTATTCAGGGTACATGAATGCGTAATGGAATATGTTAAAGTGGGATAATGACGGTGGCAAATGAATCAATGTTTTCTACAATGTAAGCATGACTGGTCACTAGCGCGTTCAGGAAGTCGAAATTCTCCGAAAGTAAGAGAAGAAAATCGGAAGATAATAACACATATGAGATCATCGAGGAAAATGGGTCAAGGTTGCGGCATCTATGAGGTGGTAGAAGGAAGATATTAAGGTTTGAAAAGTGGAAAATGAGAAAATAGATTATTTCGACCCACTCTCCGCTTCCTAGGGACAATTTTCTCCTAACTTTCGTCTCCGGAGAATTCATTTCTCTTCCAAACTTAATCCTTGAGACTGACTTTCTTCATTAAGGTCCATTACTTCCATCGGGACGCAGACTTCTGCGAAGCCATTCGCACGATATAGATTTTACCAATTTTCTCACGGGTGGATATAATTCTTTGGCGACAGTTTCCTCAGAGCTACGGGTACTTCATTCAGGTACAAAATTACCTCCTTATAACTGAAGTGACTGTTTAAGCTCTAAAGCTTTTAGTACAATAGAAGGAGAGCTTCGTGAAGTTGTCCATAACAATGCTTACCCTGTGAAATTAAGGTACCACTGTTGTCGCCTGGTTCTCTGCAATTTCTGCGACAAGTTTTCTATGCGTGACTTATTAAAGGCCTTTTAGTCCCGCTTGTACGATTAGTACGCTTCGTAAAACTATCACGTTTAGCGTTTACTACGCTCGTAACATAAGAAATACTAAATCAAATTGAAATATAGCAAAATTAAGCCAATTCGTGAGAATCAACACCTATTGACCTAAAAAAGTTCGCCGGTATTTCCATATGAATATTTTTATACTAATTACCTGGGCGATAGAAATGAAATACACGCAGAGGTACAGAGAGGTAACTTAAATTGACCGGGAACTTTAAGATTCTGTAATTTATTTATACATATTTTGTTTTCATTTTCAGTGCTTTAAACGTAGAAAAAAATTTGATGGACGTTTTAAAGGGACTAAATAAGAAAATTCATGCTAATTGGAATCAAAGCAACTACTTTGTGGAATGTATTAGCTATTTATTTGTGATTAATTATTTATAATGATTACCCTCAGTCATAGATGGACTTGGAAAAATTGAACATTTACGCTCGTTTTATTAGTCCCCCGCTGAATTTTATCCATCAGAATTTGAGAGAAATATTTCACAAATGCAAATGTTTTCCTCAATAGGATTTCGTATAATACCCTTGGTAATGAATAATTCTCATGCATATAGCTATAACTATATCGTACACTGCATCAATCTAAGTAAATTTGCTGAGCGATGCTGGTTAGAAATTTAAAAAATATTGGAAGTAAAACAGTTTTACTATATCTGAAACTAAAGTATCCTTAAACTCCTAAAAAAACTTAACTATCCTTACAGTGGATGTTCAATCTCGCAGCACAAATTTTCAAAGTATTTTTGCTTTTTAAAATACGTACTTCTATGTTACTATTATGACCAAATATGCACATACGCATAAATTAATTTGTTTATGGCTTTCGTTCATGACATATTTTTGAAGACAAAATCGTACTACAAACGCCCTGCACCACATTATAACAGATTTTATCGAATGTTTCCCATCCATCTCATTGTTGGCTTAGGAACGATACACAAAATTCTTACGTTTACCATGTATCTATACTCAAAATCAAAACTTGTTGTAATTTTAAACCTTTTCATGAAAATTAGCGCCGATTGACGAAGAGAAGCCCACAAGCTTTCCAGTAAAAATTGGTATAAAATAATTCCCTGTGCGATGGATTGAATGCAATCAGAATAAATAAAAAGTCACGCATCAGGAGATTCATGGTATTATTTGCCTGAGCCCAGCAGCTGTTGAAAAATGATATGTTTCAACACTTGCTGAATTTAAAATTTCAACAGCTACCGCTATTCCATAGTGATTCATCTATAATTCTCATCGCAGGCTGAATGCATCGCATTCATTCATACTGTATTCATATTTATTCGTTATGACGCAATATGAACCATATTCCCCAATAATCAAAAAAGCTTTTGTAGTTCAAAATATGAATATGCGAAGATATTTTATAACGAATTATAATGCTCACGGTGCTAAAAATCGTAATATAAATAGTAATTTTTCACATGCTGCACCTAATTATTAAATATAAGCTGTGTATATAAAGTTACTTCAACTTTCTTCTTTTCGACGGAAAGTTCGGATTTTTCCTCAGATAAAATGCATCCCAGCTATTGACTACATGTGTCGATTCTAGAAATGGTGGTAGTTTATTTTCGGAGACAATGGCAACGTTTTCAATGCAAACATTCGTATTTATCGCATGATTACACGTGGTGTTGTATTTGCGAGAGGGATTACTGACTCAAATATTGAAATCTGATGGTTTAGTTCTCAGGATATTAGTAAACTAATCGATATTTATCCAATCCGGAATTAATTGGGTCCCTTTGAAAAGGGATAATGAAATTATCGCACACGAAACCAATCCAGATGAAGAGGTAATACTGATAAAGCTGTTGATTCAATTTGGTGACCACGAGAGGCATATTCCCTTTTTAAAGAGGCGTTCGTGATAAACGAATTACCTTCTGCTAATTACACCGTAAATGATGCCTGGCTATAATTTATTAGGCAAATCAGGCTCATTCTAAAGGACAAAACGCGCTTTAAAATTCAGTTTACAAGGTTGAGAGATTTCGTGCTCAATCATGCACCTACAAACTTATTTTCCGGTACCTAAAAACCAGAAGGCCGGTTTGTTACGAAAGGTGACACAGATGTGAAATTCCAAGTTTAAATTATATCATAGGTATGGCGTTAAAAGTGGACTAAAGTATAGAATAATAAAAGAAAAATAGCTGTTATAATATATTATTATATGTTAACATTGAATACACGTAAATCAATTGCGTTCTTAACTGAAGAGATTTGTAGCTGTTATAGTCTATAATAAAGAGTCATTGGATGATTCATTTTAAATAAAAAGTTTATAACGTGTGTGTAGAATATTATCCATTCATTTTTCCTCCTGAGCGGCCAATGAACAACATATATTTTAGTTTGAGCAGTTTTTAGCTGAAAATTCAATACGTAGCTATATGTAACGCCATTTTGTAAAATATGTACGCCTACGTAGGTTAACATAAGAAGTGCCAAGGGTGTACATGATCACGAAAATGTGAATGCAAATCAACAAACTTTCAAATAGGAGAATAAAAAAAACAATCAACTACCTTGAATAAACTTTTCTAGTGTTTCCTCGCGGGTAAGAAAATATATGACAGGCACTAATCTAGTCTGGCTTCGATTCAATAGCGGATTCCCAAAGGGGGGAGCGCAAAAGGTATCTTGAGTCACCTTTACTTTCACCGTAATGAAAATTAATCAAGTCACATGCAAAGTTTAAGAAAGTTTTAAGTAAACTGATTATACAAGTATACATTACAACGGTATCCTATGATATCAAAAAGTTACTATTGTGATTCTGCAATGTTAGATAATTTGGGCGCACCCGCAAGAGGGGGGGGGCACCCCCTGCGCCCCCCATATGTATCCGCCACTGCTTAGATTTTACTACCCGCGTGGTAAACGAAAAAAGCTTATTTATTACATTGTTAATCATAAATCAACTACCTTGAGAAAAAAACAGAATGTAGAAAAATACACATTCGCATCGAATAAAATCGAATTCGCATCTAGTATCGAATAAATTATATTAGATACTAGATAATTAAATTTTTTTTTGCAAAATTTCATGCATGTTTATTTGGGGATAGAGTAGAAGATCATCAAAAGAATAAATACATGTCACTGGGTAAGAGTTCAAGAAAAATGCTCGATTTGGAAATTTCGTCTCCATAGTGAATTCCCCCCAAAGCGGTAGCTCGTAAGGGGTGGCTTTCTCTGCTCCTGACAAGTAATCTGGATTTACAGGAAAGCCCGTGGCTCTGGAGGAAAAACGGCAGGTATATGGAAGACCTAAAGAGTTAACGGCTAGGAAAATGGATGAAAAGGAAATTGATGACTGAGGGAAATTGTTTCCAGCAGAATGGAGTCCCTTTTGTTCGACAGCGCAGCGAGGGATCTTTCTCCTCCCTCGAAATCCTTTCCCGCTCAATCCAAATCACACTCTCCAGCCTCTATCTACGTCCTCCACACCTCCCCAGACGGTATAGAAACACAGCCTTCACACTCGGATGACCAAGCGACGACGTGCCTTAGAAGAGTTAGAAGCTCGTCTTCCCTCTTGCAGCACACAAAAGCCCTTCCACCAAGACGGGCAAATTGTTTCCCAAGATTTCGCTTCACGCGCCAACGTAACTCGCGCGAATTCAGACGATTGAAAAGCATTTTTTTTTCTCTTCTTGAGTTTCCTTTTCACTCGTCTCATAAAATATAAAAGAAATTCATGCATTCTTCAGAATTCCGTCGGCTCTAAAACGGAGCAGGTCGTTCCCTGACCTGGAAACTTTATGGAGGGAGACTTTTCTTCAATGTGGAAAAACCATGATGGAGTCAAGGCATTTTGAAATCACATATGTATGCACTTAATTATTTTCATGAGCTCACAAACTCCGAAAAAGGAATCTAGCAATGATCGCCGCAGGATTGTATATCTATGAACTTAATGTATCGTACTGCTTGCCACACAAAAAGATGAATATAGGTATATATGTAAATATTGCAGTGTATATCTACGTTTAAAAATAATTTCACCTTTTACCCATTTTTTACGCATTGAACTGAAAAATATTTTTAGCTGAAGATTTTTCACCGATACCTAATATAAATGAATTATCAATATCCCAATATTTCGCTTCACGCGCCAACGTAACTCGTGCGAATTCAGACGATTGAAAAGTTTTTTTTTCTTTCTTGATTTTTTCTTTTCACTCGTCTCATAAAATAAAAAAAGAAATTCATGCATTCTTCAAACTTCTTTCGGATGTTAAAATGGGGCAGGTCGTTTGCTGACCTGGAAAATTTATGGCAGGAAACTTTTCTTCAATGTGAAGAAAACATGGTAGAGTCAAGGCATTTTACTATCAGATATGTATGCATTTACTGATTTTCAAGAAGCTATAGACCCCGAAGAAGGAATACAGAAATTAACGACGAAGGAAAGCATATTATTACTTTACGTGTATCATACTGCATGGTAAGTACAATGCTGTAAAGATGTGGTGTATTTCTACCTTTAAAAATAATTTCACTTTTTTATATTTGCTACGCAGGGAACAAAAATATTTTTTCGCTCCAGGTTAATCACCTATAATGTACATCAATTATCAATTTCCCAAGGTTTTGCGTCGCGCGCCAACGTAACTCGTGCAAATAATGACGCTTGAAAAGTTTTTCTTTCTTTCTGAAGTTTTTGTTTTCACCCGTCTCATGAAATAAAAAAGAAATTCAGGCATTCTTCAAACTTCAGTTGGCTCTAAAATGGCCCAGGTCGTTTGTTAGACTGGAAATTTTAAGGCAGGAGATTTTTCTTCTATGTGAAAAATCGTAGTAGAATCAAGGTATTAATCATCAGATATGAATGCTCTTACTGATATTAGTGAGCCTACAAACCAAAAAAATGGAATCCAGCAATGGACGTCGCAGGACAGCCTAGAATTATTGAATATCATAATGTAATGTACAATGTTGGATATATATTACGAATATTGCGGAGTATTTCTACCTTTTGAAATAATTTCACTTTGTCCTTTTTTTAAGCAGGAAACTGAAAATTATTTTTCGTTCATGCTTTCTCACCTATAATATATGTAAATTATCACTTCCAATAAATATATACATAAAATCTGAACACCCTTAAAAGTAATGCCTGCAAACACCGCGTTTAACAATCACACAACGAGTGCAAAGTTAACTGATTTGGGCGTTACTTGGTGGAACGATGAAAATGAACGGTGAAACAGAACCCAGTACTGTTCCACAAACTTTTTATTATTAGCTGTCAACTAGTTTCGAAGTCTATACCGTCATTATCAGGACTAACCTTAGTTAGTCTTGTTAGTCTTGATAACGACGGTATAGACGTCGAAACTAGTTGACAGCTAATAATAAAAAGTTGGTGGAACAGTTCTGGGTCTTGTTTCACCATGAGAGTGCAAAGTTATTCACATCAAGGATAAAAGTAGACATGGAAATACAAATGAGCACAGCCGGGATACGAACCCAAATCTCCTGATTCACTGACAGGTATGGTACCTGTCACACCACCGAACAATCTTCTTGGAAAGCGAATTTCAGGCTGTTTTTTACCGAACAAGGTTATGTGGTCTAGTTTTGTGTCTCAGGAGACAGAGATCGTGCTTACCAAGCTACTGTCAGAGAAATAAAGCCTACTTTGTCACTATTCCGCGAAGGACGTTTTCCAAAGCACTGCATCAAACAAGCAACTTTGTACGCACTTACGCGCACGGATACAAGCTAGAATTCAAATCCCGGCTAAGCCAGATGAATTTTTCATGGCGAATATATAACGTTGGGGTAAAAATTTTATTTTTGGCCTAAAAAACTGGGAGAAGACATTGAATTTAGTCTCAAATATTAAGGTGAGGTTTTTTTTTAGACATTCCGTGCTTTTTTCTCAAAGTAGTGAGCGTTATAAACTTGGTGATATCCATAAAATTATAAATGCAGAATCGGAAACTTATGCCTCAGAAATATGTCTTTTCTTTGAATGAAAAAAGTGAAGCCTATGATTTAATTTTTAAAGGTCGTTCTATACGGGGAACGTACTTGCAAAATCTGACGTGTGTACGAAGGCACAGTCAAAATTGCGTCGAGTAAAGCGGTGAATTGCTATAAAACATGCGAGAATGCGTGGACGTGAAATGGCAAAATAGCCCCTGTTCTAATTTCATTCATGAATTTGCGCAACTCCACGCCATTTTAGATGCTAATGCAGTTCTAACCTGCGCAATTCCGTGCCCCGTGTAAAACGGCCTAAAGACATGGAGTTTTCTATCATTGAAATTCCCAGGCTGTGACAAACTCTAATATAGGCAAAAGTAGGCAATATTTACCGGTTAAGTTCACTTCATTATTAGATTATGTTAATTCAACCGTAAAAATTTGGAGAAGAAGTTGATTTGATGAAATGGTTTTATGTTGAAGACCTAACTGTCACAGACAAGATCGTTTACAAATGTCACACCAACTAACTATAAATCTTTTAAAATAATTATTTTTTTTTGCGGCTCTGTTTAGGAGAATCACAAAAAATACCTACACATCTTCGGTACCCATTTAATAACCATAACGTATAGTCAATATCCATTAAACAGCACATAATTTTCCTCTCGTAATACTTGATCATCACACTATTTTCATTTCTTTCGTTTGGCCCAATGTCTTATAGACCAGCGAAATTACAGCATCTGGTATTCAATTCTTCCAGAGTAATACCTTCATTATGGAGCTCTATGATGTCGCTTCATGGGCCTTTTCTTGAGAAACGACAGTTTCCTTGAAGGTAATGGCGTAGACAATGTGATTAGCTTGTAAAATTGATATGTTTTTGAAAGATAAAAATAATATCGTAGAATGAAGGTATTTGGTGGATGGTGGGTGTATAGGTATAAAATGCCATTATAAAAATAGCAATGCATCCGCTAAGGATAATATAAAACAGTACCTACTCACCTTCAGTCACCATAACGCATAGTCAATGTCCATTAAACGGTATTGAATTTTCTCCTCATACTTGATCATCTCACTATCTCTATTTCCTTTATTTTGCCCAGTCACTCATAGACCAGCTAACTCACATCATCCTTCCAGAGGAATACCTTCATTAAAGAGCTCTCTATGATGTCACTTCATGTGCTTGTTCTCGAGGTACGACATCTGGCTTGAAGCTAAATGATGTAGACGAAGTAGTTTGCGCGTAAAATTGATGCTTTCTGAGATATTAAGAAAATCTCGTCGAATGAAGCTATTTGGGAGTTGGTGGGTGTATATAAAAAGCCGTTATGAACAAAAGCTATGCCTCTTCCCGTACTGCCCTCTGGCTAAATTTTTCCTCGCGATGCGTTCTTTATGATTTAAGTTGCGGAATGCATGCGATTACAGCAGCTTCATCTCCAGGAAGTGGCGTCGTGTCGTTGCGAACGCGAAACGTCTCCCACCTGCGCCGACGTCATAAACTTCCTCCGGACTAATCCTCTCGTTTGCCAATTTCGTCAGCCTGCTCATGGGGGCGGAATAGTCTTTTTTTCTCCCTTTCGCAGTGGGGCATCGTTTTGAGGCACATGTGCCGCTAACTGAATGGCATTCCTGGAACTATGGGACGGCTGCCGGGTTGCCGTTCTCGGCCGTTCCTCTCTCCAACTGGCAATTTTAATCCCTCACCTTTTTTTTGCCCTAGGTAATATCCTATTTTGAGGGAAACTTGATGAATTGCAGCAAGACCTGGGCAGCAGAATTAATTAGCGTTTCTTATAATACGGAATGGTGACGCAAGAATACAGTTTCAAGAACGCTTTTCATATAAAAAACTAATGCAAATAAATTAAAAAAATCTCCTTTTTTCAACCGTTTACAGTCATGTGTTACCGTTTGGAAACAGATTTAAAAAAATCATGAAAATCATATTTCGTATCTGTGATTACTCTTATAGCTTTCGTTATGTAAATAAAGTATAGAAGTATTAATTTTAAAGCGAATCGCATGACTTGGGTATACATTGTTCGTTAATTATACATTTTCAAAATTGGTTATTTTCATCCCCTCTGTAGTGAGTATGCGGTTTATTCGATATTTTTCCCTACACTTGCTCTCCGGTAACAATTACTCATTTATTAAAAAAAACAATATATATTACATTGTTGAACTTAATTATTTTGTCAAATGTATATTTATTTTTCAAGCAATAGCAAAACTTTGTGGCTAGTTGCCGTTTGGGAACAGGCTTGAAAACGCGCTGAGGAATTTTTGCTCGGGTTTTCTTTCATAACATCTCTCAATTAGTTTTATAATAAATAGGGTATGCAAAAAAATGATAAAAATCAGCAGGTAACTTACAATTAGTTCGGTATTTTAAAGGGCTAATGAAAAAGAGAGGCGGCAATTTCTCCTGCAATTAATTTAATAACTCATGGGTCGTTTCGACAGTCCGGTCATTCTCAGGCACACTGTGAAATTGTTGGAATCAAGGGTGGCATTTAATCAGCTCGGATGAGTGGGGAGTGGGCTGAAAATTTGTGAAACAACGTGAGTCGCGTTTCGATCACCAGGTTCGCACCGACCGACACACGGTATTATGTGAATTTGTGGAAAAATTGCCATCTCTCTTTTTCATTAAAACTGAATGTCATTCCATAACACCTCGCATGACTCAGTTTCTTTTGTTACCTCCTTTTATTCAATATTATAATTTTTTAAAGTATTTTTAAGTGAGGAAATTGAGGAAAGCTCTAAGGATAACGGTAAAATCGGTTACGTGTCTATTTCATTTAATCATTTTGAGTATTTCAAGAACGCTATTTATATTAAAAATACTCCAAAAATTGAAAAAATATAACCTCTTTTTATTAAAAATTACCTTTTTTAACATCTCTAACTGAAAACAAACTTAGGAACACTGTGCTTGAAATAGTTAAATCGATTACATAATTAATTTAAAGGTTAAGGAATTTTTACGACAATTCTTAAATTTTATAAAGCAACGGGAATTGTTTAAATTTCCATTCATATTAAATCAAGATTTTACCAACGCCAATAGTGTTCAACGATCCCTTTCATACCTTTCCTTTCACATCCACTTCCAAGGTGCGATTATGTCGCCTTCGGTCCGGCAGCATTTTCCAATAAATATACCCAGAAAACGTTAAAGCACTTTAAACGTTAAAAAGTAAAAAGGTATGTCAAAATTCTTGTGTATTCCCTTCTTATTTTTAAAATTATATAATTGTATTTTATTGTACTCTCATTTTTACCCCGATGCTCTGATGAAGGTTTGCAAATAAATTTCAGCATTATATGACCTATACTCCAGGAATTTTTTAATCATTAATTAAAAGAGGTCAAGTCAAGGGAAAAAAGAAAATAAAAGCACCTTTTTAACCCATCCTGAGTAACATCTACCACTGACATAAAAGTCACGGCATAGTATTTAGAGGAGGCGACCGACAGCTGAGGTTATTTGTACTATGAAGGAAGGATAGGGAAGGAAGCCTGGAGAAAAACCCGGCGTAGGCATGACCCAGCTCATAACGAAATACAATACGGGAACCACGGCTCAAAGCCCCTTTCGACGGACGTAGTGTTGCACTTGGAAAGATCTCCACAACGCACTAATGATATGTTACGTGATATTTTAAAACTGTTATTTAAGGTTGCTAGGGAGTTGTTGATTAAAAAGGATAGGGGAATAGGGTAGTTTCCTTCATCAAAGAAAACGAAAGGCATTGATTGCGATTCGTTACCCACCATTAGTGTATTCATAATACACAAATTATTTGGTTTTAGAAATCCCAGTTTAGACGAATGTCAATGGTCAATTTCAATCTCATTTGAAAAAGGCCAGATTGGCGCCCATGCGATTCCACTCCACGTGACGTCACAGGGACCTAGTTTCTATACGAGTAGGTAGGAGTTTTACATCGTCTGAGGTTACCAATGCATGCATGAGGCACAGGGCTCAGGGAAACATGTCTCAATAATCACATATTAAAACTGGCTAAGGTCGGAAAGTTTTCTTCGTTTGATAAGGTATTAAGGTCTGTTCACTTTATCTTTGCGGGTGAGCTGGTGTGGCTTAACCGAGTTGGGGTGAGAGGAGGGAAAATTTATCTACACGTGACTTTCCCTCTGCCAATCAGCAGACAGTAGGCGTGGTCTAGCACTTCGGAACGTCAGTCGCTCTCAGACCTCCGTCGTGTCAACTTCGTGAATCTGCTAGCTGTGTTGCCAAATCCTTTTCCCTTGCACTCCCCGTTTATAACAATGTTACGCCTATGTATGCCGTTCACCAGCGGTCTCGCATTTAGCGGACAATATCCTGGCTTCTGAGATGGGATTATCCTCAATACATTGTATGCATTGTTTCGCCGCCGGGCCCAAAATATCTGTGGCCACGTGTGAGTCACACCTTTTCAGTGAGACACAAGGGCGGCTATGTACATTTGGCAACGTTAAGGTCGCTCCTGCTCTCTCTCTCTCTCGGTACCACCCCTTCCCCTTCAGCGAGGCCCCTCCCCCTTCAGCGAGGCCCTCTGAGAGCGTCCGGGATCTCACGAAAGTTGACCCGCAGAGATAAAATGAACAGATAATAATAATCCTTACTTTAGCCAAGCACTACCAGCTAGCAAGGTACTCAGCTCCTAGCATCCTGCGTCGTATCAGCGCTCAAAGCCTCACCCCAAGGTCACCTCACTTGCGGTAGCGGGAACCAGAACGACGTCACACGGAGTTTTCCCAGCATTCATACTTAGCCGTCGCGTTTTCGCGCGCTTGAAAATTTTCACTTTTCATTTAATCGCGAAAAATAGATATCGAGAATGAAAAATCTTAAAGCGAGAGTACGTAATCCAGGAGTAATAATCTTTCGATTTGGGCAAAAAAAATATAATAGGAAACCACCCTATTGTTGAGAAGATATGCAAAGTGGAAAGTTGCTTGAATGAAAGAGAGGATAATATATCTGTAATATGAAGAAAATGAAGAGAGTTCTACGTACTTTCCTATCACACATCTTGACCCGCTCTTCTTGAGCTTTTTCTCCCGATAGTTTTAGCCTGTGTGTTTTGGTGTCTACGTGTGATTGTGTGTGAGTGAGTGAGTGCCGAGGCTCGCCGGTTGAGAGGCTGTGTTTGATCGCTGCAGCCTTTTTCCAAACTACCTTGAGTAAACTTTTCTAGTGTTCCCTCGCGGGTAAGAAAATATAAGATAGGCACTAATCTAATATGGCTTAGATTTTACTACCCGCACGGAAACACGAGAAAACTTGAAAAAGAGAACCCTCCCTAATTCCCATCCCCCACTTCCTCCCCTACATTCTTTTCAGCTATTTATTCTGGCGATATCCCCCAGCTAACTATCACTTCAGCCTTGTTTTGTCGTGAAGATTTCTTTTCCGCGTTGAAAAGAGCCTCGTGGAGGCCGAAATAGCGCTATTCGCATATCACTTTCCTAATATACATCTTTACCCGCTCTTCTTCAGCTTTTCCTAGCGATAGTTTTAGCCTGTGTGTTTTGGTGACCAAGTGTGTGTGTGTGTGAGTGAGAGAATACCAAGGCAGGAGATCGGGTTGGTGTGGCGGCTAGAGTGTTGGCTTCCCACTCGGCGGGCTCGGGTTCAAATCCCGGCGGTGGTAGAGAATTTTCAAAGACTGCCCGATCCCTACTTGTATGTTGTGTGGAGAACATTTCAAGCGTAACACTCCGTCCGTCGGATGGGACGTTAAGCCGTGGTCCCCTTCGTGCCTTCCGTTAAGAGCAGCCTAATGCCGACGCCGAGTTTCTCTCCATCCTTCCTTACCTACCCCTTCCCTCACGGCGCAAATGACCTAAGTTTTCGGTCGCCTCCTCCAAATACCTACCAACCTACCGAATGCCAAGGTTCGCCGGTTGAGAGGTTGCGTTTGGCCCATGCAGTCTTTCTCCGTCTTCGCGAACCATTGCAGCAAAAATTATTCTCCCGGCAGTTCTAGCCGCTTTGTCTTGTTGCCTGCGTGGGTGTGTGTGTGAGTGAGTAAGTGCTAAGGCTTAACGGTTGAGATGCTGCGTTTGGTCCCTGAAGTCCTTTTCTACCTTTGCAAACCATTGCAGTAAACCCAGGTCGGCGTACAACGAACAAGTGCAACTTGATACGGCTTTTGGAACAACTTATTTTACATTTACCTGTCAAAGCCGTAGAACTCATTCCATCATATTCAGAAAATAAAGAGTTTTTTTGGAACAATCGTCTGACGTTACAGTAGGCAAAAAAACACCTCTTATGTTATGTTTCGCGTTTGGCGAGGAGAGGAAATACTTGAAAAGCAAGCAAACAAGAAGCGATACAAGTATAACAATCGGAAAGAGATCCATTGAAACAAAAATAAAGCGTATTGTAGACCCGGTTAAAACATTTTCACGAGATTCTAACTTTCGGTTACAACATCGTCTATTCGTTGAGACGAAGACGACAGTTTCGTTTGCACTGCTGCCAGCGTCTCCAGGTCGAAGATTTACTAGGTAACATTACTTTTTAACATGATATTAAAAAAAAAAAGGCGATGGTGGTTGGCGTAACATGGTGAAACTCCTTCATTTTGCACAAGGTTAAGAAAACACTTAGCTGTTTCACAAAATAAAATATATTGCGACCGGTTTCGATACAGCGTATCATCATCTCGCCAGATGATGATACGCTGTATCGAAACCGGTCGCAATATATTTTATTTTGTGAAACAGCTAAGTGTTTTCTTAACCTTTGTGCATGATATTTACAAACATTTGGTTTCCAAAGTTGATGAACTTCGCTTCTGATAGCTCATTTGTCTGACCCGGGTAGGTAACAAAAACAATAGTGTGACGTTCAGTGGCGCCGACTCCATGGGGCTTGAGGGGGCCCGAGCCTCACCAAAAATTCGTTATGAGTGTGAAGAAAAAATGTATCAGGCTTGTCGATTTTCCGCGGAGTGTCCAGATATCGAGATTCGAGTTATCAGGGTTCTAAATTTGATCTTATGACTCTTCTAAAATGCTTATAAAAGCTATAACTCACTAATTATAAAATTTCCCTGGGCAAGATCCCCGGTTTGGTCCCCCCCAATATTTTTTGCAAGTCGGCGTCCCTGCTGACCTTACAGTTGGGATCTGTCCGATCTTTGCAAAATCACAGTCTAGAATCAGGGCCCACGGCGTGTGAAGCCAAAACTGTAGTCACCATACCAACCGGAAACTCTCATGATAACCGTTCAATGCATGGGATTGTGTTTGGGGTGGAATCAAAATAAAATTGGATTGGAAACATCCCCACCGATTGTTTCACCTTGTATCTTTGTCCACGTCCAACGGCAGGCAACAAATATACCTTTGATGTCTCCGACGCGGTTAAATGATTGAGTTTCCCTCTCTTTGTCCAGTCAAAGGGATTAAATTGAAAGCAAGTGAGTGAATCGAGGTAATCTTTCAGAGGAAAATCGGAAAAGCAATACACTGCAGTGGCCTTTTTCAATCAATTTTTTTCAACCGAATCAAACGTCATAAACTAGATTGAAATCAAAAGCTGCCGAACAGTGGTCGAATATTGAATGGAAGAGTATTTGGATTGAAAAGAGTATCAACCGTGAACCAACGTTGATGCTGAATTCCGAAAAGTTTATAAAGAAAGAGACACACGTGTACATTGTATGTAAGCACTTGCTTTGATGGACTTTTTGATGAAAAAGCAGGATTCCAATAAGTGTAATAGAGCCCAAATATTTAAACATTTTCTCTACGAAGAAAATGAAAGTGTTGGATTTTTTCTCAGAAAACATATATGATAGAATGAAATAATATATGACTATAATAGAAACACTAGGAAAGTAAGTTGCATGTAGTCATTTATACATGGAAAAAAAGTTAAGTTAGAACTATCGAATTCTCATGAAATTTATCAAACTTTTCGGTTCATATGGCACATTGAAAAATTCAGTAAAAATTACCAAATCAGTTTGATAAATTCTAACAAATTGGTTTGGTAATTGTTACCGGACTGGCCACACCAGTTCGATAAAAACTACCAAAATGAAAAGGATAATAAAATCGACGTAGCGTGCACGCACGAAATTGAAATATTTGATAGTTTTTTCAGTGTAAAAATGCGAAATAAATTTCGAAAAAATAATCATTTCTAAACTCATAATGTCATCAAGCGATTTAACTTATTTTGCGTATGAAATAATAAAAAAAATTGCCACCTGCCCATTGCTAACGAGCGATTCCCATTACTTTATGTTTTAAAAAGGGGTAAATGGAAAAATCCAGCTTACACAATGAGAAATTATATAAAATTCATCATTAATTAGTTTTTAGAACTCCCATGGAGACACATCGTTTACTTTATTCTGATGAAAATAATTGTCCTTATTCATAAATTAAGAAAAATAATAAAGTTAATTCTGTTATGGGTTCTCAAACTATTTGCATTTGAGCGATAATCCATTACGTTTACGTATATGTTTATTTGCTGACTTTTAGAAATGTTATAACAGAACCAAACAAAAACGCAAATTAGCTCACAGTTCTACGAAAATCAAGAGATACCGTAATCAAAATGATACATCAATTTAGGGGACAAAATATTGTATTGGTTTCGCAGTGACCACTTTTGAATGTTTTAGAGTTTTTGGTTATTCAATTACTATTGTATTTTGCACTTCATCAGAATGGGGAATTTTCACATTTTTTAAAAACTCTGTCAAAATGTCGTAAACCTCTAGGAAATAATATATACCGGGGGAAATTTCATTACTAGCGGTAGTTTTCGAGATATTAAAGGTCAAAATGGAGGAGTGGGGGGTGCGAGCGAAAGTAGTGTGTCCAAGAGGTGTGACGTCATTTCTCCCCAAACAGAGTTGCTAACGTCCGAGGCGTGGAGTTCGGAGATTGTTGCGGTAGACCTATGCCCGGGAGAAGTTGTTTTTACCTACGTGAAGTGCTTTTATGTCGAATTGTAAATATTACGTGGTGCCTATTTGTTCAAATACATCACGAAAATCACTTCATTAGATATATTCGTCGTTATATTAGATTATATTCGTCGTCATGAATAATGAAGCGAGAAGAATGTAGTGGGTTGAAGCGATAAAGAGGAAGAACGATCTGTCAACGAAAACGACGGAATTTGTTTTTAAAGATCTTTATAAGTAATTACAACAGAATTATGTTGAAAAATGTCTTGAGCGTGTGGTGCGGAGGACGTGCAGCTGCCCTGTTCGCGCAGTACCCGCCGGTCGCTTGCATGGTGTTTTTGCTGAGCTATCAAAGGTTGAAAAAAACGGCCGTCGTAGTATCCGATGGCTGAAAATTATTGTATTTTTTGAATTTATCAATGATTAATCATGATAAGAATACGTAAAGGGTTCATACAGTAGGCCAAGGGCCCAGCTAGGAATTAAGGCCAGGGGGGGGGGGGGGGTGTTACAGGCGCAATTGTTACTGGGAAGCCTGGGGGTATGGCTTACCCGCCAGGGTGGGAGCGGGAGATGCGGGGGCCCTCCGCCAGAAAATATTTCAGATAAATGGTTTAAAATGGTGAGTTTTTACGGCCTTCTGAGGGATATTTTATTAATCCTTACACTATTCTACAAGTAATATTAATCCAATTATGCAAAATAGATTAAACTTAAAAATATCTATGAGCTCTGGGGGAGGGGTTTATCCCCAAACCCCCCTCGCTGTGCCACTGCAGTAGGCTACCTTGCCCCTCTCCGAAATCAATTGATTAACATGCGTAGTATTCCTATCTGAACTCCATCAAAACCATATCGGCTACCTAGGAGCGTAAAATGTGTAAGAAACTCACTGATATATAACCACTAATTCCTCCAATCAACTGACTATGTGCCACAGGAGGAAATACAACCTGAGGAAGTGGCGGAAAGTCGAGGTCAGGAAAAGTACTGCCAATTGAAGCCAAAAACAAAAGCTGTTGGTATTTAAAAAAAAACCTGTTTCTGCCAATGCTGCTAATTCTCCTATGAGGTTCTTCCGCCTGTAAAAGCTAGATGGTATTGCAGCTAGTGAAATTAGCCATTCAACCACAGAAGAAGAGTGTGATAAGTGATTTCTAATTTGGCGGCAGCAGCAGCAGCCCTGACATGGAATCAGACAGGGAGATATGTAGCCAAAGGGCCAAGTATACTTTGTTTTTGATGGAAAAAAGCCAGTGTTGTATTCAAGATTAGCCAGTGAAAATTATTTTATTGTCAATTTGCTATAACGAAAGACTGGATTACTTCTCATGGTTATGTCAAAGAAAATTAGACTCAACGAATCCTTCAATATTTTAGCCCAGTAGATCTCAATGTATCGCCCTCGACAGAGGCACAATCTTTCTCTGCTTCCATTATTCCAGTGGTTAGTTTTGTGAAAAATCTAGTTTTTTGGTTTGACAAAAAAGATGTTGCTTAATATGCCAATTCCCTTTTCCGCTCGCTATTCGCATGTAGTGTCAATTATTGATTGTTTAAAAAAAGAAAAGCCAGGTAACCTAAATTGGCAAAGTTTAGCCTGAATAGGAGTATAAAAAATAGATCAGTCCTCACTGCAGTGAGTGACATATAACGCATTTTCTGTTTTATAGATGAGTATATTTTTACTACGATAAGTATATTAAACTGCGCTTAGTTTATTACGCTGCGAAAGGTATAATGCTAAAATTAACCGAAAAAAGTGAATTGCTAAGGTAACTCTAAATCGTTTTATTTACAGCAATCAGTTCATTATACTGCTGATAGTACAGAAAAATAGAAATAATGTTTTTCAAAGGCAATTATTTCAAAGGAATCAGCTTTTAACCTGACTGTAAAATTAATGGAATGTTTACAGCTCAAATATTTCTATCTAAACTCAATAAAAAAAATCATATGATTCTTCTTTAGAAAATTTCATTTCGAGGGGTTATGGTGGCCGGGCAATAGATAGTTTTCTCTTCGACTGAATTTCTTGAGCAAATTCCAAAAGGCTGTGGGGTAATGGCAGATCGCGGCTTCAAACAAACTGCTTACTCATTTAGTGGTAAAAATTGAGAGTTAATTAGACCATCAAGTGTTTCCAAGAATGTAAAGATCTCTAAAGATGAAGTTAAGCTAACTAAGCAAATAGAAAGCTTTAGGATACATGTAGAGAGACTAATAAGAAAGGTCAGAGAATATTGTGAGAATAGCTTGTCCTTCATTCCTGCATTGATAACCATTTGGTGAAAAACAGGATTATAGGATACGAGCTTAAGCTCGTAGCTTAAAAAGACAAACAATTCTACCGTAACGATATTCGGATTCTGCCACAATGCTGGGAAAAATTTGAAGGTAGCGTCGGAAAACACTTTGAACGATTCATTTAAAACCATTTTTCAAAAAAAAGTTGTATTTTTCATTTCAAAAATAGCGATATTACCTTAAATATGTGCACAGAAAGCATTTGACAACATACTGAATCAAAAAGCTGATATACTGAAAGCAAAGAATCACAACTCATATCATATAAACTACATTAGCAGTAACTAGATGCAGCAATATTTCATGTAGAAATTTTGAACAGAGGCCAAGTAGTTACTTCTGTATTCGTATAAGCTGGCCCATTAATGGTAAAAAAAAAAACTAGAAAAACTTACCGCGAAGCCTTCACTTCTCTAAATTATGCAGCCAAAAAGTCCTGGTTATTTTTAAAATATAAAGCCATCATTATGAAATCCACCTTTGGGAGATTATCGCAACAGCTTACACGAAACCGTCTTCCATTTCGCAAATATTCCTTTTCTACGAATATAGAAAATAGATAAAAACTATTTTACGTCACTAAATAACATCATAACATGTCTCAGAGAAAACACGAATTAAAAAAATACCGAGATATTCACTTACTCAACGAGTGCTTCATTGTAGCTTCTGCGGCCGTGCATGCGAAACGATAACGACGTAGGGAGAAATGACGTCACCAACAATCAGAGCTAACTTCGCGTTTGCAGACGGATTTCACTGTTTTAAATGCATTTTAATGATAAAATCAATGGTTTACGAGCAGTTTGATTGGTGAAAATGGATTCCTGGTGAAAATTGCTATAAGAATCCTGTATTATTTCGATGAAAAAATTTTCATGCAACTTCCCCATTACGCACGAACTTATTTTTGTTGAACGTCTAGCTGTCGACTGAGTCGTTTCTGTATGCGCAACACGATGGCTTCTTATGGCTTCATAATCTTTCTCCAAAGGACAAATAATATTTGTATCTTCCCACACAGCGGAGTATAATAATACATAAAATAAACTAATGTTTAAAAGAATCCGAGTGAAAAGTGTGGTCAAAATTATAATAATGAAAACCTATTTGTAATTTGCTCCTCTAGCTTGTCAAACTTCAGAGATGAGTACTGTGGAAAAGCGCTCTGAACTCACGTGCCCTTCACTAGAACCCAAACTTTTTACAATCCCTTCGAAAACCCTACTCTCCTTTCCCTGCTATCTTCGCGTATCCTGCAACCCTTTTTTTCTCCCGTTCCACGTGGCTGGACATCCCTTAATCAAGAGAAATAAAAACACGCCTCTCGTTTCCGCTTCAGAGTTTCCACGTACCCACTCTTGTTTCCGATTTAACGCGCACGCGATTCTCATTTGTTCTCCACCAGAGGAGAGAGAGATACAGAAAGGCAAAAGGGAGAAGAGAAAAAAGAATTTCAGAGGGTCTCTTTCTCTCTCAGAGAAAATTAACTAGAAAGGTAATTCTGTGCATTATTTTACGCTGAAAAAGGCCAATTTAGATCTATTACAAAGAAGTTATAATGCGAATATAAAGGGTTATAATGGCATGAACACTTCAGGAAGTCGGCATAATTTTTAATTAGCTAAGTAAGTTAAAATAAAAACAAGCAAAACTGGATTCATTATCTTAATTCGACACATTTGAAAAAAAATGTTTTAACTGCCTAGAAAAAGAGAGATATAACGGGTAATACGGTGTGATTTAATGTCTTATAGAATCTGACAGTGATGGTGATTAGCCAAATTAAAAATGATAGTAACTTAGTTCTTATTTGCGGAATATTGTCAAAGTATTTTTGCTCGTTCTTGCAAAGAAGCAGCACATTGCCAGTCAATGCCGAGAAATTTGATTTAAAAAAAATTAAAAATACCACCAATTCAACTATCTGGGAATAAAAAAGCTCAAAATTTAATGAAACTTTGGTATTAATATGTTGATATTCATTAAAAAAACTGTAATGAAAATAATACGCGCTGACACTATAAAAATCATTAAACATATTTAATTTGAAAACTTGATTCATTTTGAAAGCCTACTCCTAATAATATTAATTATCTTTCAGCAAAAATCCGATTCTTACTGTTCCCATAAAAAATTTCCTATTCCTCATCAACATCCCCATAAATTACCCCTATCCAGGGCATGGTGTTTGTGCACGTTAAATTGGTAACATGTTGATAAACCCGATTTAAAAGGCCGTATAGAGCTGTTTTCGGTGGTATGTGAATAATTTAAAAAAATAATCGATATATTCCCTTCAAATGACTATTAATGGCTAGAAAGAAATGAATTTTTGCGTCCGAAAATAAAATACAAAATTAAGTAGAAAAGTGACTTAAAAAGCAATATGCAATAGCATGTTAATCACTTGAACCAATAGTACCAACCTCAAGGCGGTAAGAGGCGTAAAAAGTGAAAAAAAAAACATTTATGATATTTTTGGCGCTCTCGAAAGTAGTTTGATCACTATGGAACACCAAATAATAAGCAAGAATCCTCATTTAATATACTACCTGCGTTTGCTCATTTTGTTTTGTTATCATCGATGAAGGTCTTCTATGAAATATTGTTTAGCAAAATAGATATGTATGATTGAAAAATTTCTTCCCCATAAAAACGAAGGAGGTATTCTTTTTCTGGCGCTTTAATTTCAAATTTAAAAACCTAAGAATAAACATAACAGAAGTATCGGAAATATTCCTATACACTGCAGTATATAGAGGCGCATAATAGTATACAGAGGCGTTATTTTAGGGAGCAATTTGAAAAACAACTCTTTTATCTTCTCCAATTTTTAGTAAATCATTGATTTCCTCTTTTACTCTTCCTTTTATCAAAATATAAATATCAGGACATAAAAATTAAATATTTTGCGATAAAGAGAATAACAGGGTTATTTTATTCAAAATTTCATGCAAGTAATTCTTGATGGGTGTGCTACACGCACATTGCAAACTTAAAAAAGATAATGTAAGCTTTAAATACGAATCGCGTAAATATACAAGGCTGCTATAGAGGAAGTCGTGCGCCTTATTTTATAAAGCCTACACCTAGCAATATTAATTTCTTTCAGAAAAAAGCAAATTGCCAATCTTAAATGCAATATGCAAAAGCATGTTAATCACTTGAACAAATCCCAAGGCAGCAAGAGATGAAAAGTGGAAAAATCATTTATGATATTTTTCGCACTCGAAATTACTTTCATACAGATGATATATTTCAAGTATATATTAAACTCAACTGACCATTAATTAAGAGGAGGCATATCTCTGACTCGATCGGCCATTTTTTGTTAACGGATTGCTCCTACTAAAAATTAAATTTATGCTCTATTATTTTGACGCTTTCTGGTCTTATAAAGATGGCCGTAGCAAACATTTGCCTAAATCTTATAAGTTGAAAAGTTTATTTTTTTATTTTCTCAGATGAAATTTTTAAATTCAAAATAGAGACAAATATTGAACAGGATCTACTGTACACGCAATATAGGTTTTTTTGGTCGCTGATTACGAGTTTGAAATCAGAACCAAAATGATTAAAATTAATTCTTATATTCATATATTTGCCTATGTATCAAAGCTGAAAAGTTCATAATTTATTTTTTATTTTCTCAGATGATATGTTTTAGATTCGAAATAGAGGCACATGATGAGGTTTAATAGGGCCTACAGTACATACTGGTATCGGATCGATGATGCAAAATAGTCCAGAATGCTGAAAAATTCGTCACGGTAATCTATCGAAACCAAAGTAATGTCCATGTAGTGCCTATAGTTTATTGAGGTCACTGATTACCAATTTGACCTCGGTTCTCAAAAGCATCTAAAAGCTCTGGAGCACTAAAAATCAGAAATAGTGCTTTGATATCCTAGAAATCTTACCACTATAAAGTACCCACTTAAGACTTTTTAAATAAATTATTTTTATGATAAAAAATGATGCTTGACCAACATGAAGCACGATTATTATGATGATATGGAAAGTAAATGAAAAGTAAAGTAAGAATACTGGGTAATCCCCGTGTGACGTCGTTCTGGTTCCCGCTGTCGCCGTGTGAGGTGACCTTGGGGCGATGCTTTGAGCGCTGATACGACGCAGGCCGCTAGCAGGTAGCAGAGTACCCTGCTAGCTGGTAGCGCTTGGCTTAAATAAGGATTATTAATACCTTATCAAACGAAGAAAACTTTCCGACCTTAGGCAGTTTTAATAGATGATTATTAATACATGTTTCCCTTAGCTCTGTGCCTCGTGCTTGCTTGGTAATCTCAGACGATTTAAAACTCCTATCTACTCTTATAGAAACTAGGTCCCTGTGACGTCACGTGGAGTGGCATCGCATGGGCGCCAATCTGGCCTTTTTCGAATGAGGTTAAAAATGACCATTGCCATTCGTCTAAACCGGTATTTCTAAAACAAAATAATTTGTATATTATGAATACGCTAATGGTGGGTAACGAATCGCAATCAATGGCCTTTGTTTTCTTTGATGAAGGAAACTACGCTATTAAAAAGAACAAACTTTGTTCTTTTTAATAGTTGAAATGAACTTCCGCAAAGTTAAGCCGAAGACTATAGAGATTAACCTTACTATCACCAATGGAAGTAGCTTTTTTCTCTTTTAGAATCAATTAATTGGCAAAATGTCGTGTGCATGAAGAGGTGTGGTCTCCTCCGCAGAATAAACACGGGTAGGTATCGCTGCGAGGGAAAAAATTCGGAGGTGGGGGAAGGTGAAGACACCAAGCACGCGTTCATTGGGCTATTCGGATAATAAACAACCACTTCGGTGGCACCAATGGCCTTTGAACACATAAACACACATGCATCAACCACAGGCCTAGCTATGAGAAGTGCGTAATTTCCGCTAATTTGGTTATGCCTGGCGTTCGGAGATGAAAATGTAGATTTTGCTTATTTTTCCGAACGTTATACGTTGTCTCCATCGGCCTCCAACAAAATGTAAAGGAAATATGTCAAAGATTAGACAGTGGAATGACAGTTTAATATTTTTAGAATCACATTTCACTGAAAAATCTGACCATTGTTTATTCATTTCGTGGTAACTACGGGAGATAAATGCCTCCTTAACTAGGGTTTCCATTCGGGTGAGAGAGTTCGTTTTCTCCAACGTTTCGAGGTCCGAATTTTCCTTGTTATCAGAAAATGATGCTGGTGCTATTTCTGTGGCCTGTATTTATATTCATAACGCAGTTTTGGTCTCTTCTCATTGGTTGGCGCCGATTTTAGTCCTCCAAAGACATGATAGTTTTCAAGCGTTGCTCAGCGCGTATCCGGTGTCTATGATAAATTCGCTGGTTTTCCAAACCGATTTCAGCAGCCTCTTCACATAATATGTCCCAATAATAGGGTAGTTTCCTTCATCAAAGAAAACGAAAGGCATTGATTGCGATTCGTTACCCACCATTAGGGTATTCATAAAATAAAAATTATTTGGTTTTAGAAATTTCGGTTTAGACGAATGGCAAGGGTCAATTTTATACTCATTTGAAAAAGGCCAGATTGGCGCCCATGCGATGCCACTCCACGTGACGTCACAGGGACCTAGTTTCTATACGAGTAGATAGGAGTTTTACATCGTCTGAGATTACCAATGCATGCATGAGGCACAGAGCTCAGGGAAACATCTCTTAATAATCACCTATTCAAATTGCCTAAGGTCGGAAAGTTTTCTTCGTTTGATAAGGTATTAATAATCCTTATTTAAGCCAAGCGCTACCAGCTAGCAGGCTACTCTGCTACCTGCTAGCATCCTGCGTCGTCTCAGCGCTCAAAGCCTCGCCCCAAGGTCACCTCACTTGCGGCAGCGGGAACCAAAACGACGTCACACGGAGTTTTCCCGGCATTCATACTTAGCCGTCGCGTTTTCGCGCGCTTGAAAATGTTCACTTTAATCGAGAAAAACAGATATCGACATTTAAAAATCTAAAAACGTGAAGTGCGTACTCCAGGAGTAATAATCTTTCGATTTAGGCAATAAAAAATAATAGGAAAGCACCATATTGGACGATAAGCAGAGCATTTCCGCTTCACCAAAATGGACGTCTTCCTAAAAGCCCCCAATGTTTGGTCTTGGGCGGGAGAGGGTTTCGCGAACAGGATTCGATGATTGAGGTCGACCTTCCCGCAGGGGATATGAAGCGAATACCACGTCGAGCGTCCCTCCTCCCATCAATAAGTGATAGGGTAAGCCACGGTCGCCGAGGTATCTCAACACTCAACTCTCGGGACGGCGAGGTGCATGGATCAATGCCGTTCGGTAATTATTCCCAAGGGTCATGCGCCCTATATATACCGATTTCGGTGTTTGGAATTCGCTCGATATCGAGGCGAAAGAGTTCAAATTATGGACAGCGGAGAAAACGGGTTGGGAAGTAGAAAAAATCGGACGGCTAGTAAATAAAAAGGTTCTCTGATATTTTCTCCTGGTTGCTAATTTGAGAAAGTGATGACTTTTGATGAGACTGCTGAGAGGTCATAATTATTACGGTAGAAACGATCACATCGATGAGATTATGCAAATAGACTGCAGAACCGATGATTTAATATCAAGTATTCCATGTGAGGAATGGAGTTATCTACTTAGTGAACTGCAACCGTATTAACGATGTTGCATCGGCAAGTTTCACCCTCAGTAGCTATGTAAGTAATAGGAACACGTCGTTTCTTCAGTATGGAAGGTTTAAGATTAAAGAAAAAATTAGATGGAATAGTTTGCGGAAATTTATGGCCACATACTTTTTGCATGTTTCTCAAGATACGAAAGATTCAAGACATGTATATCTTATATTGTGAAAGCCCAGCAGAAACTATCCTGGATAATATTAAGGAAATACAATTCAGAACCGATATATTTAAGATGTCGTGTTATCCGTGTTTAATAAGGGACTCTAAAATCTGGAGTAGTTTAGTTCCAGGGTAGCCTGACTCTGGCTGCGTAAATTAAGCTCTTCATGTGTAGTTTATTACTTATTATATTTGTTATTATTAAGAATATGAATTTATTTTTTTGGTATGTTATGCATGAATCACTTATCACGCTAACTTTTCATATTTCTATTGCTAAACAATAGTTTAAATTGCACGGTAGCGTGTTCGTGTCCTTAGCACTCTCCTAATTTCTAGTCTGACCGCTTGTCGTCCTGTGTGCTAGTCCGGCAAGCGAGCGCGTGTCTGATTAAGGCTAGGATGAGTGCTGCATGGTTGGTGTGGAATTAACCCGTGCCAAACACCCTTGTGATGGCTTTTTCGGTAACTCTCATAAATGTAGATGTACCATGCGAGTTTCACTATCGGTAGCTATGCAAGTGATCACGTCGTTTCTTATGTTTCGAAGATTTAAGATTAAGGAAAAATTTAGATCATCTCTTTTGCGGAATTTTTCTGGTGGCATACTTTTTGCCTCTTGTTCAAGATACGAGAGATTCAAGATATCGTCCTGACAACACGTATTTCAAAAATAGACAATTTTCCGGAGAGCAAAAAAACGATTAATTTGTTTTACTTGTACAATCAAATTAAAAAATCAAAGTTTCATAAAACTTAAAAAGAATCATTTATTTGATAGCAAAGAGTTATTTTTTACTTGTATTTTATTTAAAAAAATGTTATTACACTGCCTCAGGAATTTAAGATACCTGTCTCAAACCGGCCGAATTTGAGATACGTGTTGCAATAACTTAGCCATTGATATGTATATATTATGTTTTGAAAGCCTAGTAGAAACGATCCTGGATAAGATTAAGGAAATAGAATGCAGAACCAATAGATAGATGTAAGATGCCGTGATTTTCGCGATAAAAAAGGGACTGTAATACCTGCGATACTTTAGCTCTAGGATATCCTGACTCTGGCTACGTAAAATAGGCTCTTCAATTGTAGTTAATAACTTATCATATTTGATTTTATTTATAATATGAGTAGATTTTTTGGCATGGGTACTACTTACTACAATAACTTTTCGTTTTCTATCACTAATTAATAGTTTCATTTGGATGGTGTTCATGATCGTATCCTTAGCAATAGGGTGGTTTCCTATTATTTTTTATTGCCTAAATCAAAAGATTATTACTCCTGGAGTACGTATTTCACGCTTTTAGATTTTTAAATGACGATATCTATTTTTCGCGATTAAATGAAAAGTGAAAATTTTCAAGCGCGCGAAAATGCGACGGCTAAGTATGAATGCTGGGAAAACTCCGTGTGACGTCGTTCTGGTTACCGCTGCCGCAAGTGAGGTGACCTTTGGGCGATGCTTTGAGCGCTGATACGACGCAGGATGCTAGCAGAAAGCAGAGTACCCTGCTAGCTGGTAGCGCTTGGCTTAAATAAGGATTATTAATACCTTATGAAACGAAGAAAACTTTCCGACCTTAACCCGTTTTAATAGCTAATTATTAAGACATGTTTCCCTGAGCTCTGTGCCTCATGCATGCATTGGTAATCTCAGACGATGTAAAACTCCTATCTACTCGTATAGAAACTAAGCCCCTCTGACGTCACGTGGAGTGGCATCGCATGGGCGCCAATCTGGGATTTTCCAAATGAGGATAAAATTGACCATTGCCATTCGTCTAAACCGGTGTTTCTAAAACCAAATAATTTGTATATTACGAATACATTAATGATAGGTAACGAATCGCAATCAATGCATTTCGTTTTCTTTGATGAAGGAAAGTATCCTATTCCTAGTTTCTGGTCAGACCGCGTGTCGTTGTCCTCTGTACTTGATCCAGCGAACGAGCGCGTTTCCGATCGAGGCCTGGATGACTGCTGCATGCCCTGTGTGCAATAACCCCCTGCCATACACCCTCTTATATGTAGTGGTGCTATCGGCACAGGAATCAAGTGGACTCGAGTTTGGATGAGAGCAATTGATTGTTCATCACAAATTGGACAGAGGAGATATAACTACATCGTAATTTCATTTAAAAAGGCACCAGTAATTAATTTTTCATGCATGATAAAATTGTAATTTTGCGTTATCGTAGGCCAAACATCGAGGAATTCCTAATGAATTATTTATGCAATCATTCAAACTATACAGAAGTCCAATACCAGCAGAAGCTTATTTTTTTACTTGGACCTTCTTTTGTAAACTCTCTTAAGGAAAGAAATAGAGAAATGCAATTGGAATACTTATAGAATGTGTATGTCCAGCATAAATCTCATATAAACAATTACTTCGTCATTTTATCGAACAAAGGCCGAAGTTAAATGAGTAAATTCTGTGTAATCCCAATACAGACGTTTAAAGTGTGTAAAAATAGGAGAGGGCGTGAGAGATGAAGAATATTTGGTGTGGTCATGACTTTGGTCACGTGATTTGTGGAGGATTCAACGCCTTGAGAAGTAGAGATATGGGTGTGCCACATAAAATTCTGTTCCTGCACCGGAATGAATGCCAGGAAAGGCATGTGTATTTAAAATTTGAAAAAATGACGTAATAATTGTTTCTACGTAACGTCTGCTAAACCTGCAGATTCTGAAAGTATTCCTCGGAATCAAATTCTCTACTTATGAAAGATACCTAGAGGAAGTCCAAAGAAGAGTAAATAGACTTCTGTTGTCGTAGGACCTCTGTATATCTGGATATTTGGATGCAGGAAACGGAATTTTTATCACAGTTGTAACGTATGTAGTACCCGTAAGAACGTTAGAGCAAAGTATTGAATTAAAAATATAGTAACTGAGTTTTGTACTAGTTAGATATATATTTGTTTGTATTCTGTGAGTTTCTGTCATCTGTCTTTCATACAAACAGTGCAATGAGTTTATTGGGGCCACATCAACGCTGTTTCACCCATGAATTTCAATCTTGGTAACGATGTAAGTAATGGGATCTCATCGTTTCTAAAATTTTGGTATTTTTGAAAAAAAAAACAAGTGCATTTGGAATATTATGACTGATATTTATTCTGATCAATGGTGAGAATTCAGGTAGAAGACTATGATATTGACAAAATGCAAATGATTCCAAGAAAATTAAAGAGAAATTCATGAAAAAATATTTATCGAAGATCAATACGTCGGTAATCCTTCATAATGATCTCTACGCGGACAAATTTTGTTTAGTACTTACCTATTAAAAAGCACGCGGTTTCTTCATAAATGAGTCAAAGCAATGTATAGCATTAGCCTATACCACATTAGATTATTCTTTTCATGGTCGACCACTCTACCAATGAGCTTTAAAATTTAATTCCGCTTCATAGAAATGTCACAAAGAATTTTCAAATAGTTTTTTCATGCAATAATTTTGTCCCAAGACATTAAATAAAGCGCAGAATTTTTTCTCTCTGTCGGTGAACTCCATTTTCATGTTTTTCATGAACAATCTATTCAAGCACAAATTCACCTGATCCACTCACACCGTGCTTTTTTCTCTTTATTACGGAACAAATGAATAATTGAAGAACCGCCTTTTCAAAATTCAACACTCATGAGTGAATCTCTCATTCTTTCATTCGTCTCATTGACACGATGGGCTGCAATGGTATTTTTAACGTGACGGATAAAAGATGATTATGCGATATAAATATCACACCTCAGAAATGGCATCATCAAATATTTACAGCGCCCCCCGAGGGAATCGCGCTCGCAAATTAACCTTGACCCTGACCTCCCTCTCCCTTCCTCTCCTTAGCTGTGACCTCTTTTCACGGCCTCTTCTGCAAACAAAGCCTTTCCCTCTGACACTGTTATCCTCCTCCATGCCTTAGCGAATGAGAAATTGCGCCTCGTGAAGTGCTTGACGCCTCCATAGCGACAAGCAGCTTGGAATATCTCCCTTCACTCCACACATTGAACCTTCGCTGCGTTCTTCGTATCGACCGTCACTTTATCCATTTGGGATATAAAAAAAATAGGGAAGTGGACGTTACCACGGCTGCTTTACGGGTGCGAAGTGTTCGGCAGCACTTCCCTAACGAATCATGTAGTGAGACATATGCACCTACTGGGGGTAACAGACTCAGATAGGTGCAGATGGTGTGAGATGGGAGAAGAAACAACCACCCATCTAATATACGAGTGCCCCGCAATCATGAGGACTCGATACAGACACCTTGGCTCACCTTTTATAGAGCCCAAGGAGGTAAGAGATCTTCCCATTGGGGACCTCTTGTCCTTCGCTAAGGACATTGGCCTCTTTGGGTGATCCATTAACGGTGGTTAGCACAATGGGCCTACACGTCTAAGTGCCCTGGGAGCTGATCCCCCACCGCATAAACGAATCTAATCTAATCTAATCCCTAACTAATTTCAAACTCTTAGAAACGTTCCAAAACCGTACTCTGCGCTACATCACAAACCAACGTAAACTCATTCCCATTGCAGAAATAAGACGCGCTCATAAAATACCCAAAATACACGAGTTCATTAAGTCACAAGCTGCGCGACTTCAAAACTCCCTTTCACGCAACCCGCTTACAAAGACATAATCGGATTACCCAGTACAATTTCAACGCTTCAAAAGCTACAGCCTTCCAAAAGAAATTTTAATTCGCTAATACCGAATTCTTTCCAATAGCTTTTCTTTCAAAATCATCGTTATTGTCATACGTGTTTATTGCGGTTTGAAAAAAATGAAAATATGTACTTAAAACAAAATATGGGCATAAGGAAGGGTGCAAAGCAGAGGGAGGGAGGGAGGAAAATATATAAATAATATATAAAATAGGAAATATATATATATAAAATTGTTCAAAACAAAAATGATAAAATTGATAAAATATGTGCAAAAAATAAATAAAATTAACAAAATGCATTCTAAAGCACCAAAAAAACTAAATAATTGTGAAAAATCATGAAAAAACTTTTATTCTGGTAATGTCATGTTTTGGACCAATCAGGGCCGTTCCCGGCTTCCGACGCCGGTTAGGTTTAGTATTCGTAATTTTAGAGTGCTTTTGCACGCGCTCACTAGAAGCCTGTCTTTCTAATTCTCCTTCACTAACACTGGAAAGGTTACACTGGTCCCTTACACACTTGTATCGTCATTTTTGTCCCGCGTACGCACTTTGAGTACATTCATCGCCGTTGAAGAGGTGGTATATATGTATGCTCACCGGCAGCTGGACCATCCACGGGTATATAACCCGGTCAATTTGAGGTGTGAATAAATAAATCTTTTGCTGCTCTCAATGCAAAAGGAAAAAATGATACGATTTACTTTTTAAAAGAAATATTTTGTTAAATAATTGTTTCAAAATCTTTACTTTTCTTCACAACAATCACTTACACTGACAGCGACACATGTGCGCCAGATAATTAAATTCTTTCGTAAACTGGCTGGTTGTGGTGAGTTTTGTTCCCACCGGTACAGCAAATTATACGCGCCTTCGGCGCTAACAAGTAATGTGTGAGTGACGGTGTGATGACGATGATGATGATTAGATCATTATTGAAGTATTCAACCGATTAAGTCACGGTCAACTGAGATAACTTTCGCCCCTTCCAGCCAACTTCGAACCAGAGACGGAAAGAGATTCAGTGCTCTGTATTTTTCCATTTACATTGAGTTATCGACTTAGTTCTTCCACCAGTTAGTTAGCGCTTTTCGCCCACGATATTTTAGTCTCCGGGGAAGACAACATTCCAGTAGACGCGATTTTTCTTGATTTAAAAAAGGCATTTGATAAAGTACCCCACGGAAAGTTAATAATAAAACTGAAATCTTATGGTCTAGACGAAGATGTCATTTCCTGGATTAGAGAATTTTTGAGCGACCGCGTCCAAAGAGTAGTATTAGATGGTGCAGTCTCCAATGAGGTTATAGTCACTTCTGGCGTTCTTCAGGGTAGTGTCATTGGCCCACTCCTATTCCTTCTTTATATAAACGACATTGGCGAAGTAGTGCAGAGTATGTTACGATTATTTGCAGACGACGCTGTAGTTTACTGAGAAATCCGTTCCAGCAAAGATATAGATGAACTAACGAATGACCTTGCTGCTATCCAAGCGTGGTGCGATGCTTGGCAGTTAGAATTAAATTTGGAAAAATGCGTCGTAATGAATTTCTGGAAGAAGAATAACTCCCTACAGCGTAACTATATCATTCGGGGCACCCAGTTAAAGGCAGTTGAATCCGTGAAATATCTAGGGGTTAGACTCAATAATGATCTATCGTGGAATAAACATATTCGAGAAATAACCGGTGAAGCTAATCGTAAAATGGGTTTTGTTAAAAGAATATTAGGAAAGTACGACGACAAAGTGAGAGAAATTAGCTACTTTTCCCTCGTTAGACCTCATTTGGAATACGCTGCCAGTGTTTGGGACCCTCATGAAATAGGCTTAAGAACAGAGTTAGAACGCGTGCAAAGAAGAGCTGCCAGGTAAGTGAAAGGTCGTTACGATAGTCTTGTTAGTGTAACTAACCTCTTCGATAAACTCGGATGGGAATCTCTGTCGGACCGTAGATTGAAAAATAGACTAAACCTTTTAGATAAATTCAAGAGCAGTGTCTTTTCTGACGAAGTTAACCATATCTTGCGGACGCCAACGTACTACGGAAGATCAGATCATATAAATAAAATAAGAGAGATAGATTGCAGGACAGATTCCGAATGTTATTTTTTCCACGATCAATAAGAGATTATAACTGCAGCGATAGAACTCGTAAATAGATTGCATGACTTGTAATGTAGCCTACTAACCTATGTAAAACTTAATGCATGTTTCTGAATTTCTATTCTATATTCTATTTCTAACAGCATATAGTAGTATAGTTTGTTATTATACGGGACGTTTTTTGGACGGTGTGGTGTGCATGTGGGAGTCCAAATGCATGCTGCATGCAGGTGATTGATCACCCCCTGCCAAACACCCTAGAGGTGGCTCGCAGGGTATTATGTAGATGTAGATGTAGACCAGTCTACACGGAGCAAAACTGGCTTCACTCCTGAGTTCATTTTTGATTTTAGTTCCACGGAACAGGAAGAAAACACGTTTTGCTAGCTTCTGCTTGCATAAAAATTTGGCTAGCCTCCATTGCGGTGAACTTCGTTACTAATCAAGGATCTAAGGTTTTACTGGCGGATAGACTGGAGGAAGAGTTCTCGGGTTTCCAGCCGGGTCCAAGGGTTTTTCGAAGGCTAATTCTGCCATCATCTTCAGGGTTGAAGGGTCGCCTTCAGGTTTGAAACGTCGGTGCTGAAAAACCCTTGGACCCGGCTGGAAAACCCGAGAACTATTCCTCCAGTTCGTTACTAATCTCCTGAGTCCCAGGAAGAGCTAGAACTCATGGTGCTTTATGTATATAAATGACTAATTGTAAGTGAGAAACCGAGTTGGTCATGTTACCCATATTTCCCACACCTGAGATTGAAAGGGGGATTAAGAACTTAAGAGAGACAAAAGAAATGACATGGGAGAGATGGAGCTACACACACACACGTTACATGTCACACGTTACCAATTATCAATGTTTTACTTCAAAGGGGAAAAAATGAAATGAGAAAAAAATCCAAGAAAAAGGGACAAAAATCACTAAATTAGCAAAAGCGAATTTGCTTTAAAAAGAAATGGAAGGATAATCAAGCAATAATTGCCAGTTTGATAAAAAATATGTATTAAAAACCCAAAATCGCAAAAAATTATAATAGTGTAATGACTGCGCCGCAAACTTATCGACTACCCGCCGACTACAGTTTGTGGCTTGCTGTTGCTGACTTATGATCTTCACATCATTCGTTCACTCCGGCGTATTTCCTTAATGTCCATATATAATTTATAGTATATATGTATAAATCAAGTATTATTGGGTCATAGAAAAATTAAAAATCAATTAAGAAAAATTTTCTATCAGTTTTATTTCTTATTTTGGGGTAAACTATAGGACTAGATAAGGTGTAAATGTTTTCGTTAATTAACGACAAAATATGCGTTCAAAAAATACACGATAGCTATGTCCTTGATCTGCATAAATGTTTTAAACTTATTGTGGAAGATGAATGCAGTGGACGTAATAGTTTTCCCTAGATTGAGTTACAAAGTTCGTGAATTTGACAGAACGGCCAATTTTACGGTGCGCGGAGTCACTTATTGCACTGGTGTAACTATATTTTTGATGTTTTGATAAAACAAAAAATATATCGGAATTGAGTATAAAATTGTATTTAAAATAACGTATAATTCATTATTTTAGCATACACACTAACCCAGATATAAATTTGCGAAGTACCTACAGCGGCATATCATTTTGACGCCGACATTACAGCAGTGTTTGGTCAGCATACAGGATGAGGACGACGGTTGTTCGTGAGGGAGATGCGTGGATAAGGCGGCAGGCAGTAGCGGGATTGAGGCATGTTAAGGAGCGAATGTCTTTCATTCTCTCGTCAATTCATCACCGCGTTCCCTTGATGCATCTTCGACGAACCATCCGATAGCCGATTTATTTATAATAGCATAAATTTGCATATTTTTCTGAGCAGTTTCTCTTGTGATAATGTCGAATCATTAGATTTAACCTTCCTCTTCACACAAACAATACTGAAATCGTCTACGAAGCCTTGTTAAAATTTATTTATTGCAAACTGGCTGGTTAAGACGACTGATGGACTCACCGGTACGTCAAAATTGAACGCGCCTTCATCCAATGTGAGGAGACAGGAAGAAATGGAAAGCTGCCTTATGCCAACATAAGGATTGCAAGGCTGTTCCGTGGCGTTTTTTTTAAAGTCCTCCTCCCCTACGTGTTGGCGCATCGTCAGTTTTTCAGTGTACCCTGGCAATGTCGAGGGGTATTCTATAGAAATGGGCTCCCGCGAGTTTAGTCAATCATCGCCAGTATATGGTCCCTACCAGTGGTGTCATGGCAAAATTAGCAGTGCCGGCTTTCCTTAACTTTTTTTTACAAGTGAAATATTACTCTGCGACTTTTTTAAAGACAAATAATGCCTGCATATTTTTAAATACATTTTTGTTTTGGTTACTAATTTAGATGTATATATTAGAAGTTTTGAGACACAAAAATTGATACTATGATTTGAAGTTTGATTACTATGTCTTTTCTTAGCCAGTGCCATATCGGCGTTCCGCGTTCCGGCGCCATGACACCACTGCTCCTTACCACATCAGCCTACCGTAAAGACTGTTTTACACGCGGTACGTACTTGCACAATCTGACATATGACTGCGAAGGCGCATCTCAGTTGCGCCGTGTGAAGCGGTGATTTGCCAGAACATATGCGAGAATGAATGGAGGTGAGATGGAAAAATAGCCCCTGTTCTGATTTCGTTCGTACATCCGCGCAATTCCACGCCATTTTAAAAATTAATGCAGCTCTAGGCTGTGCAATTCCTTGCCCCGTGTAAAACGGCCTAAAGATAGGAATAGGAGTGGGCCAGTAACACTGCCCTGAGGGACGCCAGAAGTGACTTTTACCTCATTGGAAACTGCACCGTGTTTTCGTTCGTGCAAAGGCGCAATTAATGTGAAAGTGATGCAGTTCTGACCTGAACAGTTCCGTGCCCAGTGTAAATCGTCCTTAAGGAAACCCCACCTCTCCTAATTTCTCCTTTTCTCATGACTCAGGGAAAACCAAGTCCCCCTTCTCGACTATAATTCCCTCTCTCGTCTAAGGGCCTCTCTTGCATTGCAAGCGGCGTGCTTTTCGGACCTCGACAACAATTGCCGCAATTGTCATTTCCGTATGTTGGATTTTACGGCTCGTTGCTGAGCTTTTAGGAATATATTTTCCTTGTTGATTTTACTCTCTGATTTTGTTCGTCTATTGTGGAGATTTTCCTCATTCGTGTCACCGACAGGTTGAAAGAGTTCCTATTCTCGACAGGGCGAACGTTAGTAAATTCCGATTCGAAAAAGTTACGCCGCAACGCAATAGAGGATTAGACAGAAAAGCATGGAGAATTGTTCATTTTAACAGTGAAAAGGCATTCAATGAGAAGGAAAGAGTATTTAAATGCATCCGTAGAATTTCATCTATGGCGAGTTGCAGTAGAGGGTGCAGACTAGTTTACTGCCAATGATTTCATTCTCCCTAGGGATAATTTTCAATTTCCCCCTTCAAATTGGAACTGCGCTTCTCACAATTGATTCCGTAAATTCAAACTCCGAATTTATTTCCTCCACCCTCGGGCAGTTCCACCGCCGCCTCGCAATTGTTTGGCAATTTCATTACTGCACAAGGAAAAATACATTGAGTTAAAAAAAATCGCGAAAAGTGTGCAATTTTACGGTTGGAAGAGCAGAATCACTTTCACTCGTGCAAAATCCAATTGCATCAACGGCTTAATTGAAAATAGGGCAACAATGAAATCGTTAAACAGCCGTAATTGTTTCGTTATGATTTCAAAATGCTTCACCGGATACGGGAAAATATAAATTTTCCTAATTAATGTCTGGTAATATAATAGTTCTATGCTTAGTTTAAAAATTTCAAACCCCAATTCGTGCAAAAACGAAAAGAACATGCAGATTTTTAAATGCCCTTTTTATTTTAAGGCAACTCATTGAATAAATAAAATGGGTGGAAAGGAAAACGGCATGAGGTATTCAAAAGTATTTTAGTTTTAAGTCAATCATACGGGCACGTATAAATAGTTTTTTCTCATAGTATTTTTAGATCACAAACGAGAACCTAAAATAAGCATATAACGCGATAAATATGAAGAAAATTTATCTGCGTTTGGTGCATAGGTATTTCCCATAGAAAACATTGCTCTTCACAGTTGATATTTTTTTCCAAGAATTAAATTTTAGAATGACGAAGCTAATTTCAAACTTTAATGTCATAATGATTATTTTACATATCCGCGCATTAAAGATACACCAGAAATCGAAGGAATGGAAATTACTAAAACATGGTGCCTCACGAAGATATTAAATTTTTTATATACATCTTCGAATCCCGAAAAACAGCGCTTTTAGGGTTTTAGGTGCTTGGCGACCTAACGAGCAACAATGTATGACAACTGCAAACATCAATGCCTTGAGTAGAGGCAACATACCCTGGCAGTGCTCGAACTAAAGACCCCCGGTTAGGCAGGTGAGGACTTTACCCCGCCGATGCCGAGACTGGAAAAAATTCCATTACCGGGAATCGAACCCGGGCCTTCCGAAAGCCGGGTATCCTAACCACTAAACAATGGCAGAATTTGAATATAAGGAATGAAAGATTCTAAACTATCCAATGCTAAAAATGATACCAAAATGCACTATGAGTACTGTGCGTGACCCAGTCCACTCTTGAACTCATTAATGAGAATATTACCAGGCGTGAACCCTGAAAAACGGCGCTAGAAGTTGCGATTCTGCGACGGAAAAATTGAAGCAATTGTGCATTGCAATATAATTGTTGCCTCTGCTATATCACGCACTTTGATTTGTGTATAACTTAGAAGTATATCGTAGATTTTGGCAATCATTTCGGGGGTAGACATTTCTGAAGGGCGTCCGGAGCCATGTTAATTTTTTTGGATGTACAGCCACGTTTTAATTCGCCTACTCATTTGTAAATAGTTGCAAACACAAAAGTAGATGTGATATGAACTTCATACCGCCTAGCTTTGTTTTCTTTCGGCGTTAACGCTTTTCAGAACAACTGCTTCATTTCCGCACGAAACTCAGTTTTATCCATTTTTATAAACAAATGAAAGCTGTACACTACAATCGGCCGCAACAATGAAACTATGACGTGGGTACAGTTGAAACTCTAACAGCTGACTAGTCAAGAGTACTGCTTATTGGGAAAAATTATTTTTTGCTATTAAGTGTGCAATCTCTCGGAAATTCTAAGGACTTATTGAACATCCATCGTAATTTTGCATTCCATTGGGACTTTTTAATCACAATGAAGCTAAGATTTTATTGTGTAAACTGTGAACGTCAGTAAATGGATAATCAATAATATGAAAATAAATATAAATATATTTTTGGACCCGAAGACGGGAGCTGGAACGCGCCCGAAACTGTCGTCCGCAAAATGTGAGTCAACGCGGAATGAACCCGAAGAACAATCACAAATATGAAAACATGTTTCAATACATTCACGAAACAAACTCATTTTCTAGGTTCATCTTAGCAGTGAAAATTCAGCTCTGATTTTAACCACGAACAAGTACGCACCCAACTTAGAAACGAAATTTAGCGAATAAATTCACGCACAACATTACGGTACTTACTTCCAATACTGTTGATTTTAAGCTAAGAATTTTCCATTATTTGACTAAATATTCACTAATATAAATATGATATATATATGGGGTGAAGAAAATTTTAAGTAAAAAATAAACAAATTACACCGTCCGCAATTATAAGATTTCATATCAAATGGAGAGGAAGGAAATATTTGATATGGGTATTAAAAAAAGGATACCCCGGATTCATCGCAATTATTATTCTCATCACGTCTCATGATTGCCGCCGACTCCCTCTAGACGGTTCGGATTTATTTCACTCGGCCGCAAAAGAATATTATTCCTCCTCCCCCTAGCGCGGTTCCAATTGGATTTTCAAGTCATCTGCTCTTCAGAATGGCCACTTGTGCTTTCCATTTATTCTTCCCAACGCGTTTCATCCCGTCGGTCGCGAAAAAAAACCCATTAACTTTATACCCATTCATCTCAGGTCACCACAATCTCAGCTCTCGAAAGGCGCTTTCGTTCACGTTTTCCCGTCATTCTCGTTTCCCGCCTTAAGGTTTGAAGAGGCGAGCCGAAATATAAAAATTAAAAAAGAAGTCCTTATTACTCCGAAATGGATTCTGAGAATCTTTCTTTTCGCAAGTCGTCATCGAGGTGGGGAAGGGAAGTTTTTCCTTATTATACTTCGAAGATCTATTTAAACGCCTGAAATTGCATTTCCAGGCACCGTACTAAAATTCGCGGTTTCCTCCAAACCCTTTTACGAGATTATTGGAAGACAGAGCGATACATGAGTTTCCAGGAAATTTTGTGAAAAACTAGCCCGAAGGACTCGTTATGAAATCTCCCGCATCAAAATTCTCATTAAATTATTCATTCCATATCAATATTCTACATTATTCAAGCAGTTCTGAGGCAGATTATTTTTGTGATGATGCTGAGGCAAGGATTTTGATTTCACGTGTATGAATCCGGACATGAGTTGTAAAGTTTCACGCCGCAAAAGTAATGATCTCATCCTGCCTCCGGCTCTAATTTTTTCACAATAAATTTTTTACCCACTAATCTGATTACTGCATTTTTAAATGATTAGGAAGTTGAAACAATCTCTTGTTAAAATGTGCTGAAGATTATGTTTTGAGAGAACTCAACACTAGCGCTCTACCGTTAGCATTATTTTTAATTCTTTTGCACGCATTTATAAATTAAAACCTTCGCTAATCTTAAAATTATGAAGCCTATTCCCGTCAACACTTGCATCACCATTTACGTCAAATATGAAATATTAGCTGATAATATAATGAGTTATTTTATTTAAAAAGTTTGAAAATGTTGACTAGGGTCTATCCACCCGGAAAAAATTTTATCCGATAATTTTATGATTAAATTGAAAACAAGTGATACGGAAAAAATACCTGTCGAGCGGAACTGTTGCGCTCCTTTAAGGTTTGAATTCCTGCATTGAATTTATGCATTTTCAAGCATATTTGAAACTTTTTGTGTGCGACTGCTAGAGCAGAGTATGAAGAATATTTTTGGGAAAAGTGCAAACGACGAATAAAACAAGGTTTGAACATGGGAGCTATTAAAAACTATTTTAGTTATTAGCTATATATATGCAAGAATAATATGTATTTCCCGATAATATTCCTCAGCTTTAACGCCTAGCGATGCCACATGACAGTTGTTGGTATTTTACATAAAAATAACATTTTAAAAGAATAAAAATACTATAAGTCGTCTCGGAGGTACATAGTTACAATATTCATAAATTACTTACAGTTTGAGAAAAAAATAATTCAAACGTTTTTGTGTTAACTGCGCCATTCCATTAAGGACGGGTTGGACGTTAAGCTGAAGCAAAGAGATATGTATATGTAGCTTTTTATCAAAGGGTCATGAAAAAATATTCTTGATGGGAAAAAGGGTAAATGCACGAAAAAGAAAATTCGGGTGCCAGAGAAAGAAATTCTCTAATTAACTACTTTTTTTACGAGTCAGATTTTAGATTTTTACGTTTTGGCACGACGATTTTTGGAAAATCCATTAATCTATCAGTTCCATCGCTGATGGGTTTCAAATCACTTCTCGCTCGCCGATACGACATCTGGAAAATGTTTTTGGAATTCCGGGGCTCCAAAGAAATAAAGGTAGACACTGCGCCACTGAGGAAATTCTGATCAGCCTCGAAGATCAATAAAGGGTGTAATTTAGAGATGTTTTTGGCGCTTTACAATATTATGGTAAAAGGTAACCACACTGGGAGGGAAATATTTCATAATTATTACATGCATACTACGCAGTTTTCGTAGCCAGAAATTTTGTTCGAGGGGGAGGGGGGTCCAAATCCGGGGGGGAAATGAAAAACAGGGTATCAAGCAGATGGTTTTAAACTAATTTTAACACTTTTAATAGTCGAAAAACATTTTTTTTAACCAAATCTTTTGTGAATGCATGACTTTTCAATATTTAGTTTTCTTTTGTGATGCAAAGAAAGTGTGCTTTTATATTTCGGGGAAGGGGGGGGGGGGTTCGGACCCCCCCCATCGCTACCCCACTGTTTTTATGAAATCTTCCGCTTGAGGTATGTTCCCTCGATGTGTTCCTGGGTATCTTTATTTTCCTCGTCATCCCGCAACGAAGCTCCTAAATTCTTTCTTGTTCATAGAGTGTCGTCTCTGGAGCTCCCTGCCCAAAAACATAAAAATTGGTTTTCTACTGCTAATTTTATGTTGAAATAAGTTACTTTGTGACCATTAAATGTTGTTATTATCACCTATATTGTTGCAATTGCTTGTAGGTAGTAGTTGTGTTTGCATATGTAATAATAGTATTTTAGCGCAGTTCTTCTATTGTTAGCTTTAAAAAAAGAATAGGGTGGTTTCCTATTATTTTTTTATTGCCTAAATCGAAAGATTATTACTCCTGGAGTACGTATTTCACGCTTTTAGATTTTTAAATGACGATATCTATTTTTCGCGATCAAATGAAAAGTGAAAAATTTCAAGCGCGCGAAAACGCAACGCGTAAGTAGGAATGAAGGGAAAAAGTCCGTAAGACGCATTTCTGGTTCCCCCTCCCGCCTGGTACGTGACCTTGATCGAGGCTCTGAGCGCTGATAGGACGCAGGATGCTAACGGGTAGCTGAGTACCTTCCTGTCTGGTAGCGCATGGCTTAAAAAAGGTTTATTAATACCTTATCAAGCGAAGAAAACTTTCCGACCTTAGCCAGTTTTAATAGGTGATTATTAAGACATGTTTCCCTGAGCTCTGTGACTCATGCATGCATTGGTAGCCTCTGACGATGCATAACTCCTATCCTCTCGTGTAGAAACTAGGTCCCTGTGACGTCACGTGGAGTGGAATCGCATGGGCGCCAATCTGGCCTTTTTCAAATGAGGATAAAATTTGACCCTTGCCATTCGTCTAAACCGGTATTTCAAAAACCAAATAATTTGTGTATTATGAATACACTAATGGTGGGTAACGAATCGCCATCAATGCCTTTTGTTTTCTTTGATGAAGGAAACTACCCTATTAAGATGGGTTTTTGCTAAATTATTTCCAAATTTACTTGCATTCAGCTTTTTAATTGTGTAAATTGCATTGATTTATATTTAATTTTCAATTATGCTAGAGCTAAATTGTTGTTTTTTTCTATATATGTTGATCAAATCTAATCATCGCCTTTCTTAAATCAACAGGGCAATTAAAAACAATCTATTTTCATTACGTTTGAATTACGAGTACTATTCCATTTGAATAGAACATTTATGAATGACCTTTTAGACATGTATCGTATCAGATTTCAGTAAATTATAATATCTTTAACAACTCTACAACATTCTACGAATGTGCACCGTGTTCACACTTCCATAAGATATAGTTTTTACAATAGCTCATGATATATAGGTAGCTTTTTGTATCATGTCATCATAATTAACAAATTAAGAAAAAGAAGGGAAAAAACGGGCTCTATAGATTACGCTCAAGCTTTTATTCCATTTTAGCTTCCCCTAATTCCCAACCGAGTCTCGTTCAGTACTTGTCACATCCTGGGGTGTCTTTCGCGCATTCATTTTTTATGCTGTATTTTATAAAGAGCTCGTTCGTCACGCTTCAAAATCCTCACGTACGGTTGTTTCCGATTTAACGGTCCCCCCGCTCTCCATTTGTTCATCCAGGGAAGACGTGAGAGGCGGAAATTACGAAAAAGGGCAGAAGATAAAAGGCATTAAATTCAAGGGAAAGTATCACGTCGGACTCTGCTTGTCATTCATAATGATGTACGTTTCAAGATTAAAAATGTATTCATTAATTATCACAGGCTGCAAAGCATTGTGATCAATTGGGCTTGCTTGAAGTAACCCTACTTATTTCAGGGAGGTCTACCTTAAATTATCTTTCCTCATCCAGAAGAAACGCAATCCATAATCATAACAACTCTGCAGCATCACGCAATTGCATAGGGTCCGGAAAGATAGGGGATTCTTCCATCATCAAACGCCATCTATGGCGTGAGGAAAATGGTTTAAATCCAAAACTTGAGCTCATTGTGACCAAGAGAGGTCATGGCAACGCATGCATGTAAAATGCGCGTTGCCATGGAGAAATTAAGACAATTATTTGATGCGATAAATAATAAAAATTTTACATGCGCTTTTAAAACACAAAACATTGATTGGTTAACAAATTGAAAGTATTTAGTTGATATTAGATGCTTTTATTGCTAGCATCCCGAAATATTTTCTATATTTGATAAAATCACCTCTTTATATATGTTATAAATGATTTCACTACGTTAATATTAAAGAGATATTTTGAAAGAGTGACATTAAGCGCAAAAATTTCCACCAACTCACGCAATCGTGAATTACCTCGGCTATGTCTCCTAATGTCATGATATAAACACTATAAAACCTGCAGAATATCTGATTCAAAGCTGTGACAGCTATGATTGAGCTTAAAGAAATAATTAAAGCATTGTTTATTTAAAAAAAATTACATCGCATATGTTTAAATCGTACAAATTACGTATGTCACCACGGACTGAAATTCACTCACACGATTATTGATCTCTGCATTAATAAAGCCTCAAATTTAAAATCAATGTGTATCTTTTGCCGATCATTGATTGATCTAGTGTTTTTCAACAAAAAATCATAGTTTTACTACGGGGTTACTACAGAATTTCTTTGCCGCATTAAAAAATATCATATTTTGATATTATCGGAAGGATATTAACGATATTAATGTTAATGATGAGACTGAGCAGCTGATGACTCTGAAAAATTGATGCTGTTTATTAAAGATAAGAGTAATTATTCACGTTGAGGAAGTACAAGTGACCCATATACCAATCTATATTACTATCTTCTAAATAACTTACGTAATTAATAAACCAATTGTTTTGTCATTGTTGAATTTTTCATCATTAATACTACTGCAAAACAGTTGTATTATTGATGAAAAAATTATCTAATGCGATTTAAAAACATTTTATCTTTAATGAGACGATTTTTAAATTTTTTATACATATTTTAAAGCTAATAATAATAAAAAAAACAGAGTTAGATAATTAAAATGAATGATAGGAATCAAGTTGAGGATATGGCGTGCCCTGGAGCTTCTATTTGTAAACTCATACTGAGTACAAGCTCAAAGATAACTTGAAAGATACTAAGCCGAGGTACAACATAAAAGTAGAGATAACGTTTTAATTCGGGGAAAAAGGTTCTCATCGTGTTGTATGAAAGATGGCTTTGATCAAGGGCTTAAAACTTTTTCTCCATTAAAACTTATTCGTTTCCAATCTTGTCAGTTCCAGACAGAGGGGAAGTTGGTTAAAAAGAGGATATTTCGCCCTTTCTATCTTTAGAGAAAAAGTTGGTCCATTTGCCAACTTCATGGAATATTTCGACTGGCTGAAAGATGTTTCACTTGCTACCTGGTCAAAGGACTCCTATCATACCACGGACAAGTATATTTGTCCATTTATTAATTTATTTCAGACCACTCTACCTTATACTGCAAAGTCTTATGGTTTTTATCCTGTAGAACTATGTTAGGACAGAAAGGGCTAATTTTCTAATAACTAGATGGCCGCGGTAGTGAAGGTAAGTTTGACGGTCGAGACATGACAATCGACCCATAACTCATTCCGGAAATGACTATTGAATTAATTATTTAACTCTGTTTTTTTTCTTTACGTGTTTAATGTGCGCTGATTAGCTAGTCAGTGAGAGGGTATTATGCTTGCTACACAAACTTTCATCCAAACTCTCCCATTCGCCGAGAATAGGGTAGTTTACTATTATTTTTTTATTGCCTAAATCGAATGATTATTACTCCTGGAGTACATATTTCACGCTTTTAGATTTTTAAATGACGATATCTATTTTTCGCGATTAAATGAAAAGTGAAAATTTTCAAGCGCGCGAAAACGCGACGGCTAAGTATGAATGCTGGGAAAACTCCGTGTGACGTCGTTCTGGTTCCCGCTGCCGCAAGTGAGGTGACCTTGGGGCGAGGCTTTGAGCGCTGATACGACGCAGGATGCTGGCAGGTAGCACAGTACCCTGCTAGCTGGCAGCGCTTGGCTTAAATAAGGATTGTTAATACCTTATCAAACGAGGAAAACTTTCCGACCTTAGCCAATTTTAATAGGTGATTATTAAGATATGTTTCCCTGAGCTCTATGCCTCATGCATGCATTGGTAATCTCGGACGATGTAAAACTCCTATCTACTCGTATAGAAACTAGGTCCCTGTGACGTCACGTGGAGTGGCATCGCATGGGCGCCAATCTGGCCTTTCTCAAATGAGGATAAAATTGACCCTTGCCATTCGTCTAAACTGGAATTTCTAATACCAAATAATTTGTATATTATGAATACACTAATGGTGGGTAACGAATCGCAATCATTGCCTTTCGTACTCTTTGATGAAGGAAACTACCCTATTTCCCCTGTGGCCGGATGCCTTGAATACATTTAGATCTCCTGAAGGCAAAGCATTTGAAGTCATGAGTGGTCCGGAGCAACCGGCAACAGGGAATATTTGCGGCCAATTGGAGCGCTTGTCTCAAAGTTTTCATTGATTAAAATTGGTGCGTTTTCGACCTGAACATAATTAGAGATTTCGGTTTCACCTGGAATCTAACCAGGGCTAAAATATCGAGACAAAATTTTCTCCTCCCTCCATAAATCCTAAATACAGATTCCGCTGATTTTGCGCGTAATTTATCTTGGAAATGCAAGGGTAGAGTCTTTTTTTTATTGCTCAGCCCCAGAATGACTTGCTGCTTATATTCCCAGTAAGTTTTATACATATATATATATATCCCTTAGAGAAACATGCTATACCATTTTGAGTTAAGACATCTCTAAAACCACGCGTGAATCCAGTTAGCATACAAAATGCTCATGAAATCAGTAATTAATTACCTGGGCCCGCGAGATGCCTCCAGGGAATTAATTGAAACGCGGTCACTGTACATATTGAAAAAGAATTTTTTGTTTGAGGCACTTTTGCATTGGATTCTTTTAATCGTCACATGTAGTAAGCTTTTTCGATGTTTTCGAGAATCCAATTACAGTGTCGGGCTTGTTACAAAAGTTTACCGTGCCAATCACGAGGAGAATCCGCGACGCAATAAGAGCTTAGAGACGACAACATACACATTCAGTTGCTGGGCCGAAATCCCTTCAAATTCGCGGCCGGTGTCTCTCCATGCTCGTTATCTCTTTAGCTGGAGGGCGCATTGCGAATCGAAGTATTCGCAAGCGTGTCTCGCGCATCGCAGAACATGTATCCATTTCAATAACGAACTCGAACTATGTTTTTTTTATTATCTCGAACTAGGTATTATATGAATGGATTTATTATTTTTCTTCTTTAAAATTACTATTCCATAGTTTAAATGAGATTTTAATGCGGTATGGTTTAACTATCTTGGGGAATATTAATAACTAGTACCATAAATTATTAATTAGCACAAAAAATAAATTAATCAAAATCTTGGGTGGTAAAATAGATAGAAAATAAATTTATATTGAGGATAAGTATAAATATTTGGGTATTTGAGATGGTAAATAGAATATTATTATAGAGAGACAGGAATATAATTATTCTAAATAATTTTTTCGGTGATACCTTCTATAAAAAAATAACGTCTTTCAAAAAACACTGAAAATTTCTGAAAAGGTAGAAAATATATTTTTTTTAAATAAAATATATCTAGAAATATAAATATAGCGATACAAAAAATATGGAAATAACACATCAAAAGTGGTAGTACCTAAAGAATTTAATTAGGTACCACGTAGTTTATGTAAACTTACTACAAGAAACAAAGTTAAGGTAAAAATTAAAAGATGGTTGATTGAAAATGAAACATTGTATTGAAATGAAAGACCGATAAAATTACAAACGTTGTCAAAGAAGAAAAAGTTTTACTTTATATTTTATGGTGCATTGGTATTACTAATTTAGATATCACTGTATATATTGGATTGCGATCCTATGTTGAAGCCGGAGACAATTCACATTAACATGAGTAAATTTGAAATAAATCTACGAAAATTTTTTTACCATAAAGGATGTAATACCCATCGGATTTCTACAGAATTCATTTACTCGTAGAATTTTCGAAGCTTCTAGTTCTCAGTCTCATTTGTGTATTAGGAGATTTAAATTCACTTCAAATCACATGCTCTGTTAATAACATATCGATACCAATTCAAGCCTTGCATGAATACTGTAATTTTCCTAATAATTCCTATTTAGACAATGATTATGTAAATCCCTCTGAAAGCAGGTGTAGTCTGTAATTTTCAAATGACAGTGACAAGTATTTAATATTGGTTACTAATTTTTCGCAGTATCTTCTCTCTAAAACATTTTGAATCCGCGTCACGAAATTATGGCGACAAAACTAAATAGTGCTATACACAAAAAATTTCTGACGACCTTAAGCGGCGATTCATGTACATCCTTCTTTATGATTTATTTATGCATTCGTCGGCATTTATTCATGGGTAAAGCGATTTTCGTGAAAGCTACCGCTCATCATATTTTTTCAAGGCCATCAATGTTTCTTCAAAGACGCTTTCACCGTATAACGTACATATTTAGTAGATTCAGGTTGAGCTGCTGAGGGACCACGGCTAAAAAGGTGGAGAAATACGTCACAAAGTACTACTAGTATGGAGGAATTTACATTTATTTTATGTAATGAAGTGAATTCAATGATTTTCGCCAAAAATCACGAAATGTTAGATGAAAGCAAAAAAAAGTGGACTCACGTTACAATAATAGGTAGTATACTTCCCACGCATATTTTCAATGCATTTTACAACAGTCACCTATCGTGAAGCATATATGGGCGAAGATCTAATTTTTAATATTTTCCATTCACTACCTAATGATGTGACTTCAATAGGGTGGTTTCCTATTATTTTTTTACTGCTTTAATCGAAAGATTATTACTCCTGGAGTACGTATTTCACGCTTTTAGATTTTTAAATGACAACATCTATTTTTCGCGATTAAATGAAAAGTGAAAATTTTCAAGCGCGCGAAAACGCGACGCTTAAGTATGAATGCCGGGAAATATCTCCGTACGTCGTATTTCTGGTTCCCCCTCCCGCCCGGTGAGGTGACCTTGGGGCGTGGCTTTGAGCGCTGATACGACGCAGTATGTTAGCAGGTAGCGGAGTACCCTGCTAGTAGGTAGCGCTTGGCTTAAATAAGGATTGTTATTCCCCTATCAAACGAAGGAAACTTTCCGAACTTAGGTATTTTTAAAAGGTGATTATTAAGAAATGTTTCCCTGAGCTCTGTGCCTCATGCATGCATTGGTAACCTCAGACGATGTAAAACTCCTATCTACTCGTATAGAGACTAGGTCCCTGTGAAATCACGTGGAGTGGCATCGCATGGGCGCCAATCTGGCCTTTTTCAAATGAGGATAAAATTTGACCCTTGCCATTCGTCTAAACCGGTATTTCAAAAACCAAATAATTTATGTATTATGAATACACTAATGGTGGGTAACGAATCACAATCAATGCCTTTCGTTTTCTTTGATGAAGGAAACTACACTATTGTTACCGCGCTAAGAATAAAAGGAATCCCATATGCATCAATCATTTTTCCGAAAAAATCATCTTCATTCAACTCAATTTTCCTCTCAAACATTCACGAAACGGATTTATGTTTTCTATCACTGGCATGAAATATAACATCAAACGAATAGTTTAAGTTAGCGCTGCTCAGCACTAAGCTCCAGCGAGTACTCGAGTGAATATTCGACATCATCTCAAAGTAAAATTGAACAGTACTGGAAGAAATAGGAAAAAAATCCGCGATGTAGCCTTGAAATTCATATGCTATACGTATTTTGAATGTATTTGCGAATGCGTTCAGAATTTGGTTTGCTTTGGATGTGACACAGTTTGATAAATTAGCCTCACAGGAGCGAAAAAAAAACAAAAATGGATGACATAAGGAAATTAAAGGAATTAAAAAAATTCAAATTTTAACATTGCACCATATTAAGATTAAATAATTGATCGAAAGATAGTTGCCATGGCTACGGATTATAGATACTAAAATGGAAAGACCCAGGGCCTCTTCGCAAACACTGAAAGTGAGGAAATATATTAAAATATATTCAGAGAGAAGGAAAGAAAGGGATAGGAACATATAATAGAAAAAGGACGAGGACAATGGTGCTGTGGTAGACGGAAAAAGCCAGAAAATCAGGTTCTGGGTTCGTGTCCCAGTCAGGCCGCATTTTTACCCTCTGATTTCTGGCTTTTACTATCTACCATAGCACCGTTGTCCTCGTCCTTTGCGAATGCGTTTAGCATGTGGTTTGCTATGGACGCGGTAGAGTTCGATATATCATCCTCCTAGCTGTTAGCAGCGCAAGTTAGGGTGCAGTTAAGCGCCAATAAACTATTCTGAGATCGGTGTCATCGGACGTGTCCATACCAGTCACTTATCGTCAGCGCGCACTCTCCATCATTGGATTTCACGGTCCCTGTCGTTCCACAATGCCGTTTATTTGGAAAGGCAAACAGAGCGGTCGATAAACTCGAGCGGGGTCAAAACGGAATGAGAGTAAATGAGTTGACTCGCAAACGTTAGGAATATGAAAGGGAGACGTCCTCTCTGACGACACTCAAAGCAACATACGGAGCGATGGGGCAGTCGATTTGCCGCGCCACAGTGGGGTCAAACCCCACTTTAAAGCTGACAAAAGTCCAAAAATGAAAGTTTGAATCGTTTTTTTTTTCAATATTCATCATCATCACTGGTTCTTTAGGGGAGACCGGGGCACGTTGGCCCGATTTTTTTTATTTTTAATATTTTTTATTTATGCATAGTTAACTTTATGAAATTATTGCTAAATTTTAGAACACTCTTTCTGAATCTGGATGGCAATAATTAAACTTGAATATATGAGTTATAAATTAAAAAAATAAATAAATACTGGGCATATGACAGGAGGGCCAATCTGCCCCTACATCGGGGTAAGTTGGCCCAGCGGCTGGGGCACGTTGGCCCATGTATTTTTTGATAAGCTGAACTAATATTATTTTAGGAAATCAAAATAAAACTAATAGTTATCAAGAAATATAATTCAATATATGTAACCATTTTACTAAAACAACGGGAAAGCTTTAAATTATTAGGATTTCTGGCGTGCTAATACAAACCAGTTAACTTTTGTGATTGTCCAGATAAAAGGATCAGCACAATTATTGCACTTGTAAAATAGTACTCGGATTTCATTGTTCACACATGTCTGATGAGCCTAATGCTTGAAATTAGTGCACTAAATACATTGTACTCCAGGCTGACCGTCGAAAGAGGCACACTTTAGGCACAGTGAATCTTCATCTTCCTATATCGGACGCGCGTATTTTATTTTTTTTAGCTCCAGTTGATATGCGTTACATTGTGATACTATGTTACGTCCAAATAGATGTCTGTCTAGGCCACTGCGCTTATATTTTAGTAGCCTCTGCGAATTTAATTTGAGTCTTTGTGTCTAATCAGTTCAGACACAACCCAACGCTCCCAAAGACGACTAATCGCAGACCCAGCGGCACCTCTGGAGTTGACTATTGATGCAAGCTTAGCCTCAAATGTAAAATTAAATAATCCATGTAAGTGGGGAAGGGGTAAACCAGCTCTCGAGCTCAATTTAAATTGTAATCCAATTCTTCCTACTGAAGAGGCAATAAAATGCTCTATATAAGTCCACTCGACTTTTTTTTTCATTTTTCTCGGATGAACTGCTTAAGTACATTTGCATAAACAGTGACATATATGCTAACCAGAAAATTTTGAATCTAGCTTTGGAGAAGGAGGAACGTATGAAATGATAAAGTCAGGCAATATGACATCTAATGCTAATGTCATGCTACGATAAATACCCTAATAAACGTATGTGTTGGTCCAAAAAGGTAACAAAACTTAACAAAAGGTACATCCCCACACTCTTGTCGGCAAGCATGCGTTGTAACCGATTTGAAACAATATTAAGTCATTTACACCTTAATGACAGCTCATTTGATGATGGAAGTGACCGTATATTCAAAATTAAGCCATTTTTAACGAAGGAATGCATAGGACGGGGCATGTTGGCCCGGGTGGCCAACGTGCCCCGTCGTCGCTGGGCCAACCTGCCCCATCGCAATGTTTACAATAAAATCTGTTCGTTATAAAACTCAATGAAGCAATTTAGGTTGTATGCCTCACAAAAGTTATCCTTAAACTATGATCTTTAATTATAGTACTCAGCTATTGGGCCCAAATTGATCAAAACTTAAATAACACACATTTAACCTGGGAGTAGAATTTTACTGAAACACGTGCAAATACAATTAATCGCTACAACTTGTCAAAAACTGATCCGCCAGTCATAATGGTTTTGTGGAGAAAGGAGAAGTGTGCTATCAACCTTCTGATGGATTCCTATCACGATTCAGTGTCTATTGTATGAATTAGCTCGACTGGGCCATCCTGCCCCTATGGCCAACCTGCCCCGGTCTCCTCTACTTGTTCCATATATTTTGTTCGAGGTCTTCCTTTTCCGTTTTTGCCCTCCACTTGTCCCTCGACGATTGTCTTCATCAGGCCATCACGTCTCAAAATGTGGCCTATAAGGTTGTTCCGTCTTCTTGTTAAGGTTTTCATGAGGCTTCTCTTCTCCCAGTATTAGGCTGGGTAATCAGATGTTTGAAATGCATAACGATGTATTTCACAGGTTTGTCGATTAACGGTCGATTTTTAACTGTGATTACAGCACACTGGTCGTCTTGATTTATTTTTTTCAAACATTCAATCGATCGAAATTATTATGGATAATTTATGTATGCTTTTAATATTTATTTTTTGGAGAAAATAACCGCGGAGAAATTAATAATTATCATGATTGGAAATTCGTTGATTTTTCGCGATGAAAAGTTTTATTTAATTAGAGAAAAGATAAGTGCTAATCGGACGGGATCGTATAGTGATTTTTAGATGTATTATTCATTAAAGAATGCGGTAAATAATGTGAAAGAAAGCAACTGCCATCGAGTTGCAAAAAGAGTTTTACGATAAAAGCATGACAAGCCGAAAGGTAATAAATCCGGCCATTATGGTCGCATGGCAACGGGTAAAATATAATATAAACAGTTTCAATTAAGATATCATTATTTTGTTTTAAATCAAATTTTCATGATATATGTATTGTGTCTACTGATAGGTACAAGTGGTTAAGTTTTCTTAAGTTTCTACCCAAGGGCTAAGATGAGATTTTGAAATGTTAAGAGACCATTGTCGAGACTCCACCCCTATCGTGTATGAAGTGTTCGAAAAGGTCATTTCTGACCAAATGAGGCGTACTTATTTGATTCCGGCATGTCAATTTAGCACTGTTTTACTCTTTACACGCAATACACCATGCTTGATTGTTTCTTATTTTTGACAACTAAAAATATCTATAATACCTATATTTTATTTATATGTGCATAGAAAAATAGTACATGCAAACTTCAGAGCAAATATTTATTTTTCTATGAAGTAAGAACGTTTTTCGCCAAGGTATTTGTTTCGAAGACTAGAAATATTGGCGAGGATTTTTAAAATTTATGTTTGTTCAATTTTTATATCTATTCTATTTTAATAACTTCTCAAGTTACTGTTAAAATTATAAAGAAGTAAAATTTAAAAAGCCAAGAAAAACCGAAAATATTGAAAACTTGATATCGGATTTCATTAAAGCGATCTCTAAAGCATATATATGAATATTTAAGGGTTGATTGTAAAAGTTTTGAACTTTTGCACGTCTAAAGTGGGGTTTGGCCCCACTGCATGCCATCGAGAATACTGAAAGAGTTTGTAACACTCTTGGATAGGGATTGATTTGAAAATCAATTTAAATATCCATATAATATTTTTGCTAAAACGATTCCTTTTTAATGTTTTTACAAACTCGCTATGCTGTTTGACGTCTTGTCCGAATCAAATCTTGCAACTCAACTTTCTGATTTTCCATGAAGCCGGAACTTTAAGGATAATCCGGAACCAGATGAAAATGCAATGTTCTAACACTTTTATTATGATAGGAACTGCATTAAATATCAGCGCAAAATATTATCAACAAATTCGTTTGCGTCGAATTTATTTGATAAAATGTCGCGAGAAAAAGTTGTTTTTTTTTCTTTAATCAAAATTTATTTTTTATATTTTTGTGAATGCGCCCTACCTTTGATATTTTTTTCCCGATAATAATGTGCATTAGCTTGCTTTTATGCTTTTTTACACATAAAGTTTTTTTATAGATATTTTTGTTTGTCTGAGCTGCCATATGTATCGGATGATAACAGGGTGCTCGTGCATTTCATTCTATCATAGCTGATGCTTATTGTATGCTATGAATGATGTAAAATATTCAAATAAAGCTACATATTTTTATTATATGGACTGTAGGGACAGATCGTTTAACTTTGGGTGAAATCATTTATCTGAGTGGCTAGCATCTACTTTGACGTTTTCAATCCCCCACTCAGTTATTCAACCCGAAAGTTGGTACGGAGAGGTGATGGCTGAGCTCACCCCAGGCTAAGCTAAAGGAGAGTGAAAGTCAATTGCAGGATGGGAAACGGGAGTTATTCATCTACTGCGAGTATTTTTGCCGAGGGTTTGTTTTTGTTGATCTTTCAATGGAATATTGACCCGAGACCTTATTTCAGACGCTCAATTTACTCACGTATGCTACAACGACCTCAGCTGGCTTTTCACAAAGTTTCATGGAGAATTATTTTATTTCGCCGCAGAATCGATCAACATTTTATGATAAAATGATAGGTAGCTTGACCATTATTTTTTCTGTTGAAGCGAAAACATTAAATCAAGACATGAGAAAATTCTTCCTCCGTAGATCCACTGTCTGCGGCAGTCCGCATCTCCACATTCGTTTCTGTAAGCGTTCCATTTCGAAGGATGTTCTGACCACTACGGTTGACCCCCCCGTGTGTTTACGGACGTTGATATCAATACAAATTCATAAAAAAGCATACTCCAAATCTATCGAAAATATGTTTGTACACTTTCTAACATTTTCACGTAAATTACCTTTGGCAATAGGTAACCTTTCTACAATATTTTACGAGAGATATTTTAGTTCACCCAATCTAATCGGATAATTCCAGATCTTTTAAGATGCTGTCGCGGCATTAAACCTGAGGAAATACTTGAATTAGGAGTCAGTAACACTGCTGCCAGATAAAAGAACAAGCGACCTAAGTTGACGGGAAATGGTCAAGAATGCAACGGATAATGTAGATCTGCACAAAATTATTTAAGAAAGAAAATAAGAGATCTATATCAATTTTATAAACATGCCTCCTTATGAAGACGAGATAAAAAAAGGTTCCACGCAGAAATTTGCGCTGGTAACATTGACGAGGATAAAACATGTTTGACGAACGCTTCACGAAATTGACTAAACTTTCCAAAGAATTTTGAATAACCAATGTGCTGAAAGTAGTGATGATCGATATATCGCTAACTGTGAATGAATCACCGTTACTGAAAAGTGATTGAATACTCGAAATTCGTTACTCACCGTTACTGAAAGCTGTCACTGCCAGTGTTTGAATACTCGAAATCACTGTGATTGGATCACTGGATACGGTGAGGGCTGCTACCGAGTGATAAGCGATACCTGTGATTGAAAAGAAGTAGCCGATCACTGCCAATGATTTTAAATCATTAAATATTCGAAATCACTGCGACTATGAATACGGCGAAGGTAGCGCCGGCTGCTACCAACAGTATATTAAAGGATGTCTTATTTATCTTTTATGTTGTTATGGAATATTTTATGATGAATAAGACATTCTTTACGAAATATACAGCTAAAGGCTTGAATAATGATGGTTAATATATGTTTAAATATGTTTAAAAAATGCCGACGGCATTTTAATGATTGCTACTTATCAATTCTTTTACCATATCAAATTTACTTTACCATATTAAATTGACTTATCGTAACATAAGTTCAGAATCAGAACTATTCCCTCAACAAAAATATTTGTCTGAATTTCCAATTTTCAATAAGTTTATTAGTTCATTTTGCGGAGAGCTCATTCATTGGAATCAGGAAAAATAGCAGGAATAGCAGGGGATCGGGTTGGTGTGGTGGTCAGGCTTCCCACCCGGCGGGCTCGGCCGATCAAATCCCGGCAGTGGCAGAGAATATTCAGAGACTGCACGATCCCTGCTTGAGTGTTGTGTGGAGGACATTTCAAGCGCAACACTCCGTCCATTGGATGGGACGTTAAGCCGAGGTCCCCTTGGTGCCTTCCGTTAAGAGCAGGCTAATGCCGACGCCGGGTTTCTCTCCATCCTTCCAACACTCCGTCCGTCGGATGGGACGTTAATCCACACTATTTTATTAGTAATATCAATCCAATTACGTAATATGGATTAAACTTAAAAATTACTCTGAGATCGGGGGTGGGGAGTTATCCCCCAAAACTCCCCCTCGCTGCGACTCTGACTGTGAATATGGTGAATATAGCTTCGGCTGCTACCACTGCTACCAACAGTTTAGTAAAGGATGTCTTATTCATATTTTATGATGAATAAGATATTCTTTACGAAATATATAGCTAACGGTTTGAATAATGATGGTTTGAAAATATATAATATGTTAAAAAAATGCCAACGAGATTTTAATGATTACCCCTAATCATATGAAATTTTCCTTTACCATATCAAATTTAAATTATCGTAGTATAAAATCGTTTTCCCTAAAAAAATATTCTGCCTAATTTTCCAATTTTCAATAAGTGTATTCGTTCATTTTGGAGAGAGCTCATTCCTAGGAATTGAATCAAGTAGCAGGAATAGCAACGCCACGAATCACCGCTGGCTTTTAAGAGTGATTCTCCTCGGTGATCTCAATCACAATAACGGATCACCGTTACTGATGAGTAGCAGTAACGAAGTGATTGGAGAATCACACTCCCGATCACCACTAAGTGTCTTGATTAACTTTCCCGCAATCAACAAAGTGACGGTTAAAGATTAGTATGGAAGGGGCGAGCACGATCTCCTGCCAAGACCTGTAAGCTGTACTATTAACATATGGCGCAGCTGACAATTTTCATCTTTAAATCATACTTTCCAATTGCTAGCACAAATGCGAAAGTGCATGAACATCCTTAAACCTATTGGCAAACGTATCTGGTGCGATCTTTACGTATTCATTTGTACATCGGGTGACATATCTCCGAAGATACACGAAATACGAAGGCATAGTAAACTGCTGCCATCTCTTAGAGTTTTCCGATCTACTTTGTTGCTTCATGAATTTCAACATGGCAACGCTCAGATCACAACCTCATTTATCATTGATAACTTTTTTTTATGCATAGTTTATGGACATACGGAAGCCCATACTATTCTTTCTTATGACTATTATGGTGTATCTTTTGAATTTCTCCGTCATCAATACGAGCTGATTATTTAGCCAAAATGGACAATGTATCGCAAGATATACATTACATTCATTATAAGTAATCAAAATTTTAAAAATAGCTATTATTTACGGTCCTTAACGTTATGCTTCTCATGCTTAAATGTAAAAGAATATTTTTACCACAAAATTGTTTTTTTTTTACCAATCAAAGACTAAGCGCATTTGCTTTAATTATTAAACTATAATTTTTATGCTAATATTTCATCATAAAAGTTTTTGGAAAATATTTGATGATGTTATCGCTTCCAAAATGAGAAAAACGTCAAGGGCCAAAAATGTTTTGTGCCAGCGGACTCTTAAAAATTAACTCTTGAACAGATGAAACATTAAATCTAGCGTACATTTTTATCCAAATTAATTATAAATTTCATAATTTTCATAATAAATTTGGAAAATCTAGACTCACACTCAATGAGCATCTCAATAACGTAAACATTTAAAGAAATCACTGATAAATGCCCTGTGGTCAGAAAATTAATGAAGAGGCTTATTCTTAAATCACGCCAATTGTGAAAACAAACTAAATAGTTAAAACGTTAAAACACGTACATGTTTCGAGGTCAGAATGTGGATAAGAATAATTCCCATAAAAGGCGTTAACATTTTCGGTGAACTGTGAACAAAGCATCGGACAACCATTGTATCAATATGATTAAACTGGAATTTAACTAATCCTGTGGCACTTAATCTGTCAAGAGAGCATTCATGCATTGAAGTGTCGTTGTGAGACAATTCCCTGGTTCCTAGTAACGCCTACCGGATTGGGAATACGTTGATTGAATCTCAACTTCCCTCTTACCCCTAGACAATGGCATTTGCTCGTTATCCAAAGCTCGTTGATGAATACAATCCCTCAAATATGAAAGCTTTGTGAATACAGGTCTACTTTGCCCCTGATCCATATTATCTCAGAATGCTGACATCCGCTACGAACCATCGAGTTCCCAATTATCGAAATTCAAAACTCTCGAATCCTATTAAACAGTTCCCCAAAAAAGAAAGTATTACTTCCATCAAATCGCCAGGTAGATGCTGAATCACGGTTTTATAATGATGCCCTTAATCTTATTGATCCGTAAAAATATTATACAGGGCTTCGTACGAGCAAAAAAAGTAATATACGGGCAAGCCTTCAGAAACCGTTTAACAAGGGGAAAAAGTCCTATTAAGTTAAAAAAAAGTATTTTTTTTGCGTCATATTTAATTTCAAAAAGGATCCATTACACTTTTATCCAGCGAAATGGATCATTTAGGGTACATTAAACGATGCTACAAATCAATGTAGGCCTCCCTATTTCCTACCCGAGGGAAATTTTATTGTCAGAGAAAAATATTAAGTCGTGCACGAGTACTAGACCAGCCAAATTACTACTTACTTATCTTACAAGAAAGAATTTTCCGATTGAGTAATACATTCAATTTAGCATTTATGAACGAAATTCTCGATCACATCAAAAGTTAAATTTGAATACATATTTGCGTGTCACCTGACTTTTGGATCTTATAAAAATTTCAGTATCCTCTTGCGACGCTGGAAACACAAATTACATTAACATGAGTTTATTGGATATAAAAATGCGATACTTGAAGGAAGATAATTCACAGTGTCCGGCGATATCTGGTGGAAATGTTTTTTATATCCATGAGAATAAAATAAAATGGTAAACTTCCACACAATTTTATTTACTAAGTACCGACCCGGTTTCGACACGTAGTATCAAGTTGGAAAGCTGAATTGGTACCTTGATAATGACTTTACGTATCGAAACCGGGTCGGTACTTTGTAAATAAAATTGTGTGGAAGTTTACCATTTTATTTATCTTGTCAATTGTACCGATACTTGAAGAATTTTCGTAAATTCTAGTTCTTTGTAAATAAGGAAATTTTAATTCTCGTAAAACGATATATTCTTGTCATAACATATCGATACCATTTTAAGTGCTGCGCGAATGCTGAAAAGGTCCAAGTGAAATATTCATTATCCCCAAAGTCATTTCAAAGAGGTTAGATACTTAATATATACGGTTCAAACGCATACATTTTCCACCGCAAAAAACATCCAGTAAGCGGGGATTTAAGTATGCATGTTGATCCATAAATAATTATAAGCGTTATATGCATGCATCAACCATGTTTTCGTAATATAAGTTCTTATTAGACCGTCGCGTCGTCCACATTTCAAATATGTAGTTACTCAATCGAAATTAAACCTTTCCTAAATGATAATTTCATCACTGAAACCTCGTAATTAAATACCAATGTCATCAACAGAATAAAATAATACGGAAGCACTATCGATAGCCGGTTCTAGCTGGTGCTTAAGTAGTTAACGGTTGTCCTGCCCACATGGGAAAATGATTTTTTTCAAGCGGTGGAAGCTTTCAAATTACGAAGAGAAGCATATTGTCATTTTGAAAACCTTTAGCAAGGACAATTTGATCAGCCACATAATGAAATACGTTGGTCAAACAAAAATTTTTATTTGAAGGATAGGCGGAAGGCAAGAACGGTTGAGTTAGACCGAGATACGTAGAAAAGAAGTTCAAGGATGTAAAGCGAGAGAATTACTTAGGTGTTAAAAGATTAGCTCAGTTAAGCGGCGTCAAATTAATCTTAGGATTGATGACTGTTGATGGTGATGATGGATAGGTGCTCAACAATACTATTGACCTTAGCAATTGCGGACGCTCTCTTAAAATGAGACCTGTATGATACAGGGTTCTTCATTTTCAAAAATTCGTATCCATTCAAGTACAACTCCAAAATGAACGAACTTAATACCAATGAACAAAGAAAGTTTCAAATATGTTGGCCAAGCAGCCATCGCTGGTCAGATTTAACATTAAAACATTGCCATATTTATAATTAGTAAAAACTAAACAATTATTCAAACTTTTTTCAATATATAAAATTAAATTGATATCACACATTATGAAAAAATAAATATGAAGTTTTGAGAATAGATCCATCATTTAGAATATCCCAATACATTAGAATATAATAATTCTCATCATAACACTTCCGAGATAATACGGGGTCTCGGAGGACCCGAAAATCACGGAATTGAAATAAAGTATTAATTCTATGCCACACACAGTATATATTCCATGTCTTCCTGCATTTACATTCCATTTTTATTACGGAATTGAAAGGAATTTTTCTATTTTAATTTTGTACAATAAATTTTGTGTTTTAATGGGCTACCAAAGTAACCCACTCAGCCATTTTTCCTTGAACTTCTACAAAAATGTCTTATCGTGTAACTATTGCAATACAGTCCCCCCTTTCTCCTAGTTATTAAATTGACCTCAAAATTTTATTCAAAGTATTTCACCAAAGGTTATACTTCCGTGTGCTCCGGAAGGCATCAAAGCTCCAAGTGGAGGAACTTTGAAGACCTTATCAAAGCAAATTTCTGAAGGAATAAATTCTTCTCTCATTTTTATCTAGCATGGTTCAACTTAAACAGTGTCTTCTATAACTGGGAGCGATGAATCTATAAAGTCACTTCCACGACACTTGGCTTCATCTCACGTGCGCGGAAATGTAGAAATTCAAATGTGATGCATCATTCCTTTTGGGTTTACAAAAATCACCCTGTTCCCTGCTATGCCCGGAGCCCGGAGTGCAACAGAGTACGCGCGGGGCAAATTGGGACGTCTTGTCGCATCAAAGTCGGATGACATGAATGGGGTTTGCTGTGTGTTGAACGCATCCGAATGTCGCCTTACAAAACATTCACTTGCGGAGGGGATCCAGAGAGACTTCAACTAGAAAATACATCTCGCAAAATCGTCAAGAGGTGAAGCTTATGCATACAAAGGGGCCGATCACAAGGAGCAGCTATCATTCCGAAAATGATCGTCGTGAAGTACCTAGAGTGAGTGGATTGAACAGCAATCTAGTGAAAATAATATCAGCGCGCAATAGCTATGAAAGAAAGCATCATATGAGTGGCTAGATTAGCTATTTCAAAAGATATTTCACGAAGCAAGGGTGTACCGGGACGAAAATAAATCCATAAAAAGAAGTAATAATTTTGATGACCTTTCTACAATGTTTGCTAGAATGAAACGCTCCAGCAATAAATTAGAACATATATATCTTGTTTTTGATCTCTGGTTTATGCTTAAAAAATATGATCATGTATAAAAAGAAACATATTTTCCGACCTTTCGCATTATAATAAAACAGTATTTTCAACCGATTGTATTAAGTAATTATTAAGTTATATTATATAAATTATTATATGGAGTATTTAAGAAAGGTTGGTAGATATTGGTAGAAAATAAAACAAATTTTATAATTGGGGGTTCAAACCATTAAAAAAAATTAGCCATAAAAATTGCTATAAAAAAAGTACTGAAATAGATAATTTTAGTAAAATTGTTGCAAATTGTTGACAAAAATATTGTTGCATAGAAACTACAAAATAAACTAAATAACTGCATCAAAGGTACGTCATTTCAATTATCTTAACTGGTTTTAAAAATTTAAATCAATTTAATTATGTCATGAAATTGCGTCAACGAATTCAATCAACCGATTATATGACTTCTTTCATGCGGTTCTCAAATAATCGAAAGATTCGTAGACTCAGCAGTCTACGAGAACGATTTCCTCTGCAGGTAAAGCAATGTTTTGCAATGGGCACTTGGTACTATTTCAGACTGAAGTTATTCAATTTTTCTTTAACGTAGCAAGGCGTTCTCTGAGCTATTATACTGATTCAAATGATGTCTCTCGTTAAAATAAAAAATAAAGCATTCAGAGGCCTATTTTCACGGCCATTGAACTTGATATGAGGATACCCTCTGGTAGCTTTTATACTGGGTGCCCTAATTCTTCGATCATATTTCGGTACTTTATCATCAAAGCAAGGCTCCTTGCAGTTGTTATGAATACTTTGATGAAACCGGAGGTCCAAGTAATTGTTCGTCGACTTGTTTTTGTCAATGAATTATGAGACATTTGATTCACTTACTGGTTCTGTTCATATATGATGATGATGATAAAAATTCGAACCAATTCTAAGATGGAATGTTTGAGAAAGGTTTTTAACATTCGAAGAAAATAAAACTTACAATTCCACGATAGGGATGCAAATCAATTTTTACATTAAGTAGCTGTAAAAATTTGTTATAAATGGACTGACATAGGTGTTTTAAGCAAAATATATTGCAACGTAATTAATAAATATTAATATCTATGAGGATGAGTCTAATAAAATCTAATTTATCAGTCCAAATACTTAGAACGAATTAATGGCGAATGACCGACCAAGTTTTATGTAATACTAGCTGACCCGGCGGACTTCGTACCCCCTAACAATCAATGAACTAACAGTTTAGTTACACATTTTTAAATCAAGAGCGGCTGTATCGTTTATAACCATGTTTATTATAATAAAATAATATACTAATTCAATAAAACTACGTAAATGAGCATGAAAATAGCTTAAGAAATTTTGGGCATTGTAGTTTTATAAAGCAGTTAATGAAATAAAAATTATACGCATTCACTTTCTGGCTATTTGATGCTGGCTTTTAACCGTAAAAAAAAGTTTTTAAGTCCAAGTCTGTTGCGTACACTTAGCCCGTTCACGGGGCAGGTTAACACAACGCCAGACCGACGCTTGACTGATGCTCAAAATCGTGTAAGAAAAGCCCCTATGAAGCAGCAGCATTCGTATCAAATGACTTTAGGCGCGCCAGTTACAGTATCTCTGTTTGGAAAAAATGCACTACGTAAACGCACTTCGGTGTGTCCTACACATTCGGGTTTAATGTAGTGCGTCAAGCACCTTATGATAAACAACAGTTTTTCTTTTATCAGGTGCAATATAAAACAGATGACGCTAAATAAATATGGCGAAGCGAAGCAGTGACGCAGCGAGGGGGGTTTTGGGGGGTAAAACCTCCCCAAGAGCTCAGAGAACTTATTTATAAAAAACTTTGTTACTAATATTAGGGGGACGGATAGGTAACAAACAAAACATATTTAACTATTCACACAGCCGCAAAATCCGCTATGTTGAACCATTTATCTTGAAAAAATGTCTGGGGGAGGGCCCCCACACCTCTCGCTTACCTTAGCGAGTTTTCCATACCCTAAAGACCCGTAGTATTAGCTGCGCCCTTGAAGCGAAGGAAGAAATACAGCGGATGGTTTACCGACTCGTAAACATAGCAGGTTTAATTTACCATGAGAAAATCATGGGTTTTTATTAGCACATGAGCACAAACATCACTAAAACTGAAAGACTGACCATGCGATTTGTTAATCGTTATCGCGAATGCAACACTACTTGGAAATTGAATACATTTAAGCTCAAAAGGGCATATATGTTGGGATCATGGAAAGATGAGGAATGAGAACTCCCTCATCTTTGAGTTTTCCTTTGAGTAAAGTCGCGTGAGTCACATTCATTATCAATTTTTTAAATAACCAAACGCGTTCCGTTGGATAGCTATGGTGAGTTTAGGTTTCGAAATAACATGAACACAGAGCCTTCCTTTAGCTGTTAATCGTGCCGTGGTAAGCAAGGTACGTCCAAGGACTTTATATATTCAGTTAGATGGTTGGTGACTTCGTCTTCGTTTATTACTCAGTTAAAAGATTTGAATTCATGCAGAGTACCAATTATTTGATCCTGATTTACCTAGTTTGAGTGATCCACATCTTCGTTCTAGGCCGTCGAAATTGCTCACTCAATCAATCATTTTTGATTTTTGTGGTGATCAATCATATTCTGGAACTCTTTGTTGATGAGCTCACCTTCCAAAAAGAAATTGCAAATATTCGGAGAAAGTGTAATCAAACTGCTCGATTCCTCGACAGGAACACGGACATTACCTTTTGTCAACAATTGCTTGGAGATTTGTTTACAAACACGGTAGTGAAGAGTCAACTCGAGCTGGGCTTAAAATTAGCTAGAATTAAATATTTTAAATGCAATTTCAATATTTTGAATATATTTAGTAATTAAAATATTATATTGTTACGAAGTTCAGTTATTAAATGGGTAAAAACAAAACAAATAATTTAATTGGTAGTTTTGACCGACTTATCAATTGCTGTTGCGTTGCTAACTCCTAAAAACATATTGTTAGAAAGAGATGAATTTTTTTTGTGAAATTATCCTTTTTTTAATGGCCTATATGTTAACCCCGCCTGAGACGAATCCAAAGAACCAAATCTCATTGAAATCGGTGCAGCCGTTCTCGAGTTATAAGTGTTCTAACTAACACCTTTTTCGACTTTCTTTTATATATATAGATTTATTACGTTTTTGACATCTTCTTTTTATTTAAGGAGGAACCATCATTTCAAACATGCCCGAAAACCTTCCCTTATTTTGACATATGTTGTTGCTCATTATTTTTTCTATCGAATAGTGAAAAAATATTACTATGTCACCGGCCATTTAAGAAAGATTTATGGATTTGAAAATGACGGATTTCCACCTTGAAATACATTGTCTTTATGGGAGAATGATGACCTTCCCTTGTAAAACATTTTTTATCTCAAATTTGGCCCGAAATTTATCGTTGAAAAATTAGCACAGCATAGAATAGACATCGATGCTTAATATATGTATTTTTTTAGAAGGGGTTACCGATATGTTAGCGCCAGTATTTAAGTTTAAAGAACATACTTCCGGTTTTCTGCAGAGCGAGCAGCCATTATGCGGCGGAGGTAGTGGCAACGTTGCAAATATACGGAGGTTAAATATGAAGAGCGATATTGCACCTGTCGACCGCTGCATAATTCCAGTGAATTGGATTTTTCGGAGTCATTTTTATACTTATTCATTAAGCGAATATTCAGTTCATCTCGAAACGTGCTATACACCGAAGTATGAAATTTATCAGTGCTGGTTGTTAAAGTAATTCCTATATGCGACTACATTTTATTAAACATGCGAATAATCATGACCGGAATTCAATACATCCCTTGAAATTGTCGGCGTATCGCTTCAAAAGCGAAAATGATAGAATATAATGAGACTTGCGATAGTTTATCTGTTCTTCTGAATACTACTTCAAATTTTTTTACGTTTATTTCGAAAAATATGCATCGTTTTCAACTTGTAGAAAATACTTATTTAAATAGAAGTTCTAAGCGTAAGTAGAAAATCTAGCGCATTATTTATTTAATCATCAGTTTAATTGATATCAAATGTCTAGAATAAGGTGTACAGGTAAATGAATATACCACGAGACAAGCATATTGCCGTTGGGTACCGACTATGTAGTATTTGGAAATACAACTTCGCGAACGTACTAATTAATCGAATACTCACCCATGTAATTCTTCGAAAGTATAAAATAAAATAGACAAGAGTACTTCCTTTTTCACTGACCAAACAATTTACTTTGATACGTTTTCCAAAGGCCCAATTAACATATTTTGAAAAAACAACAGTAAATACATTTACCTATTCATGAAGTCATTGCAGGAGGATAAAAATTAGGATGCATTCCTGAACAATCGATGGCAGCTGACATAAGTGAGTCCGTAGAAGTTGCAATGCCAGCCTTCCAAATTTACTGAAACTTCGGCACTAGGAACAAGTATTATTTAATTATCCTGATACTAATGATTCGAATTACATTTGGGTTATAACTGACACATTAGTTTCTAATTTTCACTAATCAACTCCTTATTAATAGTATGGATGAGGCTATTGAATGGAAAATCTACAAAGAAATAAACATTAAAGAGCTTTGTGTCAGTCATTCGACAGGGACTTTAATCTTCATAAATCAAGACATAAACATTGATTATTTAAACAATGATGGACACTTTATGTTGGGAAATATTGCAAAAATTAAAAATGCACGTAAACGATTCGGTATCCTTCAACAGATGCACTCGTTGAAATCGCTTCGATGGAAATGATGGATTCACTTTCGGCCATATTTCGTTTCCTCAAATAATCCAAGCTCTTACCTTTACCTTCAGACACAAATTTGCCTTTAAATCGGCATAAAGACGCCATCACTTCAGCCCAAAGGTATATTTAATAAGTTAAGGCTAAGTAAAAGGGATAATAAAACGAGTAATATTGTCACAATGCAACGTAACTCTACTAGGTAACGTAAACAAACAAAGGTGCTCAACCGCTGTGAAACTACGATATGTTGGCAGCGTTGTCAAGTTGGTGGTCAGCAATTATAAATAAACCATTTTTCCAAATTAGGTTGAAATTAACAGAGATAAAGGTCTCATTAGTTAAGTTCATTTTATTCATCACAAATGATGTAGTTATAAAGCTTTACTGTATTTCCAGAGAAAGTACTTAAATTCTTCCGATACCTAAGAGTCAATATAACAGCCATTCTTCATATAACTAGATTATTCCATTTTAAGTAAAATTCATGCATTGTACATCTATTTTGATTGATTTAGCATTACTTTTAATTTTTATGAATGACTAATTTAGCGATTTTAACTCGTTGTTATCGAGTTTATCTAACTAATGAAAGTAGTATTTAGAAGCGCAGGTTCCTCCTTAAATGTAAAAATTTTACGTTTAGCCAATTTATTTTTTAAAATTCTTACCGATGTTCCTGAAATTAATATTTTCAATGCTCAAAATTAAATAAAAATATGAGCACTAAGATGAATGAACAATTGAAAAATTAATATTACAGCGAAAAAAGCTTTTTTTTAATAAATGATCTAAATTATAAGAGTTCATATTAAAAAAATCATTATTCTGTTCAATACCGAGCAACCAGATACATGAAAAAGAAAATTCAACGTAAAAAAAATGAGGCACGTAATATTTGATCACAGTTTCGTTTGTAATATCAAGCGATGGAAAAGGACCTCTCTCAAGTGAAAGAGAATGTATTTGGAAGTTATTAAGAGGGGGCGGAGAGAAGTGTAGAAAGCGGAAGGAGAGAAGAGCATGTAAATGGCAGCGGAGTCAGCTCGGCCGTTTTCCACGAGGATGAATATGGATTCGAAGTTTGTTGGGTGGGCGAGGGAAAATCCGAACGCGGAGCGTTTCCTCATTGCATTAAATTTCCATACGGGCATTTGATGGACTGCTCCCCAAAATGGGGGCTTCATTGAAAGAGAATTAGTGCAAGCAATTGGAAACTAAAAAGAGCTCGGGTCCCAGCTGGATGGCGTTTCAATTTAACCCTGATTTCGAAACGAGTGGAAAGCGTCGGAATTAATAGGCAAAGGCAGGACGAGGGAAAGGAGCAGTTCACTGCACAGAATAGGAAAGAATATATAACAACAAATTGAGAGTACATAATTTTCAAAACCCACGAATTTATTCTAACAAACAAGAATAAAATAAAATACCCTACCCAAGGTCTCTTGATATAATTTTACAGATAAAAGACTACATTTTGAAAACCGAAAATATGGTGCACATTCATTTTACTTTAGTCTGGAGTTATACTAATTCATCACCATATATTTGAGATTTTAACTGCTGTATTTCAACGTATATATAAGTAGGTTGGAAGCCAAGGGGTACAAGTTATTTTTTTTCTCTACACAGAATTAGGTACATGAATTAGGTATAGAAAGCAAACGAGATCAATTAGATGTTTAGCAGTGCATTTGAGTTTCCAGTCGATGTCAGCACAGAACTGAGACACACTCGTATCCCCTGGCAACCAATTTTTGTGTATTTATTCCAAAAATTAACTTTACTTAAATATGTTTAGAATAAAAATCACTTGCACCCCTTGGCTTCTCACCACCTAATTTAAGAATTTGATTTTGAAGGTTGAAAGTGATGCGCACCTCGCTTTGCTTTTGAACACTCAGTCTTAAATCTGTTAAAAAACGTGAGACCTTGGAAAAGGCTTATTTGGTTGATTTTCTTCTTTTCACCAAGAATAAAAGCATGGGTTTTTCTATAATTTTTTATTTTACCATGATATCGTTTTTTTCCTTCCACTTCGTCTAACTCCTTTGTATAGTCTCCGAAATTTAAACTCTCCGTAAAACTTATTTCTTCACTCGAAATGTGGCATTATGGAGGATAATATTCACGACATCTTCGAAGTGGTAAAATGATTCAGCAATTTCATGATGTATAGACTACTAATATCGTGAAAGCATTGGTGAGAGTCATGCAGTGTAAAATTATTTATTTTGTAATTATTTAATTCTCAGACCACCGGATACAGCTCTTGTTGGCCATTTTGTACCGGGGTATTCAACGAATGTGATGAATAAACGTACACGAACAACACTTGCCCTGGATGAAGGAAACATACCCTGGCGGGGCTCGAACCCGCGACCTCTTATTTGGCAGGCGAAGACGTTACCCCGCCGCCACCGAGGCCGGCATGGTGTGTCTTCGGTACATCCGGAGCCATTCTTGAGCTGCAATGCGTGGCTATATTGCAATATTGCGTATCGAGAAAGAGACTTTGGAGCGGGATTTTGAATGAGGAACACCATCCACAGGAGTTTTATTTTACACTTTGAGTGCCGCCCGCTAATTTAAAGCCCTGCTGAAAAATCCGGGCAGTAAACTGGAAAAGTACCACGGGCGAAATATTACGCCTTCACGCAAAGTAAGTTAATGAAATAGAAAGACGTAATATTACGTCCATGGCAATCCTCAGAAGGATTAGCAGGACGTAATATTACGTCCATGGCACGAAAAGTGTTAAAAACAATTATGAGTTATAATAAATTATATGGTAATAAAATTGTCTTTAAATAGTAATTATCACTAAGATCGTTAAATTTTTCTCGGTCAAAACCTACCAGTGTTGATGATCGATCAGGTACCACTTTTGGCCCTAAACAAGATTTAACACCACCATCAATCCATTCAGCGTTTATTTTTACTCGGAAGTTGTAGATGTCAAATAAATGGAAACAGGCCAATCGCAGTGACAACTATTAAGTGTAAACGTACCTCCTCATCTCTAAGGCCGGATCAAAAAATAATTGCAATAAATTATCCATACGTAATACCGATTATGGTGAGAATTCTAATTACTCATAATTCAATGGCGGCGCATCCAAAAATATTAGCGCAGAAGCTAGACAAAGTAGCGCAAAAATTAGGTTAATTTTTCGATTTTTTATTTAACGAGAAAGTAAGCTTGGAAACTTAGAACTCGCAGGGAAGAATTGGCATTTTTCTTTGGTTACGAACAGCAATTTTTTTCACAGTGATTGAACACAGGAACAGTTTTATCAATAATGACGAAATATCATGTTTTGCTAAACATTTGAATCATTGTAAGCATTTTAGTAACTTTGATTTTGTTATTTTACATTACATAGACAAAGGGCAAAAGCTGGACTTGTACGAGAAATTTGAAATTGTTAATAGCCCGCATAATCTTTGTAACGATGAAGTGTATTCTACCCTATCGCCTCTTTTAACCCTGAACATTCCTGCCCGCTCTTAGATGTTTTTAATTCCTGACCTTCGCCAACACCCGCTCCTCTCCTGGTTGCTATGCCTTCTCTTCCTACCTCCCCGATTCACTGATTTACGTAATTCCTAGTCCCCCCCTCTCTTTCAAATACCTTCCCTATTACGCATCTTTTTAGTCAAACTGTCTCCCCCCTCCCTTGCTAGCCTTTCCACCCCACCTTCTCTTGCTGGACGGTATATATAGAACTTGGAAAGCCAAATTGGTACCTTGATAATGACTTTACGTATCGAAACCGGGTCGCTACTTTGGTAAATAAAATTGTGTGGAAGGTTACCATTTTATTTTATTCTCAATGTGTGCGGAAGTTGATAGTACTAGTTCTGCGGAAGAGTAATAGATGGCGTCAAGTCCACGCTAAATTTTTTATTGGAATGCCTTTAAACTGTTACGCTATTTTATCGCTAATTCTTATGTATTTGTTGCATTTTTCTCGAAAAATGGTCTTTACCGGTTGTGAGATTTTTGGAGAATGCTTTTCTTCCCCCCACCTCCAAATGGTGACATAATAATGCAAGAAAGAGAAAGAGAATGATTGGACGTTATAATTAAGCAATGAACTAACTTAATCAAATGTATCTTAAACATCCTCATTATTGATCTCTCCATTCCATTCGGGTTTTCACCGCGTCTGTTATGTTTTAGTGACAACAGTTTCGCAGTTAGCGTCTTCAGGTCGAAGGTGAGGAAACTCGGAAAATTTTTCCGCTTTTTATAGGCTAATGAATTTTCCGCATTATATAGGCGGCGGCGGCGCATGATCCGCTGCTGCTCTCTCATTGGTCGGTTGTCGGAGAAGTCTCTTCCATGCCATATGCAGGCTATAGCCTTGATCCCTGTTGAAATTCGCCGACGTTTTCGCTATCTCAATAGCTTCTCTGATCAGGCGAGGGAAGTATTTATTTTCTTTAGCTATTATCCTGGCGTCTTCAAAGAGTATGCTGTGTCCAAGTTCTCTCCAAGCATGCTCAGATATGGCTGAGAGTTGGTGCTGCTTGTTTTTAGTGGCCCCTCGATGTTCCTGCAATCGGACTTTCATTGATCTGCAAGTCTCGCCGATGTAATATTTACCGCATGAAAAAGGCACTCGATATATACCCTCGTAAAGGTCCATTGGGTGTTTGTCCTTCGCACCGGATAGTATGTCTGATATCGTTGTCATGCAATTGAAACGTGTTATTACGTTGTGTTTTGTGAGCATTCTGGCAATCTTTTCTGATGTACCCGCCACCAAGGGAATTGTGGCGTATGTTTCTGGATGCGGCCGGCTGTCTTCCTCAGAGGTCCTTTTCGGGGCTGCGTCTTTATTCTCCTGCTCCACAAATCTTCTATTCACCATGCTACTGCTGTAGCCATTCCTAACCAGCACTTCAATGAGATGCTTCTTCTCCGCAGATATAGTTTAGGAGGTGACTCGGTGTCTGAGATGGCATAGGCGCGATGTATTAGTGTTGCCACCAAGGAGATTTTTTGCCCTTGGTGGTGATGCGAAGAAGCGTTCAGGTAGCGATCAGTATGCGTCTTCTTTCTGTGAACGGCTAGGAGCCCATTTTTTCTTCTTTTTACCAAAACATCCAGGAAGGGAAGTTGACCATCATGTTCCATTTCCATGGTGAATTTGATAGCGTGGTGCTGCGAGTTCAGATGCTGTAGGAATTTCTGCAATTCTTCGGCGCCATGGGGCCAAATGATGAACGTGTCGTCAACGTATCTCAGCCAGAGCGATGGTTTCTTTTCGTACGACGCGATTGCCTTTTCTTCGAAATCCTCCATGAAAAGGTTCGCTACAACTGGAGATAGGGGAGACCCCATAGCTGCCCCCTCGGTTTGTTCGTAAAATTCTCCATTCCATAAGAGGTAGGAATTCCTTAGACAGTATTCCACAAATTTGGGAAAATCATTCGGGATGCCTTCAGAGGTGAGTCGTCGGATGATATCCACTGATTCTTGGATAGGGACGTTGGTAAACAGAGACACCACATCAAAACTGGCTATGATGTCTTCGTTTGTGACGGAGACCGTATTAAGAATATCAATAAAATGGGATGAGTTCTTCACATGCGATGAAGTCCGCCCAACGTATTCCTGGAGTAATTGGGCTAGATATTTGGATAGCCAGTAAGTCGATTTGACTCACAATCGGCATCAAAGGTAGGTTCTATTTGTGGATTTTTGGTATGCCGTATAATCTCGGTGGTTTCGCAGCCGAAGGTAGGAGGCCTCGTTGATATTCTTTTGGAATGGATGAACTCTTGATGATGGCTCTGGTGTTTCGTTCCAATTTGCTTGTTGGATCGGCCTTCATCTTTCTATAGGTTTGCTCCTGGAGAAGAGATGATATTTTCTTTTCGTAGTCTTCCGTTCGCATCAAAACAGCTGCGTTCCCTTTATCTGCGGGTAATATGAGAATATTACCATTGTCCTGGAGCTTTCTCAACGCTCGTCTCTCTGCTGCTGTTATGTTCGGTCTCGGTGGTCTTGATTTGCGGAGGATACTCCCCACGTCTTCCCTTATCTCATCTGCAATCGCTTTTGGCAGCTTCCGGATGGCGGATTCCACTCCGGTGATGATTTTTTCCTTCCGAATTGCCTTAGGAGCAATGACGAAGTTGAAACCTTTCGCTAGGATGCTTTCCGTGGCAAAATCCAAGGTTTCGTCCATTAGGTTGAATACGGAACGGCCCTTTTCAGGACCATGAACTGGATGTTGCCCGCTACTCAGTTTTTCAAATTTCTTAATCTGCGTTTCCCGTACTGTGGCTTGAGTGATGCGGGATGGCTCATAGATTATTTTGTAAATAGTATCCCAGTCGGCAGTGGTCAAGATATTGCTCAACTCCATATGAGCTTTGTAGATTTCCTTTGAGCAGAAGTGGAGGGCGCCACGAGTGTGGTGCACTCTTTCTCTAACAAATGCTTCGCTGGTGCGTCGGAGAATTCCCTTGGTAGCAGGCGTGTTGATATGGTGTTTGACGTTCACACAAGATGGCAAGGTGTTCGAGTCTCTGCAGCATTGGAGGAAGGCTAAAGAAGACATCAGCTTTACTCTCCTTTTCCGTAGTTTCTCGAAAATCCGTATCTTCCGATGAATCTCCTCCCCGTAGAGGCGAACAAACCTACATTATCCTCATTATTATTTATAATAATACTATCGAAACAACATAAATAGGACTAGGGTCAATAGTGATTCTGTTCAGTGTTCAACAGTTTCCTAACTCGGAAGGACAATCGTGTATTTAATTGAATAATTTCGTTTGATAAAATTCCGCAACATGAATGCAATTGGTACGTAATAGATAGATTGAGGAAAACTTGGTCAATGCATAAATAAACATAGAAAACGATTAATGAAACTTCATACGACAGAAAAAAACAGCCTTAACCGATGAGGAGGCGACAAATTGAATAACGAACTCAACTACGTCCATTAAAACCAATTATTTGTTAATACTTCGTGCACCAAAGCAATATTAGTTGAAATTCGTTTCTTTATCTGAAAACGTTCTTTTTTGCGACAGGCTTTTTTTTGTATTAGTCTTTCGTCACTGCCCAGAATTCATTTGATGCATGTTTACATTTGACCCGACTCCACATGCTCCCGGAAAAGTCATTCCTTTGAATAAACATGCGACCGAATCTCTTTTCCTCAATCCATTCCAATTCCGATTCGCGTTCTTTTGTGGGAACGGACAACGTTCGCTAGCCATCTCCTGTCCTAAATAAATTCAGCTCCTTCGGAATAAATCAGGTCACACTCCGAATCAGTTTTGATTCCTTTTTTTACGATGCACGTTATTGCTCAATCTTGTGCACGTACGAACGTGCATTACGGTAAAGTGACCATATCTTGAAAGGGACAAAACGGGACACGCAGCGTACCTAAGCATTATCGCACGCGAAATTTTTGTGGTCGGATATTTAAATTTTAAACATTGCCCTTTAAAATGGCCAGGTTTTCTAACTATCTGTTATATGGAAACATTTTCAAACATTCACTTTTTTGTGTTGTTCATTGTTAACTACAAGTAGGAATTACAAAAAACTTACTAACGTCGTAAATGCCGGATACCAGTTTTCCCCCATCCGCACTGTTTCGTTTCAGTATCAGGATAGAGACAGTAAGGCAGCTCACTAGCACTATTAGTGACATAATTATTTATTATTTTTTTAAATTATATGTATTTTACTCATAAAATTATTTTTGCGTTTAATACTGTACAGTTTTACAAGTTTACAATCACAGTTATAAATTGAAAAGATATTTTCATTGTTAAAAGCATACCCATACTGAATAATGCACCACATATTAGTTTATCCGCAGAGGTAAAACGTTTTACAAAGATTGGCTTTATAAAATTTTTAAACCATTTGTACTTTTGTGAAGACTGAATTGCTCTTGACAAATGTGGTCTCTGAATAATAATTTCATAAAATTTCTCACATGGCATTTGCAAGTTTCATTTTACTAGTAACAAATCTTTCAGCGTTTCTACTTTTGATTGAGATTTTTTCCGTCCATAAGTCATCAACGATAGAAAACACTCTATCGGTAGCAGCATTGGCCCCAGGAAGGCACACCATAAATTGCACTATCAAGTTCAAGTTGCCGCATGGTACACGATTATTATAAAATTTAGGCCTCAGGCGACAGTGGTTAATATTATCCGATTTTGGAAAAAAATCGGATCTGAGGCACTGATATAAGTAGACAATTTTACCAAATTAGGACAAATTTGATCCTGGAAGAAAAGTCGCTTTTCGACCTATCCTACTGCGCATGTCAAAAATCGCTGAAAATCCGAAATGCGTGAGGCAGAGGTACACCCAGACCGGTTAGTGTTAGCAAGCATCGATGAAGGGATGGTTGGGGACGATTCAGCGGAAATTTTGTACCAATGACGAAAATAATTGGATTATAGTATTTTTGAGGTTTGGTGAATGTTTCACATGTATCTGTCTAAAATGAGTCACATAATTGATGGAATTAAAGGAAACAGCACCGAAAGTGAATAAAATACATTGATCTCAAAAAGTGGTCGTCATGGTGATTAAAACGTTTTGGGCTGTTTTGCTGCATCAATGTAAATGTGGTTCTAATGTTTCCCGAACGCCGATGCCTGTCATTTTCTCAAGGGAATTTGAAGGCATAGGGATTCTTCTTCTAATATATCCAGGTGTTTTTCGAAGTACGCAAGTGACTACTTTATTTAAATGTTTCCTATGGAGGTACCGAAGAACCCCACTGCTGGAAAATGTAAAAGGTCAAGATAAATAAAATCGTTTTATTAGTCGCCATTTCCTTTATCTTGTAGAATAGTAAGATGAAAATGCTAATGAAAAAAAATTCTGCCGATAGTGGGATAAAGTGCTGATTTTTTAATGAAAAAATAATATTTAACCTGATTCTAATATGATCTTTCCATTCTATTCGGTTTTTTCACCGCGTTTGCTGTATTTTAAAGACAACAGTTTCGCCGGCGTTACAGTCGGCGTCTTCAGGTCGAAGGTAAAATAATTGCAGATGAGATAAGGGAAGACGTAGGGAGTATCCTCCGCAAATCAAGACCACCGAGACCGAATATAACAGCTGCAGAGAGACGAGCGTTGAGAAAGCTCCAGGACAATGGTAATATTCTCATATTACCCGCAGATAAAGGGAACGCTACTGTTTTGATGCGAAAGGAAGACTACGAAAAGAAAACATTATCTCTTCTCCAGGAGCAAACCTACAGAAAGATGAAGGCCGATCCAACAAGCAAAATGGAACGAAATACCAGGGCCATCATCAAGCGTGCATCCATTCCAAGAGAATATCAACGAGGCCGAGACTATACGGCCTACCAAAAATCCACAAAGAAAACGTACCTCTGAGGCCGATTGTGAGTCAAATCGACGCCCCAACTTACTGGCTATCCAAATATCTAGCCCAATCACTCCAGGAATACGTTGGACGGACTTCATCGCATGTGAAGAACTCATCCCATTTTATTGATATTCTTAATACGGTCTCCGTCACAAACGAAGACATCATAGCCAGCTTTGATGTGGTGTCTCTGTTTACAAACGTCCCTATCCAAGAATCAGTGGATATCATCCGACGACTCATCTCTGAAGGCATCCCGAATGACTCCCAAATTAGTGGAATATTGTCTAAGAAATTCTTACTTCTTATGGAATGGGGAATTTTACGAACAAACAGAGGGGGCAGCTATGGGGTCTCCACTATCTCCAGTTGTAGCGAACCTTTTCATGGAGGATTTCGAAGAAAAGGCCATCGCGTCGTACGAAAAGAAACCATCGCTCTGGCTGAGATACGTTGACGACACGTGCATCATTTGGCCCCATGGCGCCGAAGAATTGCAGAAATTCCTACAGCATCTCAACTCGCAGCACCACGCTATCAAATTCACAATGGAAATGGAACATGATGGTCAACTTCCCTTCCTGGATGTTTTGGTAAAAAGGAAAAGAAATGGGCTCCTAGGACATGCCGTTCACAGAAAGAAAACGCATACTGACCGCTATCTGAACGCTTCTTCGCACCACCACCCAGTGCAAAAAATCTCCTTGGTGGCAACATTAATACATCGTGCCTATGCCATCTCAGACACCGAGTCACTATCTGCGGAGAAGAAGCATCTCATTGAAGTGCTGGTAAGGAATGGCTACAGCAGTAAGTAGCATGTTGAATAGAAGATTTGTGGAACAGGAGATCAAAGACGCAGCCCCAAAAAGGACCTCTGAGGAAGAGAGCCGGCCGGAGCCGGGAGCATACGCCACAATTCCTTTTGTGGCGGGCACATTAGAAAAGATTGCCAGAATGCTCAGAAAACACAACGTAATTTCACGTTTCAATTGCGTAGCAAAGATATCAGACATGCTACCCGGAGCGAAGGACAAACTCCCAATGGACCTTTATGAGGGTATATATCGAGTGCCTTGTTCATGTGGTAAATATTACTTTGGCGAGACCTGCAGATCAATGAAAGTCCGATTGCAGGAACATGGGAGGGCTACTAAAAACAAGCAGCACCAACTCTCAGCCATATCTGAGCATGCTTGGAGTGAACCTGGACATAACATCCTCTTTGAAGACGCCAGGATAATAGCTAAAGAAAATAAATACTTCCCTCGCTTGATCAGAGAAGCTATTGAGATAGCGAAAACGCCCGCAAATTTCAACAGAGATCAAGGCTACAGCTAGCATACTGCATGGAAGTGGATTCTTCGACCACCAACAATGAGAGATGGACAACCGGCCAATGAGAGAGCAGCAGCGGATCAGCCGCCTATATGAGGCGAAAAATTTTATGCCTATAAAAGGCGGAAAAATTTTCCAAACATTTTACCTTCGACCTGAAGACGCCGACTGTAACGCCGGCGAAACTGTTGTCTTTAAAATACAACAAACGTGGTGAAAAAACCCGAATAGAATGGAAAGATCATCTAACCAACGCCGCGAAAATCTTCGAACCTATATGATTCTAATATTACTATTTTACGGTAATGTATTACAAGGAAAATATAAGAAATATTTGGGATGTTTAAGGAGCTATTTTATTTTGCAAATAAAATGGCAAGTTTAAATGAGTTAAATTTCACAAACATTGTTTTTCCCCTAAAGATCTGTCAATGAGTAGTTTGAATGAATAGTGAATACGCCACTCTTGATGCCAAACTGTAACCGTAAGGGTCAATTGCTTGTCGAACTCTGATGGAATAAGAAGAAATCGTGATGATGTTTGCCTTAGCTTTCGGCTGCACAATAGCCGAGCACAAAGACTCAAATTGCAGCCGAGAAAATTCCTTTTCTATGGATTCCTGAACCCAGCAAGGTGTGCGAAGTACCCGACGTCAGATAAAATATAAATTGTTGACGATTCCTCGACACGTCTGTCCAAAGCAAAGTCATAACGGTTATTTTGCGGGTGTGTAAAATACTTCGTGGATTAGTTACTCAAGGAGTCAAAACTTGTTGAAAGAGCTAACAGGGTCCGTTGTTCTCGTTAACTACAAAATATTATTTCCCGTAAAAGATGACCATAATTATAACGAAATACTTTAGAAGAAACAACACGTAGTTGATGTATTTTGAGAGAAAATAACTTATTGTGCATTATAGCCCCAGATGGAAATTGCGATCAAATGGAAAGCTACCTCTCCCTAATATTTAATTACAAAACAATGCCTAAAGCATATTTATATTTTAAATTATGGCCTTGGTGCAATGGCTACGTTAAGAGGTCATGGTTATGATTCACTATCATCGAAGTTTCAAATACTCATCTGAATTAATTAAACTTTAGTTCTCGGCATCATTGCTTCCGTGGAGAGCAAGTAATTGAAATGCCTTCAAACGAATACCATGATTATGAAATAGATAAATAATGGTTTTTGTGAATAACGTACATGATTATGATTCAATGAATTACGTAAAAAGTAGCATGTATTTAAAAAATTTAAGGCTATCTTACAAAAGAAAGATGTGCAAACTGTCTCCTAGTACACCGTAGAATGGCATAAAAGATTTTAACGATTGGTTTTTGGTGGATGCAGAGTACAACAGTTTCCATAACTACCGCTATTGATAGGAAGCCCAAAATTGAAACTATCAGCTACAATGCTACCATAATATTACCACACTTAATACTCATGAAAGAGAACAAAGAATTCAAGCAAGTCTGGTCACCTTGACAGTATAAAATATAATCTAAAAAAAATCCTATCCGCGAGCAATATAAAATTACAAGCAATCTCAGTCACCTCTCGTCCAAACCAATTTGAATTTTTTATCCAACGATTTCCGTTTTCAGCATTCATTTCACCGCATTAATTATTCATTAATGCGTAAAAAACTACTTTCCATTGTGTCTGCTAATGACAAACGCCTGGAAAGAGAGACACTGCTTTCCATTTTGGTGCATGCACGGTCCTCCCTTTTAAATTAAATTAAAACCCGTGGACTCCTACCACCATATTTTTCTCCAACAAAGATTTTATGAGACCTACACTGGAATTGGTCTCCGCTGTGAATGGAATAATTACAGCGAACTTTAAATAATAAATTGACCGACAGCGTTTTTGAAATGTTACAACTGAAACATACGAGCAGAAGAGATGAAGTCACAACTGGCCCATTTTGTAGTCGACAGTCGTAACGGTATAAAAAATGAAGGAGACTTCTGGGAGTGAGTTGATGAAGTGACTGGTTATTGCATCTCATTCTATGGATTTAATCACCAATTTTATAAGATATGATCCTCAGTCACACAAGGGAAATCCCTCAAATGTCACCAACAGACCTCCTTCAAATTTAGGTGGGGGACAGGAAATGAAATCCCATGAGAAGTATTTTTTATTTCGGCTGCCAAATGCTCAATACCTTTCGAGACATAAGCGACGGAAAGTGCCAGGAAGACTCCGAAATACAAGCATCCCACATCAAAACAATAGCTCAGTGCTCTTCAACAATAGGAGTCAGTGCTGTTCGCCCTAGCAACGAAGTGTAAGGATCCACTATTCCGCTGCTTGTTGATTGATTCAGGAGTTTTTTTTGTTACTTTTCGTCGCAAATATATCGAAAAGTAAAGAGTGTTTAGTTCAGCTGAAACAAAAACTATTCCTCATGAGTGTACATATTCTATCACCTAGTAAAATTTGAACGAAATCTGATCGTGAAACTTGAGAGACTTTCCTTGTCAGCCAATAGATGTGCTGTTGCATACCGCGAGTTTGAATGTGTTAAAAACAGTCGACTATCGCTTCGCCAACGACAGAGCAATCCTAATGTCAATTAAAATCACGGGGAAAATAAGCTAAAATTAGGCATGTCAACCGAAATTTACATTCGTGAATGTAATGTCTGTCAAACACACAACTTTCCAATGCAATTAATTACTCGCAAGTACAAATACTCCATAGTCAATATTGGGAGTAGATGAATCACTCTACTACAGAGTACCTAATTAGCTAAAGTGGACTAGCTAAGATTTCATCTCTCCTGCTTGTACCTACGTTTAATTTTAAAAATTTCGAAAAACCTTACAGTCATTTTATTAATCGAAGCATGCTTTAATTACTCAATTCGCAGCGGTGACCAGTGCGGAGAATTCAGGGATAGGGTTGATAAGGTAGCTAGTGAGTGATGGTATCTCATTCTATGGATTAAATATTAATTAATTAATTTTGGAATAGAGATCCTCAGTCAGCCAATAGATGTGCTGTGAAACGCAGCAAATTTCAATGTGTAAAAAAATAAAACAGTCGCTTCGCCGACGGCAGAACAATGCAAACATCACGGGGAAATAAGCTAACATGTTAACCGATATTTACATTCCTGATTATATTTCCTGTCGAACATATAACTTTCCAATGCAATTGCTCGCAAGTACAAATACTCCATTGCAAATATTGAGAGTAGATATATCGCAATGCAGTCATCTCCGTTCTGCGATCATGTTTGAAAACCGACGAATGCACCCAAGTAACAAAAAAACGTGCACATCCATTCACAAAAGGAAAACCTTGCCAAAAATCCCTCACTTAATTTCAGTAAATCTATTCAATGTAAAAAGATAAATATGTAATGAGTCCCAGCGAGTGACGCCATTAATTTTATTAATCGTGACACCGTCGCTACATCCCAGCACTTAATTCAATAACACCTGAGCGCTAGAACTCTCTCATTTGATGGCAGCCAGTCAATCGCTCATCCAGATTTTTTGCGCAGTATTAAGAGCATTGCGCTCAATTTAAATGCTACTGCTATTTGATTACTTGCTGTTTTTTCACCCTCCACTACATTTTTTATCATGTATGATATACTACACTCAATGCTGGTTATTTCTGAAGGGCGCAATTCTCCCCTCTCTATCGCATGGTGTACCAGATATGATACACCCCGTCGTTATACTATGTGGTTCTCGAAGCAGTCAGTTGGTGCCGAAGGTGATCGGCATCTAATTATATTGAAGGAAGTCAGCTCCCCGCATGAGAAACGAGCGAGATGATTTACCCGAGTGATATCTGTATATGTAAACAGTAAAGATATGGACGGCAAACGAGAATTTCTCAATGAATATGTGAAATCAAATCCTTTGTGGAAAATTTCCGAAACTGTGATACATGTGAATTTAATGTAAAATTTGTCTAAAAAAATAAAAATGTATCATACGTAACAATGATTCCTTAAAAATTAAAAAAAAGCTGAAAAAGTTATTAAAATGTAGTATTTGAAGCGTTTCGGGATATATTTTACAAAGAAAAAAAAATCCGGCATATAATTCGAAATTCGTGCAGTTAAGGATTAATGCATATAAAATGCAAATAATGAATAGAATGGAAATAAACATTTCTCCCGTTTGTTGAATTGGATAAGGCGTGTCACAACATGGATCAGAACCAAATGTTTCGTATCTTGAAACCAAGTCATGGTGTTGAAATTAGGACCTAATTATGAAGAAGTAAGAATTACAGAAAGATTGACACGGCTTTGTTTCTTCACTTGTAATTTTCAACGTTCACATCAAGAAAACCATTAATCAAAACGTATCTCAAGAGTGACTATTCATGGAGATGAAATTACCATTCCGCGACTTTCCTACGACATAGATGTCATAACATGGGACAGGGCAAGATTTGAATTAGACTCTGGTAAATAGGACTAGGACAATGAGACGATTTCAGCTGCAAATAAGCAAAAAGAAAACAAAGATATTGTTTTGCAGCGGAAGAGTTCAGGCCTTACATTAAAATAGGGAAAAAACTGGAATAGGAAAATTAATACTGTTATTTCAGAAGGAGATTGGAAAGTACGAAAAAGAAATTATGGTCAGTTTATTCCAGGCAAAGATAGCATTGCACAAAAATAAAGATCAACTTTAAAGGGAAATTCAAGCATAGAAGTAAGGGAAAATGATCAGAACCTACATTTAGCTTATTATTTTCTACGGAAGTGAGGCCTGGACAATGACAGAATCAGAGAAATAAAGGGTGCAGGCATTTGAAATGTGTTGCTACAGGGGCATGAGTGCCTCGTGACAACCGACGGAATTGTTGATTTTTTGACGTGGAATAATGGACCGATGAATTCTCAGCAATACGCATCTAATGTTAAGTGAGCAATTTACGACACTTTATCGAGTCTTTTCATGGAAATTTAAATCTCTTGCCACCCTAACATCCTGATCCTCAAAATAAATACGACGGTAATGCCTTGTTGTGACCTACGTTTTTACCCTAACTACACTCTGACATGTACGGCAGCGGATTAGAAAGTGAATTTCACAAATATTTCCCTAGCAAATATGTACAAACATTGGTCTTTTCAAGCTTGTAATGATTTTCACCGCCAGTGAAGGGCTAAAGCCCCCCCAAGTGACAGAAAATATCTGTCCAGTCAAATTCCTCCCCTCCAAAAAATATTTGTTTCTTCCATGGTAAAACGAAGTTTATTTTCGAGTTTTTTTCTGCATATTTCATCTGTAAATTAATCTGAATATCCCTCTCACTAAATAGATGTGTAAGGTCATGAAATATTCATGAAAAACAAGAATATAGCGTTTGAAATATGCTCTCTTTTTAGGAAGAAATCCATCGCCGAAATAGAAACTAGCCTATGGTTTTGAATTCTACGATGGTTTTTACGCATGATTAAATCAATTAGTCTCGCTTGTTGTAAATTAAGGTATGTTCAAAGTAAGAATTTCTTATCTCGGATTCCATTAAGAATGTTTTCAATGGACTTTCAATTAAACAATCAATCAATAGTCTTTTAAATTAGTTCTTCGAGTCACAAGTCAATCAAAGTTCGTAAAAACACTGGAAATGCACCGAGACCCATGAGACACTTGAAACAATGAAACGCTCTCAAAAAAGGATATAAAGAATACTTTCAAGTGTATCAATTTCCCCAAACCCTTTTCGTCTAACTTCTGAGACTTCGTGGAAAAAATGTTGCATAAATTTATAGGAATGAAACAACTTTGTTGCCCCTTTAAGGTCAGGCTCAGCGATGAGCAGGCCTTCATCGCTCTCTAAGGAAGTAAATTGGGAAGAGGAAAACCTCATATCTTGGCTACATCCTGAGAGGGAAAAAGTGCGACAGTGATCTTGGAACGGAGAGTTGAAAGAAAGCTTCCAAGAGGGAGAAGAAAATGTTCATGGGTACGAAAAATCAAAGATTAAACAGCAATAATAGATAATGGGGACCTATTTCAACGGACAAGAGAGCAGCCAACCCACCTAATAGTGCACGATATCAAGAAAAATAAGAAGGCGGTTAAAGAGCCTTTTAAGTATAGAAAATAGCAACTCAGAGATAATGAGAGGAAAATAATTCTCTTTAAAGCATATTTTACGTTCTAAAAAACACTGGAATCGATTCTCATGTTTATTTATTTGTATATTTCCATTCCACCGAGTACAACTCATATTGGCTTTTTACCAGGGGTCATTAAACTTTTCAACAAATACCTTGCACGAACAACCATGCCCTGAATAGGAGAAACCTACGCAGGGGAGACTCGAACCCGCGACCTCTTGTTTGTCGGGCGAGGACTTTACCCCTCCGCCACCAAATCCGGCAAAAATACTTCCTTTTAACCTGAATAAATAACTCCGAAATATTTAAATAAATAAAAGGTTGTAGCAATTTTCCACAAGAGTTTTTAATGCGTACAACGCGTTTCGGCTCACTGAGCCATCCTCCCATGTACCCCCGCTAACTTTCTCTTTCTCAGCTAACCCAAAGGGACTCTTCACCCCCGCCTCTTTTCCTGCGTCGCTACTTACTCCTCTCCCTTTCTAAAGACACGCGGCCTCTCTTTCTACCCTAACCCTCACCCCTTTTTTCACTCTTCTCAACCCCTGCAGTTTTTCTATGGTTCTTCTCCACATGTCGTCATTTTACAGTTATGACCAGAGTCCTCCTTCCAACGTGGGTTCTCCACATCCCGTAGTTGTATCTTTTCCCGCTATCTCTACTCTGTACGCCCGTTCCCACCCCCTTCCTCAAAGATGTCAAATCCTCCCCTACCCTACTCAAGAAGAGATTTTCTAATGTTTTGAAGTGTCTTGTACCAGATGATGGCTCTGTGAGCCGAAACGCGTTGTACGCATTAAAAATTCTCGTGGAAAACTGCTACGATCTTTTATTTATTTAAATATGTCTAACTTACACCAATTGAAGCCTGAATCTGTTGAACTTAACTCCGAAATTCCCTATCTTCAACCTATCCTTCTGCAAAAGACTGAATTTTTCCTCCCGAAAATATTTGTGAAAGTAAAGAAATGTCTCAGATCACATGCTCGGATGTATCGTTCTCCGAGGAACACCCGCATGCGAGTCGCTTGGGTCGGACTCGATATCTCGAGTAAATAAATAGAGAAGGGTATCCTTTCTCCCGCGGCCGAAGGCAATAACAAGCCTCCTAAGGTAGTCAGGGTCTCCGGGAGGCAGAAGGAGGTAAGGTTCGCTGTCACCGACCGAGGTTCCCCTCGGTCTAATTGGCTCCAGACCCCTTCCTCCGACTCCCCAGGAGACCAAATGTTTTCCCCTCCTACCAACCTCTCCCCTGTCCCCTCTCACTCCCCAGGCTACACACACAAACCCTTAACAGGCTGGTGGATTAAGGGTCTTCCCTTATTTGTCCAACACCACCAAAAACACCAAATCAGTTCATATACCTCACTGGAATTTCGGGAAAATTCTTTTGAAATTTGATATTGAAAGGCTCGTTTACCATAATGTTTATATTGTCGACTGTGTCGACCCCTTTTTAGGCCCATCTGACACATTCGGCAATCGTCACTCCCCATTGCTGCAATTTACTTCAAATACAGTATTGATTATTGTACGTAGTTTATAGTTTATATTCATTAATATTATGTATTAATGCACATTGCAAGAAGTAAAAAAACTACCCCACGGCAGCATGAGATTTAAATTAATGGATAATAAGTCTACATATCTTAGAGAAAAAGGCTAATTAACAGAAAATACACCTGCAGGATACAAAGAATAGATGATTTCGAATACCATGCTACTATCAAATGAAGTTTGAACCAAATAACACAATTTACAACTCTCCCTAATAAAACACAAAAACATCAACCAAAAATCGAGGATCACTTACGCCTATAAGTTTTAAAATTTGCAGGGAAGGTCTTAAAAATATAATAAGGTAGGTCGTTCCACACCTTTATTCCTCTATGAAAACAGGATTTAAAAAAATTCTATATTGTGTTCTATATTTTAAACTTTGAACTGAAAGGGATTATTGTACTAATTTTAAAGACTAAATTTTAAAGAAAACAACTGAAGAGGTGAGAAGCCAAGGCTTCTCACCTCTTCAGTTGTCAAGGCTTCTCACCTCTTCAGCCAAGGCTTCTCACCCTCTCAACTGTACTGTAAATAAAAAAGGTGATACTTATCCTTGATAACAAATTCATCTCGGACCACTTCAGATGAAGCGTATGTTCGCATTTTCGCAATTTTACTGTAAAACAAGAATATAATTTTTTAATTGGAATAGGAAATATCAGCCCGCTTGGTTTCTATCTTAAATACTACAGGCTGCGGTGGCCTGGAGGAGAACGTGTGAGCATAAATCGAACCAGAATGATAAATTTGCAATTAAAAAGTACCCTATCCCTTTGAGTGCGTTTATGATCAAGCACACGCGAAATATTTGCAATGAGTAGCCAAAGACAACTGAACTGAGTATGGAATCTAAATTTCCTTGAGAAGCAGAAGTGGCAACTCAAACATTGTCCTAAAAATTTTGAAAGTTACTGTACGTAGTTTATATTATGTGCTATAATTTAAAATTTGTACTGAAAATAATAATTTAACTGTGTATAAGGCTTAAATATATAAAGGAAACAACTGTACCTAGAGTGAATAAAATAAGTTAAAAAATCTGTTTTAAAAGAATGTCATCTCGGAGCTGTTTCAAATTAAGCGGAAATACGGATTAAGCGGATATTAGGATTAAACGTATTAGGATTATTGGGGCTTTACCGTAAAAACAAGAATACAATGAAAAAAAAAGTAACAGTCCGCTTTAGTCGGTACCTACCCTCATTCCCCCCCCCTGGCGATTTCAATACTCGGCATTGTCTTCGAAGCGAACCCCCATTCATATCCGTCGTATCCAGCGTCACCTGGAGATTTTCCTCTCATGAGAATGGGAAGATGGATATCCAGAGCGCATGCGCATAAGAAGACGATCGAGGGAACGTGAGAGTGTAGAATGGAATCAGTTCGGCAATTAGCCGCATGGTCGTCACTCCTCTCGCTTGGTTGGTGCCGGTTTGTTACGCACGATGGCGTTCCAGATCGTCAAATTACACGCGTGAGCAGATTCGAATGCTCCAGCGCCTTCATCGAGGATTCCAAGATGCTCAAGAGGGTTGGGGAGGCAAGGTGTAGGGCGTGGCAAAGTGATGATAGCGCGAAGAAAGGATTGATTCAAAAATAGACTGTCATATTCCACACAGTATTTATTCCCTTCTTTTACCTCTTGAGAATGACCTGAAAAGGTCGAAACCGGTAGAGTTGTTTTTGAATTAATACTGTTTGGAATACAATAAAGTTAATTTTTGAACCTACCATGTCACCATTTCACGAAGTGAACTCGCAAACCATTGATTTCAAGGATTGAAAGATTTGATATGTCTTAGGAGCATAGAATAACATAGCCCTGGTACACCCTGAGTAGAGAAAGGGTAGTTTCATAAAAAAACTAAAGAAAAAAATAATAAAAACTTGAGATAAATGAATGAATTCGGTCATGACAAAAGCACTGCATGAAGTAACTTTGTTCGCAGTCACGCGTACGGGCGCTAAGTTATATCTAACTACGAATAATGAAATTCGTCATGAAAAAATATTTGGCCTAGCCAGGATTCGAACCCGGATCTTCCGTCCACGATAACTGCCATTACAAGAGAATTTAGATACATGATATAAAACTTAACAAACGATAGGCCATGAAAACCACGAACGAAGATTCTTCCAACGTATTTTTTAATGACAGAGAGATCGTCAAATGCATAAAAAATCACAAAAGCGAGCTATTAGTGGACCGATTTATGTCGCGTATTATTACACAAATTTGCATCAATTTTGTCGTACAAAGATGACGAATATTTTATTTCAACCATCAACTATATTGGGCTTAACGTAATGGAACATGAAAAATACATTTCCGCATATAAAGTCGATTCTCTTCCTTCCAATTGCTTAAAATACATGCTCGTATCGATCAAAAACATTATTCCACTTATTATACATTCCCTCATTTCAGTATTCCTCATTACATCTGGACTGTCGCTAAGTTTTGCTATGGGTTGCGCTGTATCCGCAAGTCGGCAATATGTAACTAATATGCAATTACGAGGGCGGCTTTTTTCAATCTTTGATCGCTCAGCAAAAACACAACACAAGCGACAGGCGGATACTGCGCAGGTAAGGCAATTGCGCGTTCTCAGTACCTACTACACCCTCAAGTCATTACTGACCGTAAGTTGTTAGTTTAAGGTTAGTGACAATCTCATTCTCTAAACTGCCTCAATTGATTCACCCGTCAAGTGTGCACAGCGGAGCGACAGCCAGAAAACTCGCCGAACGACTTCAGCATTGACATTCCTCACCACATTGCCGATAAAAGAGAATTTAAAAAAAAGCACTGTGGCTAGAGTGTGAAAAATTACGTCCATTCCCATTCAAAATAAAAGGAGAGACGGAAGAGAGAGAGGAAGTGTTCTGATGCATGACAACGCCCGTCAACTCAGTCCTCATGCAGCCCAACTGGTCCTTGAGCAATTTTAATGGGACATTTTCGATCACCCGCTGTGCAATATCGACATAGTGCCGTGTGAATACCATCTTTACGCAGAAATGAATTGGCCAGGAGATTACCGTTTTCTAACGGGCGATGAGCTTCATAATAAAAGCAAAATTCGTAGGAAGTCATTGGCGGCAACATTCCATGAAAAAGGTATAGTCAAGCTTGCTCACAGGCACGACCAATTCCTCGATCGCCGAGGCGAATATTTCGAAAGGACACCTACCACAAGTGTGCTTAACATTTAGCAATGAAATAATTTTTAATAAATCACTTCGTCTTCTGTTTAAGGCCCCACAGAGGTTACAAAAACGACCCTCGTATGTAAATTCTTAGCATGTTTTCTACCGGCTCCATTCTTATGCTGACCGCGTTTCAATGCTAACTCCTTCATCATCCTCAGTGCGTTGACGTTCATCAATACCCATCATACCCAATGTGAACTAATGGCCTGAAGTCAATGACGGAGTTAGCCATAGAAAACTTGGTGGCAGAAAACCTAACGTGGCGGAAAACCCGCGAAGACTTTACCTAGTTACTAATCAGTTACGTAGCTGACATGCGGATTACAGCGCTAACAAGAGCGAAGGTATTCGAAAATGCAAATGTACCATGCTCGGATTTAAGAAAACAAACTCACTACGATCTTTTTTACTGTAAATGATGCACCGACGAACACTTGACAGAGAAGTTACATCACCATCATAAGTCGTTAAGTTACGTTCGTATAATACCTATCGTATATAATTGCCTGAAGGTGGGAATTTAGTACTATACGATTCGATTGAGCGAAGGTTTTTACATTAATATTGATGCGTTAAAAGTTTTCAATCATTTTCTCAAAAATCTAAGTTTCACTTTTGTGTGCTGCCCGTCAATGATCTCTCCATGGCACGCCAGTGGCTGAATTTTTCTCTACCTTTTTATCAAATTTTCCCCCTGTATTTCTATTGTTGCTTCCTAGAACACTCTCCTCCATGATTCCTATATCTTATTTTTATCTTCGAAAGAATCGTATTATGATATTTACACCACAAGTTTACATGCTGCCATTTCAGTCTCAGAATTAACCATAACATGACAACGACCATACTAGGTGCAGCACGCCGAATGTGTTTAAATGAACTGGGGAAAGACGTGACTACAAATAGTAAAGCTTTGAATCAGTGATAAGCTCCGTAATTATTGACTTCTCATTACTCTTATTATAATGCCATTATTGCTATAATTTCACTACATGTTCAGCTACTTTCAAAAGTTTTAAGACCAGTTTGCCGCGCCACCTCTGCTTCTCAAGGAAATTTAGTTTCCATTACTCTTTTTGTTGTCCTTGGTTACGAACAGCAAATTTTTTCACAGTGATTGAACACAGGAATATTTTTATCAATAATGACGAAAAATCATGTTTTGCTAAACATTTGAATCATTTTAAGCATATTAGTAATTTTGATTTTGATATTTTGCATTTGGATTACATAGACAAAGGGCAAAAGCTGGACTTTTACGAGAAATTTGAAAGTGTTAATAGCTCGCATAATCTTTGTAACGATGAAGTGTATTCTACCCTATCGCCTCTTTTAACCCTGAACATTCCTGCCCGCTCTTAGATGTTTTTAATTTCTGACCTTCGCCAACAACTGCTCCTCTCCTGGTTGCTTGACTTCTCTTCCTACCTCCCCGATTCACTGATTTACGTAATTCCTAGTCCCCCCCTCTCTTTCAAATACCTTCCCTATTACGCATCTTTTTAGTCAAACTGTCTCCCCCCCTCCCTTGCTAGCCTTTCCACCCCACCTTCTCTTGCTGGACGGTATATATAGAACTTGGAAAGCCAAATTGGTACCTTGATAATGACTTTACGTATCGAATCCGGGTCGTTACTTTGGTAAATAAAATTGTGTGGAAGTTTACCATTTTATTTTATTCTCATGCAAATTTTTTGTTTGTGCGTGAATATATACTTATGCATTATATATGTCAAATTTGTCGTATATGTGCACTCAAAAAGAGAAGTTACTTTAGTATTGCAATTGAATCATCCCTTTTCAATGTATGCTGGATTAGATGATTTTTTTCGTGTGCATTTGCGGCATACCTACCCACCTATTCCGGTTCTCAGTGTTGGTTTCAAGGTTGGAGTCGAGCACAGATCTGGAATTATCTCAAATTTTAATCCACACTCCCGTGTGACGGTACTTCTCGAAAATAGACTCGTCCACCCCCTCAAAACCGGCGTCCACGCACCACTAAGTCCTAAAACGGACTTCACTCCTCTACGCTGCGAGAAAAATTTAATGAGGGTTTCAATTTTCATTTCGCCAGCCAATGTTTTTTTTATTTAGGCCCATCATTGGGATAGGTGTGTTGTAAAAAAGAAGGACGCCACCGGACTTTCACCGCGTAAATATTTTATCTCGTGGAAAAACGAGCGTGTTCACCGCTCTCCCATCTTAAAATGAATCGCCGCGAAGTGTGGGCGTGCATCTCGCTCGCGGAGGTGGTCACATTCACGGCAGGTAGTTTTTTATGTTATTTTTTACGGAATGCCGCGATTTCAACCCTTTGAAATGGGTGCATCCCTAAGGCGCCTTCAGAATAAACTGATCCCAGTGGGCGACGCGTGTGATACAGTGCTAAAAGGCCTCGAAGGCGAAGATAAGTCGAAAAATCCCAAAAAAAAACGCTCGACGTATTTCTCTAGAGTCCTCGATATCTACTGTTTTCACGCGTGAAATTGTGTGAGTTTAGGTATGGATATACACTCAATTAGGAAGAAACGGAAATAAACACAGAAAATCTCGTCGCACCGTAATATTCCTTCCCCAGTTCTTTTCGTAAATTAAAACTAGGTTTAAATTTTTTCAAATTCGTTGGAATATCTAATATTTACGCGTGAAATTGTGAGCGCTCGGGTGTGGATATACACGCAAATAAGAGGCAACAGAGACAAAGGCAACCTCATCGCACCATGATATTCCTTCCCCAGTTATTTTCGTGAATTAAAACTAGGTTTACATTTTTTTTTTAATTCGTTGGAACATCTAATGTTTACGCGTGAAATTGTGAGCGCTACGGGGTGGCTATACATGCAACTAAGAAGCAACAGAGACAAAGACAACATCATCGCACTATAATATTCCTTCCTGAGTTCATTTCGTATATTAAAACTAAGTTTTTAATTTTTTAAAGTTCGTTGGAATATCTACTGTTTACGCGTGAAATTGTGAGCGCTTGGGGGTGGATATACGCGTAAATAAGAAGAAAAGAAGAGACAGACAACCTTATCGCACCATATTGTTCCTTACTTAAGTTCTTTTCGAAAATTAAAACTAGTTTTAAACTTTTTCAAAAACGCTGAAATATTTTATATATTCGTTGGAATACCTATTGTTTACGCGTGAAAATGTGTGCACCCGGGGGTGGCTATACAAGCAACTAAGAAGAAAAAGAGACAAAGACGACCTAAGCGCATCTTAATATTCCTTCCCCAGTTCTTTTCGTATATTATAACTGAACGCTACCTGCTAACCCGTAGCAGTTTTGGACGAATCGTGCAGCCTTCCTTTGTATTTAATTCAGGTCACGGATTAAGTCTGTCTGCACCGGATCTTATATGCTCGCTGCATATTCAAGGTGTGATCGGACGAGTGCTAAATAGCTACTCTCTTTTACTTTCTCATCCGAAAATTTTCCCTCAATACTGTTGACGAATCCTAATTTCTTCAGGGCTATGCCGCAGCTATTTCTTATATGTGGTCCCCACGATTGGTTCGAGGTTATCGTAGCTCCCAGGTACTTAACTTCGTTTGTTACCTTTATGTTAATACCTCCCACAACATAAATATGATTATAGTTGGACGAACTCCGCAAGAAGTGTACGGTAATAACAATAAAAGGCACTTTGTACTTCACGCACTGATTAAATACTCGGCAACTGGTTTCGACGCATTCTAATGCATTATCAAGCACAATCACCGCCGCTGCAAAGAAGTGCACATAATGCATGTGCTCAGATTAAGTTCATCTACATCTACACAATACCCTGCAAGCCTAAAAGGCGTGTGGCAGGGGGTGTTAGGACACCAGCCGTTTACATCTAAAAAAAATGAAGTGCTCTAACGAAGTTGGGACTACCATTTATTAAAGTCCTTTATGGTTCGGGGGAAAAACGAATTCCCATATCTATCCGTTCGGAAAAACATCTCTCTTAATTTATCGCTTCTCCGTGAAAGTTCGAGTCCCCAAATCACGAATATTACAAAAAAGGATCTCAAGTCAAGCCAGGGGCGGTCTGGGAAGATTGGAGGCCCTCTGCAGGGGCTCATGACGGGGCCCCCTCACCCTGTGGGTATTCGGGGGGTTCTCCGCCGGGAAATTTTTACCAAAATGCATTCCCGGAAATGGATTTTCCCGCTATTCAGCCAGATAAAAGTAAATAAAAGAATTACAATTTATTAAGAAAAAATATGATGAAAAGCGAGAACTTTACAGCTTATAAAATTTAATAATGCCCTATGATTCTATTATCTATTGATCAATGTATTTTTTATTTGAAACAGCGCTTTAATCTAAAAAAAAAGTTAAAAAACCTTTTCTAATAACCCTGTCAAAAAAGCATCAAGTTCTCTTTTATCTTCTGACACCTTTATTTTATTTTTTTAAATAGTTTTATTGCACAGAGTATGTTATAAATAACGCAGCCAATGAAAACCTACAATTTTATAACGGAAAAAAAATCTTGGTTAAAATATTCTTGAGTATTTTTAACTACGCTTTTCTTATAAGCTTCACGATCGACGCTATCGTTGAGGGGGGCCCTGGGGCCCTCGGCGATCGCCGACCAGTCGACCTAGCCAAACCGCCCCTGAAGTCCACCTCTAAATGTGTCGTCACACACCGCGAATGTAAATGGGTTTACTTATATGATATTGAGGGATAATTCTGTTCTCATCGTTCTTTAAGGGAACTCATTTCACTTGAAAATGATTGAATGCGTTTTTGTTTAAATTATTTGTTACATGATCGAGCTTGATATTAATTATTTGATCTTAATATTTGTTAATAAACAAGATATTTGCTGCGTAGCGTATCTCTTACGGTCTAAAACGCACATTGACATGAATCTTAGCGACTGGAGCGCCATATTTTACGGCGACCGGCGGGAATCAATGAAATCGTGGGAATGGATAAGCCTGTATACAGTATTTATATTCCCGGCAATATCCGGGACGATTCCGATTTAGTTCATCAATATCTTATGAGATAATGGATGAAATAATTTTTATCAACTGTAGTGATTCTTAAATGGAAATCGATATGCGTAAAATTTTGGAGATAGTCCTGGGACATCAACAACATTGTTATTCCTTTTTATGATAAAGATAAAACAGTTGTTTTACTACCACAGATTTTATTGTTAACCAACCAATGTTTCAACATTATACACTGTCATTATCAAGGTAGCACCTCACAAAAATCCACATGCTTCTATAAGCTTTGAGCGGGGCTCACATTTAAGCAGGTTGATTTTTTGTGAGGTGTTACCTTGGTAATGACAGTGAATATTGTCGAAACATAGGTCAGTTAAGAAATAAAATCTGTGGAAATAAAATAACTGTTTTATCTGTATCATGATATCGACCTTCGATTTCCACAGGGTTTCGCCTAACTTTAACCTTGATTATTATATATTTACTACCAAAATTTTATGCGTCGTTTCATTATATGCAACATTAAAGCTGACATCCTCCGCTGACAATATCGAAAATTGAATCTCTTGTGGTCTCCCAAATCAAAATCACCTGTCTTCTACATCTCTATAGTTCATGAGGTATTCTCCGCAGTATATTTTGATCAAATTTAGTGAGGGAAACACCCAACACTCGGTCATAATCGATCAAATGTAAAATTTGCCGCTTCACGATATCCTATTGACTGGAGATATTAGCCTCCTGAGTTACGCACTCATTACTCATATTCCTCTGAGTGGCCTCCAGTGGTCCTTACGGGCTCGTAGCGAGGCGGATATTTAAAAAAGAAAGGGACTTCCAGAGTTTGACGGGTCTCGGAATGGACTAGAAGAAAGGGTTACACAGACAAGGAGCGCATACCAGGGAAAAAAAACCAATGATGTTCGACGAGGGTTAGTTACGAAGCGAAAAATACATCGCGCATAAAAATTTTCCAAGACGATGAATCGAAGAATGGGCTTCTAAGGGTCACTGCGAAGGCAACCAGGGCACCAAGTTACCTAAATTTCCATTTCAATTTTGCCTTGAATCATAGTAATGAGTCCGTGGTGTTATTATGGGTCTTGGGGATTTTTGTCCAGGGAATGAATTGACGAGAAGAAGAAATGTCGTGACACACAGCTCACATAGCCAGGTTAGCTCAATACTCATAGCATAGTGGTCAAATTCCTTTCACTACATGATTCAAATCGAAGGTTGGCTTACATGCGCGAGATTAGAGCTCATCCCAGGTCATTGTACAGGATTATGACTCTCACACATTCCGAGAAGAAGGATAGTGGTAATTTCCTGGTGTGACCTCAACCGTCATATATGTTTGTACTGGGATGTCAGATGACTTCAACTTTGGCTCAACTTTAGCCAGGCTAACTTCGCTCCACGAGACTGCGTAGAAACACCAGTATTCATTTAGAATTTAAAGGAGAGTGAAATATAAAAACGTGTTAGGTATAAATAGTATTAAAAGTTAAATTCGAATAATCAGCGCGTACAACCTTTATCTTATGGGATTACAAATATCGCAAAAAACGTAATTTTCGCCATTCACAAGCCATGGAAACTATTAAATCTAAAATTATTCAAGAGAAGGTATGAGAAACAATGTTTGGAGATTCAAATATCCCTCACCCTCCCCTCCGGTGGTGTTTCTTTATGAGTGATAGATTTAATACACACTTATATTTCCGTTCTTTCTCTACCATTGCCTTTATCAGGTCTTCTGAATCAAGATATGGCCTATACAGGGTGTCCCATTCATCTTGACCACCCGAAATAACTTTTTGTCCAGATGCAAATTCAAAAATGTGTCAAGCAAATGTTCATTATCCGTCAAGGGGATATTAATCAGCATGGTTGCCTTCCTTGTAGCTTTGATATTTACAAAGATATGGACATAGGTACGTCTTTTTTATATGGCACCCTATATTTTTTATTCGGCAATTCATTTCCTCTCCTAAAGACTTATCAAAAAATGTAGCAGTGTGGACCATTAACATAAACAGAACGTTATGAAAACATAAGAAAGTCGTCCACTTCCTGGAGTTAGCAGTAAACAAATGACAAGCAAGTCAAAACATAACAAAAAAAGTCACATTGAGCCCGGGACCACAATCGCGTCCACGTCTGGGGTGCCATTTAAAAAAGACATACCACTGTTCATATCTTTGTAAATAACAAAGCTACAAGGAAGGCAACCATGCTGATTAATGTACCCCTGACAGCTAATGAACATTTGCTTGACACATTTTTGAATTTGCGTCTGGGACAAAAAGTTAGGTATTTCGGGAGGTCAAGATAAATGGGACACCCTGTATAGTTGTTCCATCTTCTTGTCTCAAGTCTTTCATGAGGCTTTTCTTCTCTCCTACTCTTCTTGGGGCTTTCTCATTACTAACTCGGTCGATCAATTTTATCCACATCACTCTTCTGTAATGGAATGGTTTCTTTGCGTGGGCCATTCTGCTGATAATTTATTTCTACCTTCTCCCATCGCTGGTTATCTATTCATATATAACAGCCATAAAATCTGGTGACAGAATATAAATATTGTCATTTACCAAACCTGGTGACTTTAAATAGAAAGTTAGAGGAACCTCAAACTCTGCAATCTGTATCCGAGCGCTCTGCCAACTAACGCTTGGCAACCACGCCTTGTTTTAAACTTTTTAAATCCGCGTACTACCCCGCAACCTGCCTAAAAAAGCGTGTGGCAGGTGGTGTTAGGACACCAGCCGTTTAATATAAAAAGGAAACGCTCAAATAATATTACGACTAGCATTTATTTAAGTCCTTTATAGTATGGGGGAAAAAGGAATTCCCATATCTATCCATTCGGCAAAATATCTGTCTTAATTTATCGCTTCTCTCGGACCTGGAAATATAGTGTGGCTCTTATAATATGTTCTCTGTGTCGCTCTTAAAGATATCCATCCTCAATTGTTCAAGCAATCTAAGCCTAGCGCGCACCCTCCGAGTTTCCAACGGCTCCCAGCCTAATTCGCTTCACATCTGTGTAGCGCATTTTTTACGCCCGTGACTGTTTCTGATGAATTACAGATATAGATAAAATTAAATCTTATAGAAATAACTCACCAGTCTTCTTATTCTCCGTCCGCAGCCGCCGAACGTCTTTCTGGTCAGGTGAAGCAGTACTGGAGGTTTTTCTCAGCGGAGCCGCGAGGAGCACTACCTTTCGAACCGATAGCTTACCTTCGAGTGATGCCGACATCAAACTTCAGCAGCTTTTGACAGCAGCGCCGGAAGGCACTTGGTCACAACTTCAACGCAGTCGTGGCAGACGAAAGACCTGTTCGATTCAAGTCGGATTGCTATGCCATACAGTCTGTGCCACTTTGGTTCGAAGCGAGTGTGATAGACCACGCACCTGATACTCAGATAACTTCTCCCACATTTTGGCGTGTTTTTTTCCGTCAACACCGCCCCGAAAACAGTGCATTTTGAGGCCTATATAGCGGGGTGTATAACGGACAAAAACTTACCATGATCACAAACACCCATTCCCTGGGAATTCTATGGATTCAACACAAGGAGGTTGTAAAAATACTGGAGGGGTCACCACTGGTTTCGAGCGTGGAGCGAAGTGTGGCCGGAATGGGGGTGCTTGGGAAGGACGAGCCAAGCCCACTTTGACCAAAACATTGACAGGGTCAACGCTTACTATTTGGTGAAATTTTTGGTCATAACTCGTTAATACATTAAAATAACTTATGGAACACATAATGCAAACCTTTTTTCTTACTTCATTGGCAGGCTTCGCGAAGTTATGACTCGAACATCTTTTCCCAGGGAAAAAATTATTATCGATCGCCACAGTTACGCTCTACAACCAGCTCAGCTGAAAATAAAATTTTACGAAAGTAAACTAGTCGTTTCCTTTCACTTTTACTGGCATTTAATTTTATTGTAGCCTACGGAAATCTAACAATTACAGTAATAAAGTATATTTTAAAGGATATCCCCACCAGTAAAGTGGCTAACAGATACAACAGAGTTTATACATTAATAGAAGTATCGCGAATGATGGAAAAATCCGAACACAACCACCGGCGAAATACTTATGATTATGGTAGCATTTTTCACTTAATGTAGTTCATTTTCAGAACAAAACTTAGCTACCTCAAAATATCAGTCGGAAACTAAGTTCAAAAATTGTCAAACCAAGCTGGCGGAGCTTTAACCACGCCAAAAAATCAGAAACCGCGCCTCCAGATATTTACAACCCCCTTGATTCGACACAACATAGCGTCGTCTCGGAAGGTTTGCGTCGAAATTTTTTTTTTTACCGATACATTAGGTTTGGCTCAATTATACGCGGCACGTAAAATTGTCATCTCGCGTATACTTGCATAAAAATTTCTCTCCCCAGGCTTTCACTTTCGATCATGGCGAATACTTTTCCGACTATAGCACCTCAGAGATAAGCAGCGTCGAGGCACACAAAAGGAAGGTAGACGCATGTTTCATTCAATCTTTCTGAGGATTTATGCAAGTGGAGTCTTTTAGAGAACTCATCGCTCTAGTTCAACCGTCAGCGAACCAATATATTTTTTCATGGCGTAATGAGAGCTTATTTTGAGGAATGATTCGACAACTTACCATCCCATTAACGCAAGAGCTCAGTCTCTTATCAAATGATGCCGTTGCTTAGCAACTACGGTGAGATGTTCGGCTATAGCTGGACATATACCCTCCGTTATACCCTCCGATGTAAAAGGCCTTGTGAGCTGTTTTCGGGGCGATGGAAATAAATAAAATAAATAAAAAAATATACGTAATGATCTCCTTTTCCAACCAAAAATAAGTCCTCGTGATAGTTTGAGTACTCTTCTATCGCTTAGTGGCAGAAAAATCAATTACATGACGCTTCCAGGTAATGTTTTTCGTCTACACTCACGTCGGTGGTGTAATACAAATAATATCATGTAATATCCCGTCGGTGGTGGACTTAGTTGTGCAGGGGCGATATAAATGAATGCAACGCTACTAACCGTCTAAATTTGGTTTGAACGGAGACTATTGGAAAGAAAGTTTGCCCGCGAAATATTTTCAATCAACCGAGAAGTTGAAAAATTCATACCAATCTAGAGAGAAAAATTAGATCAAATTGATCGCAAAATAAGATCGCGCTAAAGGCCCCTCCTACGAATTCTTCCATCAACTTTTCCGAACTATGTCTTTCCTTATGCGTCTATCCTCATGGAAACAACTTTTATTTTTAGCAGGGACGCAGACACGGAGTTTCCATATTAGTTCCCGTATTACCTTATTCAGATGTCAATGAGAGATTCGGTCATTTTTCCGCCGCTCTTACATGAATGGGATTCATCAAACCCAAGCAATAACCTGCGTCTTATACTTATCCTAACCTCTGCTTAGTAAATAAATAGCAATCGTTTGGTGTAGTTAAAGTACCTACCATATAAAGATGACCGAATATTTTATTAATATTTTATATGAATTATATAATTTATTGGTATAATATAGGTATTCAATGAAAAAGAATTGTAATTATAAAAAATCGCACCTTGTTGCCAATTCTCTAAAAAAATATACAAATGACTTAACCCTCAAACATTTCAAATAATGATTTTCAAGAATACATAATAACCAATAATGGGACGCTTGACAAAAAAAAATAGATTAGCGTCCCTTTGTCCACGGAGAGTAAAAAATAATCATTATTGAGGTATATACGTGTCTTTGAAAAGAAAGTGCTTTCAAATAGAAGACAATTAGTAAAATTAAACCAAAGATACAACATCTTTTCCATTATACCTTCCACAGTGAAATATTTTCACAGTGTTACATCTATGAACTAATCGACACAGTTACTGACATCAACATGACATCTTCCATACGTGTCATTGCATGGCATTATTATGCCACACGCCAAGACATTATTATGGCACACAAAACATCAATTTGACGATGCTCAGGTTCGATTATGAATATGACAATGTCCTTGGGAAATATTACTTACAAACCAAAAGTGTTTTCAAAAGAGTGGGTAGAAACTGACAATAATGATTTTATTTTTAATCTACACGAATTTCTTTGGGATGAATTTAGTGACACATTTTTTTTAGCATTTTAGCATAGTTTTCCCATAGCCCTGTTTAGCATGGGCCTGCAGTTAATGAGAAAGATGAGGGAAAGCAGTAAATAAATATGGAAAACTTTGTGTAATTAGCCACCCGAGGATTAATCATCGACAAAAAAATGAGAAGTATTTACAGCATAACTATGAGTGAGGCTTAACTAAAGTGACCTCCATCCATAAAAGTAGAAAAATAAAATTCCCGACGGTTCATTTTAAATGAACAACTTCTGAAATATGCCGATGAAAAAAAATTGAAAGTAAACTTCAAGTATTAAAATTTTTATAAACGACTTCTCAGCGCCACTGTAATCGCTATTTCACGCGTAATTTTAAGACGACTTACCTACTTACATTACAATCATTATTTTACACGTGATTTTAACGCATTTTTAGTCTTCAAAAACCTAGGTCACAGTGTCGTCTTACAAAATGATTAATACAAAGGTACAATTTTAGCCTTCAATCCCACCATGTGGAAATTCCAGCTTATATCAACTGATTCTTCGGAATTAATTCGCTTCTGTAACTTATTTTCAAAGTGATTACCAGAAGGCTCAATGAACTTGGACATCCTTGGGGGCGATATGGATAAAATCTACTTCATTTCTTCACTTAGGAAACGCTCTTTCAAAAACATGGATTTCTTCGTCAGCCTCTCTACCTTGCATTGAAATGCTGTCTGACGTCTATCTCACTGTGGACTGTCAAGGGCCCGAAGAGAGCAGATGCGGGATAATGAGGCCATGGAAGTCCCAGGACACCAAAATTGTGTAAATAACCATTTCAACCAGTGGTCGAGGGCATCACACAGTGTCCGGCGCAGGGTCCAATGTGAGCAGTTGTAGGCTTGCGGTGTTGGGCATGCCGGGTCGCCATGGAGGGCCTTTCTTCCCTCGAGATGGACCGCCTCCTCCTCGAGATAGTGAATCTTTCCGTTTCTTCCTCTTCTTACTCCCACCTCTCCTCAAAGAACGAGTGTACAGCCTCAAGACCCCGCAGTCGCACGTGACGAAGAGCGCAACCACTATGCCCTGAGACAAAAGAGAAATGAAAATTCATATATCGATGGCTAAGTTCTAACAACACGTATCTCAAAATTAGGCCGTCCTGAAAAAGGTATCTGAAACAAAAAGCAATAAAGTTAAAAAATAAAATTAAAGTAAAAAATAACCCTTTTTTGACAAACGTATTCTTTCTTTTTCAGTTTAATGAATTTATGGTTTTTAATCTTAGCATATATTTAGAAAAAAATAACAGTTTTTTTTGCTCACGTGAAAAGTTGCTATTTTTGAGATATGTATTGTTAGAACTTAGCCATCGATAAAGGGTGTCTCAGGAGAAATCTGCAATACTTCAGGAGGTGGTAGGGGAGACCATTTTAAGCATTATTTTTGTGACCATAAACAGGGGATCGCAAATCCTTCGTTGCTGAGGCATGGCTGCGCAAACATTGTTTTCGATGCACTTTGCAGTTACCATGGAAACGGCATTTCTTGCGTATCCAGCCTTTTTAACATTTTATTTAACACCAAGAGTTTTTAAGGACATGAAATAATTAAGGAAGGATGAAAATGAGAAATAGGGTAGTTTCTTTCATCAAAGAAAACGAAAGGCATTGATTGCGATTCGTTACCCACCATTACTGTATTCATAATATACAAATTATTTGGTTTTAGTAATCCCATTTTAGACGAATGTTAATGATCAATTATAACCTCATTTGAAAAAGGCCAGATTGGCGGCTATGAAATGCCACTCCACGTGACGACACAGAGGCCTAGATGCTATACGAGTATACTACGAGTACAAGGATTTTTGCATCGTCTGAGATTACCAATGCATGCATGAGGCACAGAGCTCAGGGAAACATCTCTTAATAATCACCTATTAAAATTTCCTAAGTTCGGAAAGTTTCCTTCGCTTGATAGGGTATTAATAATCTTTATTGAAGCCAAGCGCTACCTGATAGCAGGTACCGTCATGCTTGGCAGCAAGCAGCCTGCATTCATAGCCTCGCACTAAGGTGGCCTCACACAGCAGCGGCCAGACGTCACACGGGCTTGCTTTTCCCAGCAATCATACTTAGCCGTCGCGTTTGGCACGCTTGAAAATTTACACTTTTCATTTAATCGTGAAAAATAGAAATCGCTATTTAAAAATCTAAAAGCGTGAAATACGAACCTACTCCAGGAGTAATAATCTTTCGATTTAGGCGATAAAAAAATAATAGGAAATCACCCTATTTTAATTGACTGTAACTATTAATATTTGAGTTTAATTAATCGAGAGATTTGAGCGGGTATCAACAATACAATTGCGCAATATCACCCATTTTGAGATTGTGTCAGATAATTGTAATTGCACAATTTCGTCAAACCTACACGAAATGCAATGAAAACGCAAGGATATCGGAGGGGCTGAGCACAATAATCACCTGCAGTGCGTTCGCCACGTCGAATGCCAACCAGATGGCGCTGCTGCCGGCCGCAAGCACCTCCTCTCCGTGTTGGTGAGTCGCTTTGGTCCCGGGTGAGTTGTCCTCCTTCGAAGCGATGACCCCGTCCGCTACGATGGGAACGAGGGTAGAAGAGGGTGGGGTGTTAACTGTGGAGTTGGGTGCGGGCGATGGGTGCGGTGGGTGCTGGTGGTCGCTCTCCGTTGTAAACCGCGCCGCGGCACCCAGGGCGGTTATGATCCCGATCAGGATTGAGAGCCTCGCGAAAAGACACACCTGCAGACGATAGGAGGAATGGTTATTATCAATCCGCAAATGCACACAAATAATTTCGACCTTGTGTTTTGCAAGTTCATTTCTTTCCTTTATCACACTGAGGAGGGTCACTTCATATGCCAAAATATTTAGTCGATCAATGAAGGAAATTTGAGGAAGACCGGACATTAAACACGGACCCACTAGAAAATAATTATGGTTATAAGATCAACTAGGAGAGCTTGATTGTTCGGTGTGAAAAGGTCAGTCATGTTTATTGATCGTGAAACTTACACTAGGAGTCACTCTCATCATTTTCCACGACCATGCATAGTCAATAAATTATTCATTGTAATCGCATTCCTAGAGTTAAAGGTTCCAGAGTTATCATTTTTGTAAAGCATCAACACTATTCAAAAGACCTTGGAAAAGACTTTTGATTTTGAGTTAAAGTCCCCATAAGCTCACTGATGGGGACCACTTTGTGTGCCGAAATACGCATTCAACCTACTCCTCGTCTCCATATGACTATCGGTTACGCTACTTTAAGATCAAATTTCTCCTGTAGTGTTGAAGCCATCTGTATGAGAAAGAATCTATGTGTGCCTCTTTTTCGAGTGCTTGCATGTGTACAACTATCAACAACTAGGCATCCTTAGCAGGATCTCTCTAACCCGATTAAGTTCAGCCCGCAAACCAACAGAGTGATCCATTTTTACAAGGTGTACGAGCGGTGAGAAATATTATACGGCCATTTGAATTTTTTCATTCATTATTTCGTTATTGGAAGGTGTAAAGTGAGGAGGGAGAAGAAGGTTGAAGATGACAGACGCGGAGAGATTAGGAAAATGGTATAGGGAAACCAAAGAGGTCTTGGACAGAAAGAAGTGGAGGCGACTTAATGTTAGATGTTTGGGATCTGCAAGTGAGCAGGAAACCAGTTAACGATGATTTCATTATAAGAAATGCCATAAAATGATTATTTTCCCCGTTACTCTTTTTCTTCTTAATAGGCATTATCTTGCTTTCCTTTATTGTAGTAAAGCCCGGCAGAAATTATCCATCCTGGGTATATTTCTTTCCCTCCATTAATACGTGAAGTAACTAATTCAATGAGGAAAAATTATTTATGTACACGTCCAGAATGCAATGCAATATTAATGGAAATGATATCAAATTTAAAAATTACCAACAAATTACAAATAGCATGGCCCACATAACTATTTTACTGTCACTATTTATTATCGCTGTTCATCAAGAAAATATTGCTTCGAAATAAAAACCACTGCTTATTGCTTTGGCTTAAAAGCCACTGCCAATTTATCGTATAAATGCTGGAAGAGCTTTTTCTTTAAATATTTCATATTCTTTGGCACATTGCCACAAATATTAGAACCAAAAATTGACAATGATTTATGGTATGTAGTGGATTTGATTTGTGGCGCATAAACATCGTCTGTATCATTCTTCCATAAAATACTCCAAAATTTAACTATACTTGAAACGAATCTACAGTAGAGAAGGATTCCTTCTGCTTAAAAACGAAGTGAAAGAAACAAACCGTCACGGATCATCTGCGCCTTGTTTTTTAGGACAAATCATTATTCAACCGCTGTTTATTAAGTTAATAAATGATTTAGTTGAATTCAGGGAAAAAAGAGAGATTTTATAGTAAGCAATTATAAATTCAGACAAATGTATCTTTAGTAAGATAATAACATAAACATATCCTAGGTTGGGCAGAAGCACAGGACACAAAAAGATACACTCACAGTACTAAATTTTCGGTGGTATATATCCACCTTCCTCAGAGTTAGGTCCTTCTCAGAAGAGTCTCCTACCTAACTCTGAGGAAGGTGGATATATACCTCCGAAAATTTAGTACTGTGAGTGTTTCTTTATCTTTTTGTGTCCTGTGCTTCTGCCCAGCTTCTGTAGATATTTTTATGTTATTTACCTAGTCAAGGAACATTTCGAAGTATTTATTAAGATAATAATATTCCTGTGGTTTCGCCACTGGACGCATTCGCTTTCGGGGCGCATACCTGAAGCCTTCTGCTGGCCCTGATCTTCTCGCTGGTCCTCCGGTCGAGCGGCAGGAGGGCGTGTGAGTTGTGCCTCAGCAAGAGGGCGCACTTGACGAGCAGCACAGCGTCGGCGATGAGGAGCACGACGGCTGGAGCGAGGAAGCCGAGACCGAAGGCCCAGGTGCCGCCCTCCGGGAACCAACAGTCTCCCTCCGTGGCCGCCAGGTCCTCCGAGAGGAAGGTCGACGAAGAGCCCAGGATGGAAGTCGAGTTGTGACGGCGGGGCAAGTGGTCCACCTGTGGGCAAACCGAGTACGAGATTCAACCCTTTATGTATTGGCCAATGTATCTAGTGCGACATACATAACCGACTAGAGAAATAACCGGTCAAGCTAATCGTAAAATGGGTTTTGCTAAAAGAATATTAGGAAAGTGCGACGAAAAAGTGAGAGAAATTAGCTACTTTTCCCTCGTTAGACCACATTTAGAATACGCTGCCAGTGTTTGCGGGACCCTCATGAAAAAGGCTTAATAACAGAGTTAGAACGCGTGCAAAGAAGAGCTGCCAGGTATGTGAAAGGTCGTTACGATGGTCTTGTTAGTGTAACTGACCTCTTAGATAAACTCGGATGGGAATCTCTGTCGGACCGTAGATCGAAAAGTAGACTAAACCTTTTAGATAAATTCAAGAGCAGAGTCTTTTCTAACTAAGTTAACCATATCTTACGGACGCCAACATACTACGGAAGATCAGATCATATAAATAAAATAAGAGAGATAGACTGTAGAACAGTCTATCTCTCTAAAAGTTTGTTCAAGGCTAATTCAAGCAGCTCGTGCTATAAAACCCTAACCGTATGGCAACAAATGATCTTGGCTGGTGATTTGCCATGATTGGAGATACGTGAAAATTGCACTTTCATTTATATTTTATCGCACTTTCAATAACAGTATATCGCATTTTGTAGCGTCTATTTTTTTATTTTCATAATGAGGTAGATGATGAAGTGAAACACAGTTATATGCAAAAATAAAGAATATTTTAAATAATTATGCTGTAGAACAATATTAAATAGGGTGGTTTCCTATTATTTTTTTATTGCCTAAATCGAAAGATTATTACTCCTGGAGTACGTATTTCACGCTTTTAGATTTTTAAATGACGATACCTATTTTTCGCGATTAAATGAAAAGTGAAAAATTTCAAGCGCGCGAAAACGCGACGCGTAAGTAGGAATGATGGGAAAAAGTCCGTGCGACGCATTTCTGGCTCCCCCTCCCGCCTTGTGAGGTGACCTTGATCGAGGCTCTGAGCGCTGATAGGACGCAGGATGCTAGCGGGTAGCTGAGTACCTTGCTGGCTGGTAGCGCTTGGCTTAAAAAAGGTTTATTAATACCTTATCAAACGCAGGAAACTTTCCGACCTTTGCCGGTTTTAATAAGTGATTATTTAGACATGTTTCCCTGAGCTCTTTGCCTCATGCATGCATTGGTAACCTCAGACGATGTAAAACTCCTATCCTCTCGTGTAGAACCTAGGTCCCTGTGACGTCATGTGGAGTGGCATCGCATGGGCGCCAATCTGGCCTTTTTCAAATGAGAATAAAATTGACCCTAGCCATTTGTCTAAACCGGTATTTTTAAAACCAAATAATTTATATATTATGAATACACTAATGGTGGGTAACGAATCGCAATCAATGCCTTGGGAAACTACTCTATTATGTCGGAATGCGCACCTTGGTTCCCAGGACGAGTGCCTCGTGGTGCAGCAGTTGCTCCACCATGTGTTCGTGCGGCCTCCTTCGAAGCCTCAGTTGCCTCGAGTGGTGGTTGAGTTGGTCCGGGGGTCCGTGGCGTTGGCTCGCTTGCTGCAAGGAGGCGGATGCCAAGAGACAGAGGAGTGGGAGGCCCCAGCCGAAGAGGCTGTAGCGCACGAAGGAGGCGGACAGGGCCTCCTTGGGAGCTGCGGTCGGATTCTCCATGAAGGTGGCGTGCATGTGGTGCGCGGAGGCCGTCAACCAGCAGAGGACAGCGAGGCGCACGTATTGGAGCGATAGCGACAGCGCAGAACACAGGTCAGCGTCCTGCAATAGGAGGGAATGGAATACAGAAAAATCATTAGCAGCCACCAGTATTACGAGGATTGTTTCAAAAATAAGGCTCCCACATTTTTCATCACACACATGGAAATTTTTATTCGAAAAAACGATTACACCATTATGAAACGTTGATCTTTCAGCTATTTTTGTGCAGACTCGCCATTTTTTCTATGCACTATTTTTGCCGAGTAATCCACTTCTGCATTCCCGCCTCAAAGAAGTCGGCCGCTAACCCGTCGAGAATCTTGAAAACAACCTCTTGCAACTCCTCGTCCTACCCTGGCTTTTCATTAAAAATCTTGACAATTGATGCTTCAGAAACCTCAGGAATTTGAGCAGCCAGTTACCGAATGGTGATTTGCCGATCTTCAAGCAGGATTTCCTCAATTTTCGCCACAACTTCGCCGGAGATCGACGGCCTTCCGCTTCGTTGTTCGTTGTCTGCGCCCGTCGGCAAACTCCCTGCACCATTTGCGGAGATGCTGAATGCACATGCACGTTTTCCCATACACTTCAATTAATTGTCGATGAATCTCCACTGGTGTTAACTTTCTTGCGTACAAAAATCGGATAACCGCACGAATTTCGCATATGGCGGTGACGGAGATGACGGACGCCATCGCGTTTGGCTTTAAGGCCGGTAATGAGCGTTGCAGAGCCACGCTGGTTATTTGAATCGGTGGTGGAGGATCAGGAGAACTAGGTAGTGTAGCCAGATTTTGCTTAACACCACTTACGGCAAAGTTACAGAGATGGGAACCTTACTTTTGAAACAACCCTCATATCATACGTTCCACGCAGCCCTCCACTCAGATATCCCATTGTCTAACAATTCATTATTTTATTTACTTGTTGAATATTTAGTAAAACAATTATGCCAAAAAGGGGGCGTCCGTGAATTAAGGCCCTTGATTTTGGCGATTTTTGGACCCCCTTAGTGAGATAACGTGAGATTTGGCTCCACCCCCTCCCACTAATCTTCCGTGAGATCATTCCAAATGCGTATTGTCGGTGTAAATATTTTTTGCACAATTCAACCCAGTTTTCTCGCAATTTTACACTGATTCTTGTGGAAAAAAGTGGGCGATACTGGCCAAAACTCCCCTCTCTCCCACGTGAGATTGAATCAGAATCGGCCTGACCACCTCAACTCCCCTAAACGCCTCACGGATACCACCGAAGATGAAGAAAGATGTGGTGTTCTCCCGGCGATGAATAAGGTGTTCTGGGAGTTTCCAGCCGGGTGATATTGTCCATTTTATTCAACGTGTCGGACTTCGAAGCGTCGGATGAAACCGACACCTTCATCCTGCTTAAAACCCGATAAAACCTTATCCATGTGCGTAGGTGTTTCTTTGTCAATAAATTCGCCCACTTGGGATTCTTAGTTACTCCTTTGTCCATGGAAAACCTGAATAGTCTGAGGCCTCGCCAACCGCACTCCTCCATGCAGGGGCGCAGCCAGGAATTAAGGCTTGGGGGGGTTTTAGGCGCAACTAATACTGGGGGGCTTGGGGGTATTGCATGCTCGCCAGGGTAAGAGGGAGGTGCGGAGGCCTTCCGCCAGAAAAAATTAGATAAATGGTTCAAAATGGTGATTTTTACGGCCTTCTGAGGGATATTCTATTAATCCTCGCACTATTCTATAAGCAATATTAATCCAATTAAGTAAAATAAATTTAACTTAAAAATTATGTGAGATTATCCCCAAAAGCTATTGAGGGGAGAGGGTTTTAGGGGGGTAAAACCCCCCCCCCCCGTGTGCCACTGCCTCCATGTCCTTGTGCTGTGTCGAGTTGAGTTCCCATTTTCCTAAGGTCCTTCTTCACTTCATCTCTCCAGCGTATTCTTTTTTTTCCCGGTGGCATTTTGTCTTCCAGTTTTTGGTCCATATATTTTTCCCAATTGGCTTTTAACATCCACGTAATTCTTCTGCCTATCATGAGGAGAAAGACCGGACCGGGATTCTGAGCTGGGGTGGGCAGTGAGTCGGGCAGGAGTTCTGAGGAGGAGGCCACGGAGGAATTGTCTATTGCTCTCCTTTGTACGGGCACCTGTGTGCCGATTTAGATTATATTTCTTGAATTCAATACACGTGCCTATGAAAGGAAAAGACTTTTGGAAGTTTTATTTTAACCAGGAAACTGCCCGGCCGTTTCACTTTGTCCGACAATAGAACACACTTTTCTCATTTTAACTTCATTGGCTGGAGAACAAATATCTTATATTTCGGTTTATTACCTGCAGTTCTTTCTTTTAATCCCACATCTTCATCGTATTCTTTTAAAACGATAGCACTGGGTTATAATCATCTATTTCCGTAAGGCATGGCAAGATTAAAAGGTATACTTTAATTATTTTTCAATTTCGCAAGAGGTTATAATTGAAAACATTATGGTACCTCACCTGGACGCCCCCGACGCCGATGACATATAGGAGTTGAGCCATGAACAGTCCAGCCAAGAGATTCATCATAGTGGTTCCAGAGAGATTCCGAAGGTCAGAGAAGAGGCTGAAATGATATATATATTGAAATAGTGAATAAAAACGTCATAATCAAACATAAAACAAGCAAATGTGCAGTAAAATTGAAATGTGTCATTGTGAAAAGCGATTAAATGATATTAATGGAGTTTATTGTTTATTACTTGATAATTTATTCATATTTTAGCATTGGGTGTTTGATGCCATTATCCGCTCCACTTCTCCCCCAGATCAGGGCTGTTTTACAGAGATATGTAGAATTTACTGAAGAGATAAAATATTGAAAAAATACAGGGTACTGCAACACAGCCTCCTTTTTTCAAAACATAATATAACCAAATGTGTGTATCAGATTTTTTTATAAGTAATGTAAATAGGCGTCTGAAATTAAATTAAAGTGATTCCAAAAAGCACCTTAGGTTGTGATTACAGAACATAAAAATAGGCCTCAACGGCAAACTTTCGCTCCTCATTGTATTGACGCATGATGGCGACTGAACTCTGTGGGAACAAAACTTTATTGTCACGCCTCTCGAACGAGGGTAATAATGATCCACTACGGTCACAACCGACTGAATGGCAAGCACTTGAAAATAGGAAGTTTCCACAACCATAACCCCTGCTATGCTGACAAGAATGATGATAACACGCCAAAATCGTTTTACTCAGTGTATGGAGAAAGTGGGACGTCGGCTGCCTGATTTGATCTTCTAAACTGTATAAAACAGAACTTAAGATATTTGCCTACATTATGAAAAACAAATAAAATATTTCTGATTCCTAAAATATCTTTTATTAAGTTTTAAAAAAAGGTAATTATGTTGCCGTACCCTGTATAATAAAGATGGAAAAATACATTGGGTTAAAATTGATTAAATATTTAAAAAAATATATAAATGAGTCTGTTTTGTTTGGTTTATACAACCTTTGCTTTGGAGTGGTTTTCACGAATGATCCTAGGCAAATTGTTGAACTCCGTAGCGTTTATTGAAGTCGCTGAAAAAAACCGGCTGTTCAGGCATATCTTTGAGCCCCAGGATCCATCGAGCTCTACTGGTTCATTAAAATGCATGACCACCATTTCTGATGCATAGCATAACCTTCATGAGTATCTTCAAGAGTGCTTTGACCAAAATATGATAAGGTAAATTAAAGTCAACCGCATTAAGATTTTATTCAACATTGTGGAAACTTGTCTTGTTCATTCATCATGATATACCACAAGATACTCAGGAGACAGCTATTTAATCTCCAAGCTGAAGACATAAAATATTGTTAACGTGAGAGTAAAAATCCTAAGCAAGCGAATTAATTATCCTAGAAACACCATATGAGCCTAACCGTAATTAAATTTTCAACGCGTAAGAAAAATGATTGTCTTTCAGAACAATTTGCCGATTGCGCGAATTGTACTAATTTCTATAAGGGGGCTCTTTCACAAATATTTGTATAATTTACTGATAAGAAAGAAAATTAAATAAATATGCAAACATGCGTCGGATTAAAATGCATTTACTCAATAAAGTCAAGTACAACGAAATTAATATGGGAATTATACTTTTAAGCCTGTTTTCAAGGTTTGAATTTTCGGCCAAATATTACATTAAACCCATCGATATGAAAAGCGAGTTTTTTTTTGCGATTTGGTATTTTTTTACCGTAAACAATCTCATTCCCACAATCATATATGCTTATTTAAAACATGAGTTATTTTCCAATAAAATCTCATGCTTCATTATGAGCCAACTAGTATGAAAAGACTTTATGGATTCATTGCTGAATTCTTAAGATCTAATGCAGGTAATCAATGCACTTGCGTTAATTGAAGATAGCCTTCTTTCCGATGTGAAAGGACGCACTTGCTAATGGCAGACTCTCGAGGTGTTGCTGCGATACCGGCACTCAACGCGAGCGGGCGATTCGTCTCCTTTGATGTCAACTGGAAGCTATTAAGCACAGCCCTTCCTTCTCGCGCACTTCCTCCGATTGCAACACATCGATCGGTGATTGGTCGGGAAGTGCGGGAGTTGACGACAAGGCATATATGTATACCGGGGAAAAGGTCGCGGAGGAAAGGCAAGAAGTGTGGGAAGTGAAGTGGGAATCCTTCGGAGCCCGTTGAAGGATGCCTCACACTTCGAGAGCGAGGCAATAAAGAAGAAAGCATAGAAGGACGAGGGTGAGGAATTGCTCAAAAGGGGAGAAAACTGAAAGGCGGTGACCTTTACAAAGTCGAAAGTGCTTTTCGGGGTAGAAATTTTTTTATTTGCTCCAAGAAGAAAAATATCTGGAGTATTATAAAGTATTTGGAGCATTGCAAACGTTTACATTTTACAAGAAGCTAAGTGGCTATACTACAATGACTCAACCCAAAGGTTGGTTAAGATAGCCGGCCTCGGTGGCGGCGGAGTTAAGTCCTCGCCAGCCAAACCGAAAGGTCGCGGGTTCGAGTCCCGCTTGGGTAGGTAGCCCCTACCCAGGGTATGGTTGTGTGTGATTGGGAGTCATTGTTTCATGTTATTTCCTCCGATGCAAAAGGCCTTAAATGAGCTGTTTTCGGGACGATGAAAAAAAAAAATAATAATAAATAGGCCAGGGTAGCGTTCACCCTGAACTAAGCCATGCGCGTGCGAAATTCACATATTCAATTACTTTCCCTGGCTAGCATTTTTTTATTTGCTCTATGAAGAAAATCCTTTGGAGTATTACAAGCCTTCACATTTTACACGAAGCCAACAACTTATGTGATAATAAGCTCCGGGTAACAAAATAAATAGAAATACATTTTTACTTGACTGTCAACTTGTCGATGACTTAACCCGAAGATTGGTTTGGATATGTTAGGGTAGAGATAGCCCTGAACTAAGCCATACGCGTGTGAACATCACACATTCAGTTCCTTTATTAAAGTAGAAATGTTTTATTTGCTATATGAAGTCAAATAATGTTGAGTATTACTAACGCTTACATTTTACACGAAGCTAACAACTTATGAGATAATAATATTTGGATAACAAAATAAACAGAAAAAAACTTTAACTCCACATTCACTCTCAACTTGCCAGTGACTCAACCCGAAGGTTGATTTGGTTTGGTTAGGGTAGAGCTAAACCCAGATTAAGCAACAGGCGTGTGAGTATCACACATTAAGAGCTGGGGGCCTGTTCCATTTCCTGGGCCACCTCACACTTCCAGATTTTTTATATAGGGTGTCTTGGTTGGGTTTGGTTAGGGTAGAGCTCAACCCAGATTAACCCTCAGGCGTGTGAATATCACACTTTAAGGCTAGGGGGCCTGTTACTTTCTCTGGGCCACCTCATACTTCCAGAATTTTTATATAGGGTGTCTGAAGGCTTCATCCGGGTTTTGAACCCGAGATCCCTCCATCAGAAGCCAAGTGCTCTACCCTCTAGGCCAGGGGTTCCCAAACTTTTTTGTACCACGCCCCCCCCGCTACACATATCAGCTTTCCATTTTGCAATACCCTATTTCCACGGTGCCGTACATACCAACTCCTACTTGCAAAAGTACTTGTACTCGTACAAGTATGTGCCTACTTGATACGGTGAGTAGGTAGATTTTTTTGTTCACTGCTGAATGCGGGAAACGGAGAATGGAAAGATTACAATTATGAAAACTTAGAAAGAATTTATTTCAAAGGTCAGAGGAAATTATTTTTGTCATGTTTTTATTTATTTCATTTGGGTTTCACGCCCCCCCTGGACTTTCTCCACGCCCCCCAGTTTGGGAACCCCTGCAGTCTAGGCTATCTCGCTCCCCAAAATTTAACATGCAACAAGAAATATCAAAATGCACACATTTTCAAAACCAAGTACGATAGCGATATCAATTCATCAGTTCATCGTCATTTAGGAATCGTTAAATAAATCATTGCTAAATTTCCAAAGGGTTTATTCAAACACGACGCGTTTCGTTGTTACAACAACACTATTAAGTCATAACTAAACACACCGCGTTCAAATAAATCCTGTGGTAATATTGAAATGTTTTGTTTAACTTATATAAAGACCTTCCATGACGTTGCGGCGTATATAATACAAGATAGTAATGTATAATCGAGTCATCGATTCATCATTGAGAATAAAAATACATGAAATTCCAAATTGCATACACTTTCAAAAACAAATGCTTCAAATCGTTATCATTCCATAAGTTCATCATCATACAGGTAAATTAAATAGCAGATGAAAGACAGGAGCTACCAGACACAAATAATGCCTAAATTGGTGTATACTGATAACATGTGGGACCTTATGAAGTCGGACTGTTATCTGAAATCCATAATGTGCAGCACAGATCGGCAAGATTGGTGTTGAGTAGTTACGATAACATGAGCAGCGTTTCCAATGTGTTTAGCGAGTTAGGATCTTTACAGGAGCATAGCGGCTAAATTTACTTAGAAATTTTGGGAAGAGTTTTTCTCAGACGACGACGAAATATACCCTACGCTTCTCGTCGTACAACGGTAAACGTGATAACGAGATAGGTAAATTGACTGAAAAATAGGAGATTGAAAATGCCATTCTTCAGTCGTAAAATTAATTATAACAACGGCGTCTGCATTGATGATATTAGCATCATCACTCGCTGGGACGAATCATAGCATGTGCACCTTTTTCCAATTGTTCTAACCATGCATGGATTCACTGTAGGAATTACTAACCGTTTGCAAATTTCCAAGCCATTGCATAGATTAGAGTACGGGTTAATTTTTTGGGAGGAGCTTATTGCAATTCAGTGAGTTTTGCCATGCGTGTACCCAGCGAGGGGCAGGAGGTGGCAGCTGCCCCCCCCCCCCATAAGCAAAAATCGCAAATGTCTTTAAGGAAAATAATATTTATTCAAGCAAATAATTTTAAAAACTAATAAAGAGCTGTTACAGTTTCCTTAAAATGTTGATCTCTGGCCATACCCGGGTCGATCTCTCTGCCACCTGTAGGTTTCATGAGATATTGCGACCTTTGCGGCGAAAAGTGGCGTTAATAACTCATTTTAGTCTCAATTAACTCCATCTCCGACGACACCGGCTATTAGAGGGCGGAACTATCTGAGTCACTTCAAATAATTGATTATCGTCTCCGTTCTGAAATCGTTTCTTCGATAATGTCTCTTCCTCTAGTCAGCTAACCTTATAAATGCCTCCACTTTCTGCTCAATGAACCATTTGCGATGGTCCCATCTCATCAAATGCCTCTCTCGATCCAGCTTCTCCTTCCCCCAACGAAAAAATAAGTACCCACAACTTCAAAGCCTCAATATGCCTTCGGTATCCCATTATCATCATCTGATTTATTATCCAACCGGTAGAAAATTCTTTCTTTTCAGAGTTTTACGAAACTTTATTCCACCGCTAATCGCTTAAACGATGTAGTCAAAGGTAACGTTTATATTGCCGAAAAATTCATCACATCATTTCCAGCTAAAAATCATAATGACTGTCATATTTCAATGTGATTTCATGTGGGCCAAAGCAGTTTGATGCCTTAATATTGTAACAAAAGAACCTGCGGTATACTTTTTTATCCATCTTATTAATGGGAGAATTTTTTTAAAGTAGAGTTACGACGTACAAGAAGACGTTACATACAATTTTAACAGAACTACTTTTGATTTGCATTGTAATGAAATATATAATTACTATACCCTACGTGATGTAATACCAGTCAGTATTATATTCACGGTTTACTTTCCGGCCCAAAATTTGCTTAGTAGTCTTATTTAATTTAACCTTTGATATTTGTCTCAATTATACTCAAACATACTGTAAATAATTCTTCGTTAAATTATCGCGGGTGCTCGTCATTATGAATAAAAACTTTTGGGCTATGTCACCGTGTCAATTTTTGGGTGGCCCCAACGTTTCCCGACCGATGCTGGTCGCTTTTTCAAGGGATTATGAAGAGTTGGGAATTTTAAATCTTTTATATAGGTATCTGTGTCAGGTGGTGGGGGGAGGGGAGCGGGAGGGTGGAGGAGTGGGTTGCTGATTGTTGTTTTTCTCTCTACGGGTTGCCAAGTACGGCTAATTTTAATGCCGGTGTGCACACAATCAACCACCAACTGACACAGATACCTATAAATAAAGAATTTAAATTCCCAACTCTTCAGAGTCCCTTGAGAAAGCGACCAGCATCGGTCGGGAAACGTTGGGGACACCCAAGAATTGACGCGGCGACATAGCCCAAAAGTTTTTAATCATATTACTGTAAATAGTTCAGGGGCCGGTGTCCGGTCTGCTCTATTTAAATTTATAGTAAGATGTGCTATGTTTTAGGCAGAGAACTTCTTAATATGAACAGTTTTACAGTTAAGACACTGCTTCTGACCACACAGGTTATATGTATGCCACTTGTTCGACAAATGAGCATTACACTCCTTTCATGAAACGGTGGTGGATCTGCACCCCTGCGTTTGACTGCGTTTACCTTATGGAAACCTTTACCTGCTGACTTTTCTGCGAGTTATTATTCCCCGTTTACTGACTCCGCAAATTTTCCGTCTGTTAAATAACACGTCAACTGACTTCGCGTGAGTAATTCCAGTGGGTGATTCATGAACCCGTTTATTGACTCCAATACTTTTACTTAAGTGATGTACAGACTTATTTATCTCATTATAGGTTCATTATTAACGGAAAATATTAATCATCTTTGTATTCGACTTATTCCTACGAAAAATTATAATTAAAACGCTTAAATTACCGTAAATTATAATGAGAGTGCTAATTTCTCAAGCTTAAAGACTGTGATTTTGACTGCAATTGTAAATACGTCTAAATCACAAATATTCATGTGATTTATGAATGTAAATGTTTGTTAGGGTAATTGAGAGAAAAAGGTCACCTAGCACTACGCCACAGGTGTTCAGGCGTTTGAATTCCACACATTCTGGGTAGATGGTCTGGTTCCTTTACTCGTGGTACCTCATAACTTGTGGAGTATATTCGATCCCACGACCGACCGTTCGATCAGCAGCCAAACGCTCCATCACTAGGCTATCACTCTCCCTGGCTAACAAAATATATTGCTTTTTTCCAGTCATTCACTCATTTACTTTCGGGAAAATTGGATTTGGCCCTGGAGTATAAACATTTTCCAAAATTAGCACAAACTTGAAATAGATTAGGGGCCCATCGGTAAAAAAAATGTTTTATTATTATTTTCATAGTGAAACCCAATTTTTATCTCCACGATTGTACACAAACACACACACATGTGATGTTGACAAAACCCGGGTATGGCCAGAGTCATTTTCCAGGAAATTTCCTAGAAAATGGCAACTAGCCTATGAAATTTGGGCCGGTGATTATTTAATCAGGTACGACTCTCGACAAATGCTTAAAAAAAACTTTAAAACGCACTCACTATTTTTAAAATTCTCCGGGTATGGGTCCCACCAATATTTAATATAAGCCGGAACCCATGACCCATAAGAATGGATATGCTCACAAAAAATGAGACTAAGGAAACATACCGATTGAACACCATCTATCTTATTCACAGAAAGAGCATAGATGGTGCATTAGGCAAGCCTGCCTCGAAAAATCAGCCATCGCCTAGCACAGCCTATCACACGATCACAGCCTATCTTTTTCGGGAAGACGAAATTGATCTATACAACATATATATAGGTATTAGATTGACTTCACGCGGCCCCATCGTATCTCAAAAAAATCCATATGACCGAAAACGCAATCGTCAGAAAAATAATTGGAGCATCGTGGTTTATTTGTAACAGACAAATTTGAAGAGGTTCAAAACAAAATCCACTCCTGCGTCATCTTAAAGCCGGTCTTCATAAATTTGCGTAATCATTAAAAAGAGAACCGACAGCGAAATTCTCACTAGTCTCTGAGATTTAGAAACAAAATCAAACCTCAAACATGTAACTCCCAAAATTGCCCATAACCCTACCCATATATCTTCCCCTTCATTTATTAACCTGAATCTGTGCCGTGAATTTCATTATTTGACAGCAAACAAAAATTGAAAAAAAAACACCTTGGAGACAGAGGTGATTAAAAAGGCAAAGAAATTCGTAGCTTGCGTGCATGTGTCCGGTATCAACATCCTGAGGACGATGGCGAAGTTAGCCTCTGAAGACATCGGTAGCAGAAGACCTAACCCGGTTGAACACCCTAGAAGAATTCACCTCATTTGCTCGCCGGGAAGTGACTAAATCGTATAACACTAGACTTGATTCTGTGAGCATCGGCGCGAATAAGGACGGGAATCTTTAAAATTCCTCCGGACGACAAGGCCGTCGACAAATTTGTTTCCATAGTTCCGCATTGCTGTAGGCAGACGCAGCGTGGAGTGAATAGAAAGGAAGAGGAGAAAGAGAGGCAATTTCCCGCATGCTATAGAGTGTTTGTACGTAAGGACGCGAGAGCGACCGACGACCGCCAAGAGCTTGCAAGAGACGGCTTGGGAGATGAAAGGAATTGTGGGAACGCGAAGGGAAGAGGCCGTAACCGCCGCAAGGAGCGGTTTTGTGGAGAGAGAAGGCAGCATTTATGGCTTATGCGGACTGCATGGGAGACGATTCATGCGGAAAGAAGGGAGGGTTGGTCCTTTCTCTCGTAATTGGCCACCAAGGAGCTAAGGCCGTATTCTCACACGCAGGCCATCAAATACTGCAGTCTTTGGGATTGCATGACGGAAATGGTTTGCGGAGAAAAAGATTTATTAATTAAAAAAATAACACGTTTCGACAATGGTCATAGAAAGACCATCAACTAAAATGAGGGTTATAGTGGATCATTATAGCGCCCAAAGTATTTCGATGCATATGCAGTAATTTATATAGACTCACAATCAGTCTGGTTAATTGATCATATATTACATTGTATTTAGTTCCCGGAAAAAAGTTTTCTTGATAAAAGTTTTATGAAATCGTATTTTTCTTCTTAAATATAGATTAAATCATGTAATCGATCAATTTTCTACGAACTAAACCGCAATGTACAGCGCTATACTCTAAAGTACAATTAAAGCAGAAGATTTACTTGACAAACGATGTTGATGGTTGGAGGCGTTAATTTATGGAATTTATTCACATTGAATGAAAATGAAATGTACGTATAAACCAAAGTACAGGTATTTAAGATGATTACTCAATGTATTTTTCGCCTGAGGATGACGCGGAGAGTCGAAACCATGGTAGTGATATAATAAACATTTTCGGCCGTATTCATAGATTTCCGCTAAAACACGCTAGTAGGGCGACTAACTTAGTCGGCTACTAAGACCTTTTAGTCGCCTACTAAGATATGGTATTCATGGATTGTATTACGTGAGCTACTAAGAGCTACTAACTTAGTATGCTACTAGCCAGCTCGGCAGCCGATACTCAGTAGCGATTTGGGTTCAACCCGCAAGGCTACGCTTGACAACACTGCATCTGACTCCTCCGCGGCGCGGAAAATTCGTAACACTATCAAACAAAAGAAATTGATTAACCAAAATGCATTGAAATTTTTACTTCATAATGGATAATTCGATGTGATATCGCATCTCAGACATATTTTTTGATTGCTGTACTCAAAAATTATGCAATACCTTTGGGAAAGAGTAGATTTATGAGTAATACCGAAGCATTTGTATGTTTGATATGCAGTTATTGCTTTACAAACGGCCGTATATTTATTGATCATATACATTGCGTATTGTTTACACTTCCAATATTTGTTTCCATTAGTGTATGCGTGTTTAGTAAGGAAAAACATAACTAGCAACGTCAGTATTATACATATCTGTATTCGGAAAGCAGAAATACACCTCAATGTCGGAGTAGAAACGAATACTTTTGCAATGCAGAAATGAATCGTTAAGAAAATAACGTTGAGATAACTGTGTGAATGATACACATTTATTACGTTACAAACACCTACGTGCGAGCAATTAGTAACATATGTTTGGAACTCCTAAAATGTTAGTCAAGGAAACAACAATCTGCTTCGCCACATTTAAATATTTCAAATATTGACAGCGTGCGGAAATATACGGCATATAGTTTACTAGAGGTGGTTAATGTAAAAAACAAAGCATAATTAACGTAACTTGTTTTACTTATTCATTGCTGATCATATCACAAATAGCACTACAACGCACACAACATTTCACTTCACATTTCACGAGCTGTCTTTATGACACTTATTATCTGTACATTCTGAATCAACTGGTTCAATGAAAAGCTTGACTCACACTTAATTTAAAACACTATAACGTAACTCTAGTAAACAATGATAATCAGTTTTCCAATCACTCTGCACACACCAAAAGAATTTGCACTCGTTGACGTTCGAAAGAATTCTTCACATCTCACTTCCCACTCATACCTAATGATTTAGAATCAGTTGATGTTATTTCACATTACCATTACTTAGACAATGAAATAAATAGGCTGAAACAAGTTTTTAAACCAGAAATTGTAACATCAACAAACTTCCAATCTCACTCTCCACTATCACTCGTACCGTACCCAAAACAAAAACAACAGCGCAACGAAATACCCGGAATGTAAATGCCGAAAGCTCACGATAAAGTTACTAGAATAAGTAGTATAATCAAACACAAATTAAAAGCGTACAAACCAATGAAAATTTATAAGCGTTTGCTGTATCTCTAAAGAACAACTGCTTCAAATATGAAACATATCCCCTTCGCAACAGCTAGTAGATACCTTTGATCGAAATGGTTAAACCAGTATGAAAGAATTAAATAATTTTGTCGAAGCTCATACACTCACAAATCACTTCAGTTGTCGCTTCACTCTTTACTTCATCGTTTATATGCAATCAATTCACTTAAGGGGCGCATTGAATGCGCAAATTGTGTTCACTTACACCTGAGGCACAAGTTCACTGCAAGTCGTAGCTTCCTCGCAGCTACGAAAAACTTTCAATTCCTGTCAACAATTACACTACATACGTTGCCTGCCTTACTTGAAGAATGGATTCTCGTATTCCATTTTGGCACAAATGCATAAAAACTCTATAACAGTATACAAATAAAACCGGAGTTCGATCATCCACAACGGTCCGCCATATTTAGTAGCTCCCTTAGACAAGGCCGGAGGGCGACTAAGAACCGGCTACTAAGATAGTAGCACACTAAGCTTAGTAGCCCTTACTAACGATCTATGAATACCATTTTGCTAGTATGCTACTACTTAGAACGCTACTTGGGCGTTAGTAGCTTACTAAGGAAACTATGAATACGGCCCTTTATGTGGAAAAATATTTTTTTTTCAACAACAAAAAAAAAAAAACAAAATAATTTTCATTCAATGTGACAAACGAAAAAAAAATTCAATTGGTTTACTTTTCTCATTTATTTAACCAAATTCAAAGTGCTATTAATTTCAATATAAGACTTAACAAATATTAGTGCAATTTATTTTTTCAATAAACTTAATTTACAGTTGTACTTTTCTAGAAGTCTCCTTCCTATCCACGATCGTAGCGCTGCCACCGGATTTCGGTGGCCATTTTTTGAACTAATCTCCATTTTAATTATTAACGATCATTTCACAGGTAATTGAGATTGATGAAAAAAATCTAAGGTTTTACAAGCATAAATCGTTAAAATCAAATAATCAGCGCAGACAAATCCTATTTAATTGAATTGCAATGGCCTAAAAAACATAACTGACGAGGGATCGGGTTGGTGTGGTGGCTAGAGTGTTGGCTTCCCACCCGGCAGGCTCGGGTTCAAATCCCAGCAGTGGCAGAGAAATTTCAGACACTGCCCGATCCCTGCTTGAATGCTGTGTGGAGGACATTTCAAGCGAAACACTCCGTCCGTCGAATGGGACGTTAAGCCGTGGTCCCCTTGACGCCTTTCGTTAAGAGCAGGCTAATGCCAACGCCGGGTTTCTCTCCACCCTTCCTTACCTACCCTTCCCTCATGGCGCAAATGACCTCAGCTGTCGGTCGCCTCCTCCAAATACCATACTATACCAACATAACTGACGATATTCACCATCCATGGAAAAACATTTTATGTAAACCTTTTCAAGGAAAAGTATGAAACATAATGTTCGGAGATTCGTGTATTACAGCCAGAAAATTTTGCTGCGGAATATGAATATTTTGATCCATCAAACTGCGAGGTTGTATGTATTTTCAAAGTTGGAGGGAATACGGAACTTCATTGAATCTACATTAATAAATATGAAACAGTATGAATATACTTCAAGGGAGCAGCGTGCGAAAGGTAGGTAGGCGTCACAGCTGAGCACATAAGAAAGGACTGAAGTTGTGAAGGCTTTGTGAGCAAAAGGATGCCCTCTGGATACCACACTCAGGAAACTTGGGAAAATGCCGCGAAAGACGCTCTGAGCACTTGGAGTAAGTTGGGAAAATTATATTTTTTATCAAATTACTGCAGTTATTGGAAAAATATTTAATAAGAGTAATAACAAACATAATAATATAAGACACGGTCTCAGGCGTTACTTTGTGGAACTGCTTCATCATGAAATAAAATTAATTACTTTGCTCTATTACACACTTTATTTTAGATAGCACGACCCGAGTTTCTGCATCTTATGCTATCATCAGGATATGATATCACCTGATGATAGCATAAGACGCAGAAATTCGGGTCGTGCTATTTAAAATAAAGTGTGGAATAGAACAAAGTAATTTATTTTATTTTATGAAAACATAATAATACATATGCATCTCGATAACAACTCGAATACTGTAGGTTCTGTAAAGAATGGAAAAAAATAACCACTATGAATTAATGATTTATCATGGCAGAGGTCAAGAAACTCACATATCTCTGTTTTAAGTGGCTTTTGTAGCATAATACGATGGAATAAGGAATGAAAATAAGGATTAAGGATAGAAATCATCATATGTATTAGAATTAACAAACTTTTCTCAAATGACCAACATTTTTAAAACAATGTAATATAATGTATAAACTCCTCTCGGGATACCGCGCGGGTAAGATTTTGTATGAGTGCTCTTGTAAAATCTTAACCGCGCGGTATTCCGAGAAGAGTTTGTACATATTGTTCGCCGGGAAAGTGTAAAATTTTACATAATGTAATACAATTTTAAATGAGTGGAGAAAAAAACGCGATGACATGAAGTAAAACTATAAGGACAAAAAAATAATTTTCAAGATAATTACACTGAGAAATCCTTGAAATTGACGCCAAATTTTCCATGTTAAAGCTTAGAATAAGCTTGAGGCAATTTAGAGTGTTTTTTTTTCAATCATATAAAGAATTAATTAACAACGATATAACAATAGCCAAGAAAATTCTGATTTCGTAATTATCTATAACGAGGTTTTTCTCGGTAGATAATACAATTTTCATAATTTAGCTGAAGGCGTCAGCAGATAGGTGGAAATTCCACAGCTGTACACCGGTAAAATACAAGCATGAAGCAGTTATGGAAATCATTTGTTCGAATCTACACCACTTCAGACTGCGTGGGGAATAGTAGATCACTGGAAAAAATTCCCATCAAATGCTATTCATCAACTAAACGCCGGGAGCCAGCCAGCCTCGGTAAATATATGGCTGGACTGAAAAGCACATCCATCAACAACGTGACCCTGTAAAAGTCACGTCGATTTCCATTCACGACATGACCTGGGGCGCACGTAGTTACGAATGGACGAGGGCAGTTCCGAGTCAAAACAATATGAGGAGGTTTTTTCCAATCCTTCGGCGTGAATGGCGTTGCAATTTAAATAAATTGTCACGAGAAAAATTTACAATGCATAGAAATCTAAGTTATTGGTATGCAGAAGAAGAGAGGATGCTGGGAAAGCAAAAGTTTGAAGAGGTGAAAGAGTTTTGATAACTATGAAGCCGAATCAACGATGGACGAAGCATGAAAGTAATAGTTGAATAGCGCAGGCTAGAGGGCTTTCTACAAAAAGAACAATCTTAGTAACGCTGAAAATACAAGTACAGAAGTTTGGAGACAATTCATCAGATGCTACATTTTGAGTATGTTTCTCTATGGAAGCGAGGCTTGGACGTTGACAGCTTTAGAGAAGTCAAGAGTGGAAAACATTCGAAATGGAGTGCTAATTGAGAATGATGCAGATAAAATTGATCGACCGAGTACGTAATGAAAAAGTGCTGAGAAGAGTGGGAGAAGAGAGAAGCCTCTTAAAAACCTTAAGTAGAAGACGGGACAACTTATTCGGCCATATTACGATGCATGATGGCCTGATGAAGATAATCGTCGAAGGGGAGGTGGATGGGAAGAAGGGCAAGGGACGGCCCCGAATGAGTTACATTATAGAGGTTATAGAGGATCTAAAAGAGAAGGAATACGTCGCTATGAAAAAGTTAGCGGATAGGAGAGAGAAATGGAGAGCTGCGTCAAAACAATCTGAAGATTGTTGGCTTATGATGATGAGAAAAAATTCCCCTGGACCGGGAATCGAACCACGGTCCTTTCGATTTTTGGACCACTGCGCAGACCACTACGCTATCCAGGTTATTTATTAAGTTTTGTAATTTCATTGAGGAGCAGCGATGCTACATGTAAGGCCCACGTGGTCCTTGGTGAAATCTTGGTTCCCAGTCAAGGATGGTAAAGGAAGGAAATATCGGCTTCCAAGAATCCCCTAAGGAAAAGCGTAACCAATTCCAGCGCTGGTGCCGTGAGAATGCCAAAGTCCGCGGTTCGGTTCCCTGTCCAGGGAAATTTTTTTATCAAGCCCGAGTCATCAAATATTTCCGCATTGTGATATTTCGTTTAGTCCTCAGCATATTTCAAATTCCTCGCATGGATTCATCTCTCGGAAATGAAAACAACGGATATTTTTGTGTGCCTACGCCATCCAATTTGCAGGCGCAAACCCATCCTCAAGATTAAAGGTGCACGGATACGGAAGACTTCGTTTCCCCCCCAGGGGCATCCGTCCTCCTTCACTCATCAGAAAGAGGAAAGAAAAGATACATTCTTCGCTATTTTTTCACCATGCATTCCGTTCTCAGATAAAGATTGAAGAGGGCATGAATTTCAACTTTCCCATTTGAGGATACCATACACCTTCAACAACTCTTCTGAGACAGGAGTCAATTATAATCAGTTTGAATATCATGTGAGAAAATTTGGAATTTATTTATATTTTCCACTGAAATTTCTGTAAAATTTTCAAATAATTACGACGAACAAACTTAGTGTTACAAAACCTGATTTATTTATTTTGTTAAATTACAGAGTAAAACGGGAGGAGATGTAATGGGGAGGCCGAGAATCTATGTGATCCAATTTACATTATAAAAACTACGGGTGTAAAGTTAAGATGAATAAGCCATGAATTGATATAGCAACTAAAGTGAATATCAGAAATTAGCTAAATATTCATGGAAAATATTGTTGTTGATGGTTCCATGCAATTAAAAGAGCCAGAAAATTAAAAAACAAAATTATTTACATCAGCTCCAATAATACATACATAATGAACTCTATTAATCAATGTCATGTTAAATATCTTCCAAGTTAAAATTTAGTTTCAATTCTGGGCTAGTGTCTAATAAAGTTAAAGCAATTTATAGCACAATTATAAAATAAAAAAATATGCCAGTCTTTCAAATTCACCTAACAACTTTATAAAATTCGGCTTCAGCTTATTTATACAGATACATCAAATAATTCATGATATCTATGATGAATTTTCAAGATAAAAATGAATGATCAAGGTATAAAAATGCATCGAAGCTCTACAGAATTCACCTGCTCCGCGATGTTGGGCTGAAAAATCTCACTGTCAGAAAACTACTTTGCGGAAACGAACGGCCAATCACGCATTCAGCATAATTATTGCGTACCCAATTGTGAATAGAGGAGTAGGATATTTTAAGATTCGAAAAAACACTAGAGGGATGACCTTATGAGGCTTCAAATTTTCGTAGATACACATTTCGGTCTAAAGACAATACTAATTTTGGCTAAATGAAGAGATACGCTTACCATTTTTATCGACAATATCGTCACTGTTATTCAAGGTGTTGCAATTTCAAAACTAATTTCGAAGTTAGTATTTAAACAAAACATGGTAGCACCTTTCCACAATATTTTAAATATGTCAAACTTCCACCATATAACGCCTGTATCTGTTGAACTTAAGATGTTAAAATATACACCCATCCAATTAAGTCCCAGAAATAATTATTACGAACAGACACACGCAAGCTTGAAATTTTAAATCCTTCTTTTATGATAAATGTTCCGATAAAACAGAGAAATTTGGCCTAAATATAGTTTGAAATTTAACAAAATATTTACATAACTACCCTCTTCTTTTGCGCTGTCATCAAAGATCAAGCAAGCGAAAAATTTAGCGAGGTCGTATGTGAGCGTAGCATGCGATGGGACTCTGGGGTCGGCACGAGCAAAATATTTCTCTCCGAAGCGGAAATGTGTATTCCAAGAAATCTCATCCCCGGGATTCCTCGAGGTTAATTGCTGCTCCACAAAGCCGAGGGTCGAGCTTCTCCCTTCCTCGTACGTACTTGCAGAGAACACGGCCAAACAGAAAGGAGATGATTAGGTCCAGAGGAGAGCATTAATCTCGGACCTTTACAGAAGTACTACCAACAATAAGAATGAGGGCTCAGGGAAGCCCTACTAGGATACAACACACCGGGGCCGGGACCCAGCAATCGTTCTGATACGCCCGATCACTCGGGGAGGGGGAGGAGAGGAAGGAAAAAGGAAAGAGGCGCCGCCGCGATAGGAGCCCGTCGACGCCTCTGGGATAGGAAAAGGGTTGGAAGGGATGGGACGGGAAAAAACACCTTAACGCTATAGAAGCGACTAGCGAAACCAGGCGAAGCCATTATTGTGCCAGCGATTTTAAAGGATTATCCTATGAGGAAGAATAATCCAACGATCAAATTGCTAGACGGTACTACCAACACATAGAATTTCAAACAAAACTAGACCATATGAAAAAAGGAAAAGGCCTTCTGCTGACAATACCGACCATAAGCATCACAGTAGGAATGATTAAATATGCAAACGTTTAAAGAAGAACGTATTTCATTCTCGTTCATTTCGTGAGGGCATTTCATTACTCACGTACGTGCTTATTCACTTCCGTTAAAATTATATCACCACAACAACTTCTGAATGCATTATCTTACAATATTCGATTGATATTACTGGCAGAGTACCCAATAGAAATAAGTTAACAATAGGATATCACGGGTATACAAAACGTAAGATTAAAAAAAACTGCATGCTTGATGACCATTCATCGTTTCAAAATAAAATAAATAAATTTCTCTTTAAAGGGAAAATTTCCAGCATTAGTATACAGAAAAATCTGCCATGAAAATTTGAGTAATGCCTATAGAAATCATCATGTTTGCTCTATGATTTTTCAATTATCCGTAAAACTTTTTATTATGTTCTGAATCACTTTTTTTTCGCTCTACCCTCCTGTAAAAGTCACTATCGTAACTAGTCAATCATATTGTAGACTCTGAACTTTGACTTCTTATGGTAACAGCTCATTTCCAATCTAGCCGCCCCTAGTAGACAAATACAATTTGTCCTTTAGATAGGTGGTGCTCTAGGCAACGGCTTCAGCAACACTTAATCTCAAAAATTACGTGCAAAATTAGCCAAAAAAATTTTTTTTTATCGTTCTTGACCACTTTTTAAAAATGAATTCCCATAAAGTTACGAGTGCTGGTTAAAGTATTACTTATTAGCTTTCAGCCAAAGTTTATCGATGTATTATATATTCACCGCCTCAAAACAGCGCATCTAAGGCCTTAATAGCGGGGGAAACCAACAAGCTACGTTGTGCGACAGTCATAGCAATCCCATACCCTTGATAGGGGCTACCTTTTCAAGCGGGATTTGAACCCGCGACCATCGGTTTGGTAAGCGAGGAATTTACCCCGGTGCCAATGGATTTTAGCATTTAATTTTTGTTCCATGGTGTATTCAACTCTTGGATGAGGAATCTTTAAGCCGAATTAAATGTTGAATTAATATTGCTAATATAATTTTTGAATACTAAAAAAACAATCGAAGGCAAAAATATTTAAGGCAAAAAAATGTTCCCCACTAAGTGGAATTATCATCTATTCCAATTGAAGCCTACATTCTAAACTTCAGGAATTAAATCATACGGCAAATTATATTTTGTTCTTGAAAATATACTAAGAGAGAATGCTTTGTAAAGTGATGAAATCGTATTTTAGCATTAATATTTTAAGAAAATAAGGAAAAACCGATGAGGCGATTCCAGTGATACATTCCAATATCCTCGAAAAAGAACAATTTTCCGGAATATACTAAATTCGTCTCATCCACGGATATATCTATGAAATTCTATCTAAAATTCTTAACAAAAGAGACTCATGTCATTGTGATGCTTGAAAATGTACACATAAGCGAAGCAATCTGATAAAAGAATTGCAAAAAGGCACGGGTAGCTGGGATTACTCATAATAGAAAAAGGAATGACCAAAAACATCTCTCACAAGATCTCAACAAATGCTCAGGGATATAAAATGAAAGTAAAGTTCATGCACGCCATATTTCATCCCCTCTTTTGACCGCCACGTCTCTATTCAGAATTTCTGCGCGAGTAGGCCTTCGCCCAGGGTTTTAAAGCGCCGTCTGAATAACCTCTCGAGAATGCTTGGATCTCAACGTTGAAGGATTCCTATGGGCCTGCTTTCCAACGCGGGTAAAAACAGAGTTCCCAAATAGCCCCAGGCAACATCTGGTATCAGGAGTGCAGGCGAGCATCGTGTTCCACGCAACAATATGTAGGGCTCACTGCGCTTAAGGGAGGATGTCTGCAGGATCAAAACATTTATTCGTTTCACATCCTAGGCCCAACGCTCTCTCGAGGGAAATACAAAAGGCAGTGGGATTGCGGAAAAAGCTGTTTATCACTGAAAACAAGGGAGCATGAATTTGGAGGTTTAAAATACCCCATACGGAGAGTTCATGCCAGGAAATATTACTCAAATAATTCTAGTCTTCTATCAAATACGATCAAAAGGGTAATGAGTTAAGTTCGCATTTTCATTTCAACTTCAGCACCCAAGGTAATTCTAACATGAAAGTCATTCTATTCGAAAAATATTGAGTTCATTATAAATTGCCATGAAAGTAAAGAATGATATGAGGGATTGGAAATTAAAAATGTTTTTTTTCAATGCATGGTGACGCCAGGTACATTCAGAAAAATTGAAAACAGATCTTTACAACCATTTTTATCTTCCATTCTCGGTAGCGAAGTTACTGAAATATTTTATTTCGTTGGTGAAAATGTAAAAATTAGAAAAATGATGAATCAAGCAGCAATACCTATCTTATGCGGTGATCCAGAGGTAGTCAGTAGCAACATGTATAGCAATGCTGTAGCATATTTTCGTTGCATCCAAATCTCTAAATCACGGGGAAAATGCAAAGCATCAGTGCTGTGTGAAAACCCTCATGTAAATGACGAGAAGTGAGATTAAAAAGGGGGAAAAACGATCTCATATTAAAATTCCGCTAAAATTAACGGGATAAGGCAGTGGTGTAACTAGGAATAAGCTTAAACTTATGCTTGGGGGAGGGGGGCGGGATGGCCTGGTGTGGCGACGCCACCCCCCCCCCCCCGCCCCTCGGCAACGGGGACAAATTTTCAGGCAAATTTTTGAAAAATGACATGACTGGAAATACAATTTACATCATTTTGGCACTAAAAATTTAACTTTAAGCAGATGTTGATATGCTATATAATGTTATTATTTAAGTCAAAAATTGACAATAGTTTTAAATATTTTTTTAAATTTCTCCGAGGCTTTGGGGGGATCAATTCTCCTCATAGTTACGCCACTGGGATACGATATCAATGCGATTATTTCGATTCTGGTTCTAGGGTTGGATGACAAAACCCCACTTCTTGTTACAAAACTTTAATATTTAAAAATACCCATGAATTTTTCTATTCCAACTTTATGCTAAAAATATGAGGTCGATTGATTTTTTATGAGAAAACGGCATTTTTCGCCAATAATTTTGTGAGGCCAAATTAAATACTGTACCTTAGCAAAAAAAATTCCATTAATTTATCCCTGAAGTCACGACTTCTGCCCATATATTTGCTCTTTTCTTAAATATATATCCGAAATTAGTGGCGTATTGCTATTGGGAATTCATGAGTTTCTTCGTATCATTAGCAACGGCTAATACTTAAAGCTTTATATCTCATCTGTTTCAGTGAATAATGAAAGGGGCCGCTAGTGTAGTGCCTTTCAGCCGAACAAATAAAGTGAGGTGATACCTTTCTACCATATCCTTCCGATAGATTTTGCATTCCGATTGTAGAGGGCACTAAAGCCTTTGACGTCATGCGCTCACAAAAGCGACAGAGAGCAAATGGGTCTCGTCTCGACTCATATTACGCGACACGTGAACACTTCCCATTCGACCCTCGGATTCGCGTCAGTCAACCGAACTTGAAGGGCCAATGAATATGCATGCACATATACTGTTGGCAAACCCCTTGCGACCCAAGTGATCCCTTCCCAAGGGATATTGAAACGAAGTGCACTGTTTTCATGAATTTCGAACGGACAACACATTTCCTGGGATCCAGGATTACAATAGCCAAGTAAAACGCCACTATTTACATCTAAATCCAAATAATACCCTTCGAGCCACCTCCATAAAGTTTGGCGGGAGATGATCAATCACCAACATGCAAGAGGATTCCCGGAATGCTCAACATATGGTCATAAAAATGTTATGCATACTAACAAATTATACTTACACACTCATGCGGAGGCAAAAATTGCCAACTACTCATAAAGGCGATCTGTCTAAAAAGCTGGAACTTGCAAAACATGTTGTTATAAGTAGTAGGAAATTCAGAACCATGTCTTAAGGAGTTCTAGGCTAAACTACAAGAAAACTTCCGAAAGAATATCGGAAGATCCCCTGAGGATGATCGGCAAGTCGCTGCTCGAAACGTCGGGAGACATGGCCGACATCAACCGGTGGAAAACCCGAGAAACTTTTCTGCAACTGATACGCCGGGAAAACCTAAGATCATACAAGTCGAGTAACCAATTAGTAAATCCTAAAGCTGGCGTAAATTTACTTGTAGAATCAGGAACTAACTTCAGCATAGCAGTTATGTAAGTTTTGTATATATGATGACCAGAGGTTCAACACGCGCTATGCTAAAGATACGGGACGTACTGGGACCTCCAACCACTTTGTCTCGATAATTTTGACGCTGCAAACTTTGATTCCCTAAAAAACCGGCTGTCATTGCTGATTGGGTAATTTTTTTTTACATTTTTTCTTTGCCAACCTGAAATATTTCAATCGCTTTTCGTGAATTTGAATGATCCATCGCAATACTGCGCTGTGTAACTCGTCCAATATTCTTGCATCACTATTATCGTCAATTAATTGATGCTTTTGCGGAAATTTGATTATAAATAACCTTCTTTTTTGGCTATTTCCCTTGTATTTTTGCATAATTTCCACTGACGTTTTTCCTCGGGTGCAGGAGGCTTCCTAAGGGTGCAAAGTTTATTCGAGTTTAAATTAAATTTTAATATGCCGTAAAACTCTCCCTCTAAAGGAACACTCCAGCACGCGATGAGAAAGGTCTTTAGAAGTGATAAAAATATACACCGAGAACATTTGAATGCGAAGTTGATGAGTAGGCAATCATCGTTGTGATGTGTGGCCCCTTTCAGACGTGACGGCTTTTCGCCGGTCGCCGTCCACGGCACGGCGCAATGCCTTTAAATAACCACAGGTAGCAATGGGTGTCTTCAGACGAGTCGAATCACGCCGTGGACGACACGACGCCGTGGACGGCCGCCGTGGTATCCACGGCTCCCATTTCAATCCGGCCCGGCGTACGCCGTCCACGGCGTGAAATAAACACTGTGGTGTATTGGACTGTTCAGACGCGTCGATTTATGCCGTCCGCCGTGTAGTTCTATAGAATTCAGAGTAGCGAGATCAGCGAAGAAATGCGGACATGAATAATATTTCATCGTTCCCATATTTTAAATTGTGCTTTTGAACGATATGGGAGATTTAATAGTGGACGCTGACGCTTTTCTACCGATTCCAAGTCATGCAATTACGTGTGCGTTATGTCCAACAGCTATCAACCTATCTAGAGTTAATCATTTATTTAAACGGAGAAAGAGAGAAAAGAGGCTAAAATATGTGTATGCTATTAAGTAAATAATAAGACCAACGATGTGCGCAAAAATAGTCTATATGACTTGATGTACATATAAATCGTAAATTACCCCGAGTCAAGACATTCCATGCCATCGGGGAGCTACCGCGGACTGCGCGCGCGGCAAAAACATCGATTTTAATTTTTAGTTGATTCTCATGGTCGTATTTGATTTCTTTTGATGGACACTCTAATACGTTTGAGGTAATTTAATGTAAATATCTTGAGATAGCACGGTGATCCTTTTCTTGTAATCCCAAGTAAACACAAAATTTCGACGAAAAATACAGTCGAAGACGAGTCATACAATTCGTATCTTATCGTCGATAAATATCGATAAATATAACGAAGGAATTAGGTTATGTGAAATGTAAATTGAATGTGGCACTAAATAAATTATATCTTATACGTAATTAACTTGCTAAAAAATTCACTTTCCAACATCCGTCGAGCACTGTATTCCCCGTGGCCAGCTGAAAGCTCCGAACTGTGCCGCACGTTCGAAAAATCGATCATTACTTCGGCGTCGCGGGTGGTCGCTATGGCATGGTGGGCTTTTGGTATCACTCTCTATAGGTTTTGTTGCATATGTGGTGTAAATATCTCGAGGTAACTCGGTGATCCTTTTTTTATAATCCTACATGGACATTAAAGTGGAGCCTAAGGAAAAGAGGAGCCTAGTCATTTAAACTTTTTAAAGGAACTCTACCAAGCATGCATAACCTCAATGATGTGGAAACAGTTAACTCCCAAATCGAGGTACTGAACATTCTGGAGAGGATACAGCAGTTGCGAGCAGTTTCTTCTCCTCTCGCAGGATCAATTCGTTTTCCAGCATCACTTAATTCTACGCCTTCAAACCAATCAACTTATTCTGTGAGAGAAGTGGTATAGTGTTTTGGGATTTGGGATGCAGCGAAAGGTTTCAACTTTATCAATATTTTATGTATTTTGTAAAAATTCTTTGTATTTTTTTTCTTCCTGTTTGATTTTTTTAATTATTTGAAAGTACTGGAAAGAATTTCTGATAGATAATGTTTTGAGAAGTGAACAATAAAAAATTCTAAAATCGGACTGAATGAAAAATCATTATGATGCACTCCCCAGCTCACATGAAAGTGTTAAGATCTATTACATTATCTTTCTTTAGTAATGAAATTTTATGTTTCCTTTGTCTAAAAAATTAATGCTTGAATAAATGATTTTAAAAAGAAATTAAATAATAATAACCTATCAAATGAGTTACTCATTAGCTAGTTACAGATTTCATATTTGTATCGAGGTTCCCTAATTTAAATTTTATATATAAGCATCATAAATAAAATTTATATCAGCACTATAGATAAACATTTAAAATAATAATTTAAATTATTATTTTAAAATTCGCACCTATTCATGATAACGACTCAAGAACTATTGAATAAATGTCGCTGATGGCCGTGCCGATTGCTTGCCGTACTGTTCTCTGTATTTCACGGAGCGCCGTGCCGTGAACGGCGACCGGCGGAAAGTCGTCTCGTCTGAAAGCTTCCTGAATTTCACGGCGCGGTGCCGTGGACGGCGGCCGGCGAAAAGCCGTTGCGTCTGAAAGGGGCCTAAGCACACTGATTGCCTATTCCTCTGCCCGTATTGTCGCAATTTTCTATCCGCACCGATATTGCTAACCTTACGATAAATTTGGGCATTCATCCGAATATAGCAGGCTCCATTACATGAGGAAATAGTTAATTTGTACCTTTCGAAGGAAAAACAGCGAATCGTTTAAACTCCGAATATCCTTAATCCTTACATGGGAAATCGATAACAGGTGTACACAGACGTGAATATTTGAATTTAATAATGGCTTTTAATGATGAAAGACCTTGGAATTTTGCATCAATAGTATCTAAAATATTATCGCCATTTTGAGACGCATATTAAAATTAAATATGTGACAGATCGTGTGAATTAGTATCAATAAAAATTTTTCAATACTTCGTGATTTGACCTGAAGAATGAAAATGTTAAAACAATGTATTCCATGGCTAAATTGTGACTGACCGCATTTTATCAACGAAGACATGATAAGCAATCCTTGGAATTCTTGGTCAAGGTCTAACTTTTAGCACTTTCTCCATTCATCTGCTTGAATTAAAAATAATTTCAGATTATGTAAACAGCATCAGCCAGTTTTGAAATAAAACTTTCGTAATATTTTCTGACACTATACCGCTTCTCCTAACTCCTTAATTACTTGCGTAAACATTATTCGCTCCGGGTAAGTTTTTATTACGTGGTGAAAGTTTAATCCTTCGCACCTACTATCGTCTTTATCGAAGAATGTCTTAAGTTTATACATCACAAAAGACGAACTTTTAGTTTCTATAACAAGGAAAAGCTTTTAGAATGACAGCAGGAGAACACTGTAGTGGTAAGAGAGAAAGGTCTTGAAAAAGAAAATCTTCATTAGTGACTTACACCCGATTAATTAGCACGTGAATAACGTGAAAAAAACGGAAAATGGGTAAAACTTCTTCTAGATTACAAATGCCTGGAAGAAAGCTGAACGATAATTTAGGATTGAGGCACAATCGCAATTCAAAGAGTATAAACAAAAATACTCACATATAATGTTGCCCAAGCAATAAAAAAAACATTTGACGAGGCACATCAAAGAATACATGTTCCAAATTGTTATTGCCGCAGGACATTAATTAATTGCCATGCTTAACGCTTGAAACTGATATCAGTAATAATACTAAAAAAAAAACCTATGACAATCCATTCGGCAGCAAGAAGATGTTAAAAGTAAAACGAAAATTTAACAGAGGAAAAATCATTTGATTTGGCCGGAGTTCGAATCCGGATGTGCGTTTCAGCGTGATTCCGCCAACAAATGTCGCCGGCAAGTCCGTGAATATTCCTATATTAATTTAAATGTAAAGAAAACGAATTGAAGCATTCTTAAACAATTGTATGCGGACTGATTTGATGAAGTAAATAATTTCTAAACTTCTACTTTTTTATATTTTTACTATCCATTTCCTTCCTTAAAAAAATTAACCCACGTAGCAATTTTTAGGTGTTATTATATTTTTCTTATTATTTCAATTTAATTAATTCAATTGCAACAACATATTCAGAAAATTGAATAGTTAAAACTAGAAGAAGGAAAAACACATGAATGAGTGACTTGATCCAATACTATGTATGTTGGTGCAACTATGGAGTAATTATTCCAAATGTCTGTATGTCATCATTGGTTGCTCCAAGCCTGGAGTTATCGACTAGCTGGGTTGTGCGCTCATTAACTGTTGAAAGAAGGCCGTAGGAAAATCGGGATAACTTTCAGAGGTTCAGTAGCACAGGGAGGGATATGTTTTGAAATATTTCTAGCATTTCTAATAACATAAACAAATCATATTTAAATGAAAACTTGGAAGGAATCAACGTTGGGCTAAAAGCCAATTGCTCTAGTTGTACATGGATATCCAGATAGATATAGTTGTATATGGATTTATTTACTGGATTGGAGGCATTACTCTTCCCAGGTCAATATCTCATGTTGGCAGCCTTATGGAAACATAAATACCGAGTTTCTACCATGAATGAATAACTATTATTAAAATTTACTCGTACTTTAATACTTTTCTGAACCAAATGCTCTGGTTATACCGAAACGAATGTGCATCTTCAGAAATTAACGGGATTTTTAGTTAAAAAAATAGTTATTTATTCGTCTACACTATTGTTATCGCCTTCAAAATAGTCCTGGTTAGATGTTATGCACTTCTGCCAGTACTTCATCCAATCCTCGAAACACTTATCAAACTAGCTTAGTGGCTTACTTAGCTACTACTACTTAGCTAGCTTAGGGATACCTTGTAAGAGTTTTCATTTAATGCCGTCTATGCTTGTAAAACGATGGCCCTATAAGGTTCTCCATATTTTTGGAAATAGTAAAAAGTCACACATAGCCATGTGTGGCGAATATGGAGGCTGAAGCATCGTTGCAGTATTGCTTTTGGTCAAATATTCACGAACAAGCAATGGAGTGTGAACCGAAAATTATCGAGCTCATGAAAGCACGCCTAACCTTAGCGGCTGTCACTGACAAGGTAAACAATGAATATGGATGAAAAAATTATCATAGTTCAATGGAATTCTTTCAGGGGCATGTATAAAGGCACACAAAGTAATCTGATATGGTATCAATCATTGGTACACTTTTGCTCAAATATGCAGCAACATATCCAAAACATTCCAAATGTAAAACGATCCGGTAACTCCAAAACGGAGTCTTAATTCCGATGGGGTATATGTGCTCCTAAATACTTATGTGCAACAAAACGTTGTAATTGTTTTTTGAATGTTCGCTATTATTATTATTGTAAAATAAATTGACAATCGCACTCTTTAAACTCTTACCCCGCGAAATTTAAAAAAATACCGTTATTTTCAGAGCAAACTTCGTATTTAAATCACAGAATTATTCATAAATTTCGTTTCCTCTGACACGAAAACCGCATCATTCCACCGAAAAAGGTATATCGCACGTTCCTGTTCAATAAATTAAAGGTAGAAGTGCGCTTTTTTTTGCTGGACTTCTTTTCAGCGCCGTAATATGTTGTTTCACCCGAAAGTCGTCGGAGGGAAAGTTCCATCTGGGGCCACGAAATAAATTTTCCCCGCCGTAATCAACATGGTCCTCCTCCCTCTCCAGAATGACCGTTACACTCCATTGTATAGTTTCCCAAGTCGTGGAAGCACCGATATAGCTGGCTTCAACTCGTCGTTCTCGCCTTTTTCCACTCGCACCTTCTCTCCCTTGTTACTCGGACGGCTAGCTTGTTATCAGTGCAATAAAATGACGAAAAAAAAACGGAATTGGTAAACTGTACGCCTCCGCGCGCAGCGGTTGCTATGCTTCTGCACCCATGTATCGCGAAAGCGAAAGAGGTGACAATCGTGTAGGATTTCAGCCGTGCATTTTTAAAAGACCTATTTTTTTCGAACTCATTGTTTGCCGGCCTTCATGAGTCCTTGACTGTATTCAATCTCAGACTACATTGCAGACTTCAATTACCAATTGAAAATGATTCAAAATGAAATATTGCCTTCAGTTATAGTGAATATTAAATAAAGTGTCCCCAAACATTTTTTCAAGGTGTATTATTTGATGTTCAGCCCTCTTTTCTTAAAGGCAGTCAGACTTTATGACAGACATATTGTGTGGTGTTGTAGGCAGATGAATGCTTAAAATTAAAAGTACAGACCGAATATCAAATGAAGAAATAATGGATCAAATGAGAGAGAAAAGAAGCTTATAGATATTATATATTATATTGTTTTCTTCTCTTTTTGTGGCAATGTTTGCCTTCCATTTTGTAATTTTGTAACTTGCATGCCTCCCATTTGGAATCTTTGTATGACCTATATAACACAATACCCTCCTTCCTAACTTCTCCATCTTGGCTACCCCTATTGACTCAATGTATATAAGGTCATACTCTCCCTGTATTTGAAACTGACGTCACACAGCGACAAAACTGGTCGTTATTAAAATCACATGTGAAATTTACAGAGTTTTTCATTTAAAACGAATCAATTTCACAAAGTCACGCCAAAAACCATCAATTTATATAGGGATATTTAAATCGGTCGTAAATAGAAGAGTGCAACTTATATGGGCCAGTGGGGTAACTAGGAATATACTCTGGGGGGTGATGAGAGGGGTTAGTGGGGGCTACCCCCCCTAGGAAACCGGAAGTTCAGGAAAATGTTTAAAAAATAACATGCCTGAAAATGCATTTTACATCATTTTGTCCCTTAAAATTTAACTTTTAGCAGATGCAGTTATTACATGTATAATCCAGACAAGATTTTAAAATATTTTTTTGATTTATCAGAGATTTGAGGGGTTACTTCCCCTCATCCCGCCACCATTGTTACGCCACCGATATGGGCATATAATAAGGCATTCTATTGATAGTTTTCTGATGGACAAAGGCCAAGAGGAAGACCACTGCTCCAGTTTATGGAGAGATCAATGAAAGATGCTGGATGCAAAAGAAGGTACGAGGAAACGAAAAGAAAGGTGGAGAGTTGCGAGGTACAAAGAGTGCCAACCATTTAAGGTTGGCATTCTCCAAAGGCTGCCAAACAATCTTAGGATTGAAAATTGTTTGTGTTGTGAATATAAAAATAATATGGCAATTAATAGGAACATAATTTCCAATACTTTTGAAAAATATGTATGGTGCTGCAGACGCACTCAATATTTTTTATTTCGGTTTCTCAACGTTATTTGACATTGATGATACCAAGAGAAACCTTGATTGGAGTTATAATTATTGTTGAAGTTAAAAAATAAATCGATTGCCAATTAAAATTAAAAGGAATAAGCAAAGGGTTGTCAAGGGCTAATAATAGTTGATTAGTTACGGGATAAGATCAATTAGTCAACTACGATGTGAATCATTTGAGATTAATAAGATCATTATTTTCATTAATACATCGTCTTATAGTTATTTATGGAGAAACAGAAGAAGTAATTCCAATAATTATATTGGAATTACATTGTGTAGACACCCAGCATTGATGGGTTTTGCGGTAGAAATAAATAAAGGCGGGAGGAACTGGACCTTCTATCTAATTGCTGCAAGGATCATTGGCTGAGAACAAAAGTGAACTTTCTAGCCAAGGGGAATGGGGACAAAATAAAGAACGACAGGGAATGGTATGGTGTGGGGAGAGGCAGAACTTTTTTCTCGAATCGTGAAAGGGAATATTAGCCATCGACACGAAAAGAAAGACAAAGGGGGGGGGGGAAACTTTGGAGAGTTTCCCAAAGTTTCATGAAAGAGAAAGGGAGAACAATTTCTTTCCGCGAATGACACGGTCTCAGAAATCACGAGTGAAAAACGACGGGAGAAAGGGAACGAGTAGGAGCGACACACATCAGATATCAAACTCACGTTGGAAGAGGAAAAGCCTTCAGCTGAGATCGTTCTATTAATTAATAAAGTTTTTTGCACACGGATACATATTTCAAATTTATCGGCGTCAATGTATATATACGTAAAAGAGGATGTCTGTTTGTCTGTCCGCGTTTTCATGCTGCTGAACGGAATGAAACCAAGGTACGTAGTACGTAGATGCATCTCATGCTATGAAATACACCAAAGGATCATTAAAATTCTATACGATCATGAATTCCTACTTCCAAGTTTCTCACTTCTCTGAGTAATATCATTCCCGAGCAACCACGGTCGGCCTGGTAGTGGAATATAAAATAATAATCCATAACCATTAGAAATATTGCAACTCCAAAGCGTTGACAGTAAGGCAAGCGGTTTCTTCATTCTCCTAACCCTACCTCTCACTTTTTCCACAGTTATAGAGTTAAATTATACTTCCGTCTAGTCAGTCCATCACTCCTCTAGGGAAGGGAGATCTTTTCCCACGTTAAAGTAATCCGTAAAAAGCTAAAAATATTCCAAAAAATATCCCTACGTATGCTAATGAACCTCTAAAAGTTAACCCGATTTTCCTACGCCCTTCTTCCCAACAGTTAATCAGCGCACAACCTAACTAGTCGATAACTCAACTTGGAGCAACCAATGATGACATAAAGACATTTGGAATAAATACCCCACAGTTGCAACAACATACTTAGTACTGGATCAAGTCACTCATTCATGAGTTTTTCCTTCTTCTAGTTTTAAATATTCAATTTTCTGAAAATGTTGTTGCATTTGAAGCATTGAAATAATAAGAAAAATATGATAACGCACAAACAAATGCTACGTTGAATAAAAAATTTTTAAAGTGGTAAGAAGTAGATAAAAAGTAGAATTTTAGAAATTATTTCCTTTGGAAAATCAGTCCGCATACAATTGTTTAAGAATGCTTGAAATCGTTTTCTCAATATTTAAATTTCCAAGCTCCCACAGACGAAATCGACACAGTACCAACAAAACACAGACGAATGCGCATCAAAAGTTATTGCATTGTTAACTGGCTGGTTAGGGTGAGCATGGTTTACCAGGTCAGTGGCTGAACACGACAATTAAAAAGACAGGGGACATAAAACTGCGTGTAGAGAGGGGGATAAGAAATGTGACATTGCATTCGAAGGAGAGAGGTGAGAGAAAAGACTGAGCTTTGGTGGGGGAAGGAGAAGGGATTCGGATCTATATTGGGGGCCTATGACTGAGCTAGGGAACGCTGAGGAGGATTAAGGAGTCGTCCCTCCCTCCGCGAGGCTTACCTTCCCAGTCGTATGAGAGTGACACCAGGATTTGGGGACTTAGCGTGGAGCCGACCACCGGACTGCGAGAAATTGGAGGTGGGAAGAAATGGAAGCTGTATATGTACGCGTTCCTCGACACCAGGAGATAACTGTGTCGCAATCCAGAAAATATATTTGAAGGGGGAATATCTCACTGAAGGAGGAAGGAAACTTAATTACGACGAATTTCGCTTACAAGTCGGGACGCAGTATTATACGCTAGGGTATATTTTATTTCTAATGATCTCAATGTTTTGTGTTTAAGGTTATTAAAATGTTTTTCACAATAATAAAATAAAAAATTAAAATTATTCATAAAATGAAAAAGAATTTCGACATGATTTTTTTGGAAAGGAATATGATTTGTTCATTGGTTGTGACCAAACTGTAACATGTTATAGTTGACTATCAATTTTTATTGCTTAAATAAAAATGAAGTTTGCGTTACACATAATATTAAAAATTTTAATTTAATAAATCAAAATTAAAACGTGAGTGTAACCTTTCATTCCTTTAAAATCATATTAATGTAGCATTATTCATTCACAGCCCTGATGAAGGCATAAAAATGGACCAAAACGTTGGAAAAAAATTTTGCTCTTAATTCTTAATTAAAAGACCTGCACTCCCAGACACAAATTAATATAACGGCATGACCTTAACGACTGGTAGAGGCATACATCTTCCAAATAGAAGTTCCAAAAAATAGAAATTTACTTCCGAATCTTTGCAGGAGTTATCTCAGAAAGATATTCAGCACAAAATGTGTATGAATCTGAAGAAATTTAATTTGACAAATTCAAAAATACGAAAGCGAAAATCATTAAAAAATTATTTTTCAATTTTCAAATATTATAACTGTGCGTATTTAAAAAATAAAAGTTTCACTTGTTAAAAGAAACTTGCTTGCTTAAAATAACTAGTTAAGTATTAAGGTTTAAAGTAATTCTAGAGCATATACCTGACAGAAATCCGTCATCAACACTCAGAAGAATCTGTAATTACCAACCCAAGATAAAAAGATATCACCATGGCGATTTTATTTGTTAACTAATGTACATTCTTTATTTAAATCTATTATGGAATGAACAAAGTCTCAAACTTCCTACCAATAGTAAGTAATTGTAAATACCCTTAATTACTAGCTTTAATTACATCATTGTGTGTATGTTCTGTCTGAACTCCCACTGTTTACTCACGATCTGCGGCTGTTTACTCTAATTGATGCAAAGTATACAGCACACTGCATGTAGGAAGCAATTCAACCCATTGCATACACACTTGAGAAAATAATTGAAATAGCATGCTTCATGCAAGTTGAAGAGTATTGCGGTTGAAGTTGAAGAGTATTATTTTATTTTAAAAAAATCCTTCAAGCTTGAATTGTTACCGAAATTTTCTATCGGTTTTATTTTGCGTTTTTTATTGACACGTTTAGCCATCCTTCGAAGTACGTCTTTCTCTAATATAACCTCCTGAGTCCCGGGAAATATCTAACGTTTTTTTCGGTCATAACGACCCGAGTTGAGTTTATTACGATTTACTAAAATTTTTCTCAATATATTGGTGTCATTTTATTGCTACTCACTAAGTTGTTCGAATAAGGTTTATAAATTTTTATTGTTAAATTTGCAGTTAGATACACAATAAATATTACATAAACAATGGCCGATGCATAGAAAACGGTATCAATATTTATCCTGAGAACATTTATAAAAACATGAACTTTATAAAAAGAGGAAAATGTATTGATCTTTACAACGTTTGAAGAAATCAGCCCCCTATATAAAACAGAGCATTATACAACTAAAACAGAATAAAACGTCGGTTCACAGGCGGAAAAAATCTGATACGCTCACGGTCGTGTCTGGACAAAACGTCGGTCGCAGCGAAACGAAGCAATACTTTGAAAATCCAACTTTACTCAGCGGTAGAATTGAAAGAAATAATAGACTAGAAAAAATTCCAATTTCGAATGACGTTATTTTATTTATAAAATCATATGAGAAAATCCAGTCGAGTCAATATGACCCGACGCGACCAAATAACGGTTAATTAGATATTAACAAACAACTTTAGCGATTTATGTGAATCATGTCGTGTATGTACTGTCATCTGTCAGGACGCACCGAACTAATTGCAATAACAACATTTAACTTTGCCAAGCGGTGAAATTTTTCAAACATCGACGTATTGCATACATTATGCCAGGACCGAGGAGGATCATGGAACAACGCGGTGACACGATATAGTATTTGACACTGAGTCATTGAAAAGGTTAGCTGGTAACCATGTAAAGGAAAATATAAAAGTAAATTTAGGACTAATTGGCCGAAATACAAGGTTCTTACACATATGTTACATTTGGAAGGGAATTAAGGACACTGGAATGGCAATTCGAGGGACTCGCTCCTGCAAATGGCGAAGGAGTCGAGGAGGAACTTAACGGGCGAACGGAACAAATGAGGACATTTGAACGGCGGGAATTACTCCGTTCCGCCTCGGTCATCCATTCAGACGAGGAGAAGGAATTAAAGAATTAGGAGATGGACAACGCAGCGCGAGGAAACGAATTGCACGTTGTTAACATCAAGAGCTTCCGATCCTCCAATACACTCGGCACATCCGCTTTAAAAAGACGGAAAATTTGTGGTATCGTTGAACCTCTGCTCGTTTACAAGAGAAGGATGACGAAATTTTCCCGCTAGTAGCACCGCGAATTAAGAGAATTAGAAGATGGACAATGCAGAGTATAAGGGCTATCAACTGCTTCGTGCCGAAGATATCATTGAAGACCTTAATTTTTATCAGATTCCAAACGAATTTCAGCCGAATGTGACTGCTTGTTTCTGAAACAATGTATATTCTTCATTGAATTGTAAGAAGAAGCTGGTCGATAACGCTACACAATTTCTAGGATGAATTCATTGCAAGTATAAAAAGATGCTTTTCCGGAAATGGCTGTTTAGTAATGGAATTCTAATAAACCTCTAATATTTACGGAAAAGTTTAGTTTTAGTTTAGTTTAAAAAAACATTTAGCCAGAATACCATCAAAGAATCAAGGCGAACAAATAATCAAGATTCCGAATCTGCCTGATTTGTCATTGATAAAGTCATTTATTTCCTTTGCACAGAAAAGTTGTATCATACTTGATTTCCTATGCGCTAAATAATATGATAGCTTTCAAGGAAACTATCTGAGTCTCACAGTTGACAAAAAAAAACAGAAAAATACATCACTGCACGATAAGATTTCGGATGGGACATAAAATCCATGGCATGTACTTGGCGTTTATCATTCGACATAAGCTAACACTAATTCTGCGAATTTCAGCAATTGACCATATAAAAAAAATCATATCAACTACAATGTAATCAACCTATTCAACCCTCATGAAATATCAATATTCAACGTGATAAATTGGAAAATATAACCGAATAGCTTCTCTAATAAGTCAGTGAAAATGCATTAGCTCAGGCGTACAGAAAGCGTCACACCGGTGTTAAACGAATCAAGCTAGGGGCCACTAGAGACTCGAATGCTATGTGGTAGAATTAGATTGCTTGAGCAACTGAGGGCTGATATCTTTCATAGCGACAAGGAGAACACCATAGTAGAAACCCACATATAATTCCAGATCTGAGAGAAACGGTAAATCAAGAGAGATACACGGACAGGCATTAGAATTTGTCATTCCCCAGAACAGTAGAGGACTTTAATAAATTCTAGGCGGAGTTTCGTGAAAATATTCCTTTTGTATTTTTAACGGCTGGTATCCTAGCAACCTCCGACACAAGTCTATTGAGGTGGCGTGTGTGTAGTAGGGGAAACAAGGGAGGAATGGGACAGTGAAAGGTATGGGACAGTTCGAATTTCTCTCTCTTGATTAAAGTTTTTTAGCTCATGCTTTTCTGACATGTATGATAAGCAGTTGCTGCATTTCCTCCAAAAATGGCTCCTGGCTGAAATATCTGATTGTGAGTTAAGAAGAGGATATTGGTTTTCACATCAATTTTGGAAACTTTCGTGAGATGCTATTACTGTATTGTGGGAAGATTTTCGGATGAGAAAGTAAAAGAAAGGTGCTATTTCGCTCTCGTCCGACCGCACCTAGAATATGCAGCGAGCGTATGGGATTCCGTGCCGAAAGACTTGATCCGCGAACTGAATAAAATACAAAGGAAGGCTGCGCGTTTCGTCAAAAACTGCAACGGGCGCATAGACAGTGCTACCCAGATGTTAAGCGAATTAGGCTGGGAGCCGTTGGAGACTCGGAGGCTGCGCGCTAGGCTTAGATTGCTTCAACAATTGAGATCTTTAAGAGCGACACGGAGAACATAATATTAGAGCCACACTATATTTCCAGGTCCGATAGAAGCGATAAATTAAGAGATGTTTTGCCGAACCGATAGATATGGGAATTCGTTTTTCCCCCGAACCATAAAGGATTTCAATAAATGCTAGTCGTAATTTCCTTAGAGCACTTAATTTTTTTTTACCTGTAAACGGCTGGTGTCCTAACACCCCCTGCCACACGCCTTTTAGGCGGCTTGCGGGGTATTATGTAGATGTAGATGAACTTTAAATTTCTATTATTCTAATTATGACTTTCTCTCGCTGGAAGGAGTGATGAAAATGCATGTCCTTTTGGTTTATTACTGATAATTTTAGTAACATCTAGCTGTTTTTTAAAACCTAAAAATACATGTGAAATACAAAATGGGCTTCAAAGGAGGTCTGGGAATCAGATATGTGGGAGGAATGGGACCATTGTACCATTTTGGAAGCTGTGAAAATGGTTTGTGATGAAATCAAAAGTGTGAGAGAGGTAGCAGGAGTAAAGAAATCATCAAAATCTGCATTATCAAGACATGCAGTGAAAGCATTTGCTACCAAGGACAAGGAAAGTGTAATTTTCAAAGTAATCTGATATATAGAATGGTTTTCCTCTTTTGTGCTTCACAGGGAAAGGTTTTACTAATGAATATGATGATGGATATAATGTAAAATTTATGCGAAATATGGAGCCAATTTAAAAATGGTCCTCCCTCAACAAGAACACATTAGTTTCATAGAGAAAAAAGGTATTGTTCTGAAACTTAATTCTCTAATTTTGTTTAAAGACACTGAAAGAGTGAAATCATTGTTTGCATTCACTACTGATACCGTAAATCGTATAAATATGATCATAAATAACTACAATATCTATTATTATTACGTATTTTGAATCAATCATTAATTTTTTCTTGCCATTTTTGCACACATACATTAGTGTCCAATTCCTCCCAGAATGAGGGAGGACTAGGAAAAATGTCATATGCTTTGAAAAGGCTAAATTTCACAATGCTCACCCATTCTAATTTCTCGAGGAATTTTCTATGGAATTTAGAAGGGTCAAGGCAGTGCTTTAGGGTGTTTCCTATAATTTTTTTATTGCCTAAATCTAAAGATTATTATTCCTCGAATTACATACTTTAAGATTTTTAAATGACGATATCTATTTTTTGCGATTAAACGAAAAGTGAAAAAATTCAAGCGCGCGAAAACGCGACGACTAAGTATGAATGCCGGGAAAAACTCCGTGTGACGTCGTTCTGGTTCCCGCTGCCGCCACTGAGGTGACCTTGGGGCGAGGCTTTGAGCGCTGATACGACGCAGGCTGCTAGTAGGTAGCTGAGTACCATGCTAGCTTGTAGCGCTTGGCTTAAATAAGGATTATTATTCCCCTATCAAACGAAGGAAACTTTCCAAACTTAAGTATTTTTAATGTGTGATTATTAAGAGATATTTCCCTGAGCTCTGTGCCTCATGCATGCATTAGTAATCTCAGGCGATGTAAAACTCCTCTCTACTCGTATAGAAACTAGGTCCCTGTGACGTCACGTGGAGTGGAATCGCATTGGCGCCAATCTGGCCTTTTTCAAATGAGGTTAAAATTGACCGTTGCCATTCGTCAAAACTGGGATTTATAAAACCGAATAATTTGTATATTATGAATACACTAATGGTCGTAAAGGAATCGCAATCATTGCATTTCGTTTCCTTTGATGAAGGAAACTACCCTATTGCAAAAAAGTGATTTAAGCCGCCAATATTTTCATAAAAAAATTGGATTCCAAAATGTCTTACAGTCCTCCCAAGTCTCCCCTATGTACATTTAGTGATTTTTTTCATAGGCCAGAAATAATTTTCACCTGCGCTAATTAAACATGCGTAGGTAAATAGGCCAATAAATGTGTCGCACAGCTTTGCGATAGCGAATTCCAATCAAAAATTGATATACAGTTTCGCTAAAGTGGCCTTCACCGTTGGCACTGATGCTGGTATGAGGCACGGGTGGCTACAGGTGATAAGGCTGCTCAAGGAAGATAATGGTTATTTACGAGGGCTCAAATTTTTACCCTGACACTTCCTCGTGGAAATCGGACGGAGAAAGCCATTAATCTTGCTCCCACCGTATCAAGTGACCCCATTTCCATCCTCAAGAGCCATTTTATAAATGCATAAAAAATATTTATTCATTTTTTAGATTTTTCTCTCGATTTATGAGGTTTTAAGTTCCAATTGGCAAAATTCTTTTTTTTTAAGTTTCCAATCTTGTTTTCAGTAAAAACTTGAACTCAGCATCATCTCTGGAATTTCAAAGAAAAATATAGTATCTTCTGCCTTCTAATTATAAGTGTCTAGCTTCTACGTAAATGTAAACAGAAAGCAAAAAGTTTTATGCATGTTCTATTTGATGCTGCTGCATTTTCAGTAAAGGTTTATTTTATTACGATTAATATTGTATTCGATGCTATTCAAGAACCTTCAGCCACCAAACAGTTAGTAGTTCATGAAAGTATTTCATCAACTTGAAAGATGATAACGAATAATTAATAACAAGCACAGTAACATAAAAATGAAAAGCAGTCTATTTCCTTGTAAAGTTTTGCATAGCAAGAATATCCAACAAAATAATTATATGAAAGGCAATATCGAGCACTATTTTAGGGAACAAAGGATATTTTTAAGTTGAAAACGCAATTTTTTCATGCATGTTTATTCCCACACCGCATAATGACTTCCACAAAACAAACTTTCCAAATTCAAGGCTTTCTCGAATTCATGAGTTTTCGCCACGAAAAACATCCAGTTACCAAGTTGAAACCAGTCACAAGGAAATCTTGCATTACTCTTTAGATGAACGGGATTCACTCCAGGTTACGCAGTCTCCTTTCATATTGCTAATTGGGTCGACGCGGTGACACGGATCACGAGAGAGTCGCGAGTAACCCGATATCTCACTGCGTTCGTGAACTATTGCCGTTAATTAGACGTAGAAAAACGTATTAAAATGACTCCAAAAATGTTTTGGCTGTTTTCACGATCTCACGGTAAGGTGAAATACATAGTGCTTGCTTCGGTAAGAGTTAATTATTAAAGAATAGAGGAAGGTTGCCTAAATCGCACCAGTTTTGCAAAAAAGCGACTTAATTGATAGTATTTATTTAATGAACCTATTCATAATATTTATTTAAAGAACCTAGTTTCCGTCGGACTAGGCCCTTTAAATAAATATTATGACGTATTCTACGTCACCGTATTGACGTAGAATAGAATAGTATTTTATGAATGCTATTCTATTCTACGTCAATACGATTTTTATAGAAAAAAATTGTCGCGATCTTTGATCGATCATGATTCTACGGGGAAATTAGAGTGAAAGTCCGGAACTCGCACCGCGGTGTTCATTATCATCATGTGCTTCGCGACCGTGTTTTGTTACTTCTAACCGTGAATCGTGTACGAGGACAACTCGGAATGAAAAATAACGTGGATATAATATGGAATTGAGAAGTTAACTCCGGAAAAGAAATGGTTAAGAAACAGCCGAACTGAAATTCATTACTTTACCCAATACATTAACTTTTAGTTCGGCGGAAGAATGTTAGATGTCACCTAGTCCACTCAGATATTTTTCTTCGAACGACCAAACGCTGTAATGAAGATTTTATTTTAAATCACAATAAATGTATTGCATTATTTTTAAACTGGTCTTCATCCACTGTAAGATTTTGGAGAATGCTTTTCTTCCCTCCTCCTACATATGCTAACATAATTTATGAAAGAAAAAGAATGAGACTGGTTCGACGGTACAGTTATAGAATGCACGAACAACTTATTTTCATCCTAATAACCTTCACCGCAGTTTTCAATATTCTCGAGGCAGGGTACCAAATGATAATAATGTTCTTTCGCGAATGCATTGCACGACTACACAATGAGCGAATGTACGACTTCTTTTTGATCAATAAACCTAGGTAAAGGATATGTTTTTCCTATCGTCCTTTTCACGTGGAAAATCCCTCAGATTTAGCGAAGTGGATAGATAAGTTAGGGAAAAATTAATCTCTCGTAACGTACTCCAATAGGCTTATTGTCCATTACATCATAAACAATTTAAAAGCAACAGATTTCCAAAATAAATATTAATTCGGTAACACCGAATTTTTTCCAATGCCTTTTCATCAAAAACATTTGTGACTATGTTTATGATATTTATATATTTTTGCCCATGCAGTTAGCCATCATCTAATGTTGGTAATCTAAAACATGTAAAATAACGACATCATAAATGCTTTAAAAGCAACAGATTTCCAAAATAAATATTATTTCGGTAGCACCGAATTTTTTTTCCAATGTCCAATGCTTTAAAAATATTTTATGACTATGTTTATGATGTTATATGTTTTTGTCCATGCAGTTAGCCATCATCTACTGCTGATTATCTAAAACATGTAAAATAATTGTTTTGAGAATAAAGAGAAAAATTTCAAAAATGATAAAATGTTGCAAAATGAACTAAAATTCATAAAATATAATAAGAAAGACGCATAACTAAATAAATAGAGAAGAAAATGAAAATTTTGCGTTAAAATTGTTATTGTGAATTCCGACTATTTTTCCGATGTCAGTTATCTGTTATTTTTCCATCTTACTGGATTTATTGTGCCTCGAACGCGCTCACCAGTAAGCTTCCTCTCAACTTCTTCTCTTACACTGGAAAGGCGATTATGGTCCAATTGTTGTGCCATTCTTCAACTTAGTGCGCACAAAATCCACAATTAAAACAGCTGAACAGGTGGTGTATACACTCTCCGGCGGCTGCAATATTACCCAGAATATATGTATATTGGGATCATATTTGTGGGCGTACGAATGAACGCGTCGTGAATGTCAGAAAAAACCGATGTGCCGTGCGTCGTACTACCAGAGAGCGGGTCCATAGGATACATGGCTAATGAAGAAGTTTACCGTTTGACGTGATTTAATAAAACTGTGCAACTTGCAGAGTGAGTTTCGGAGGGGCGAGCAGGGGGCAGTTGAGTAAATCGCCGCTAGACAGTCCCAGGAACAAATCAAGTGTGGAGTCGTGGCGCTGGAAGATAGACGACACTCACTTGTTTATTAGGTGCCGCAACTTACGAGACCTGACGAAGTTTCTTGAAGGTAGCAATTCTCCCGATACTGTGCGTTTGGATTTATGCTGTGTTTTCCCATAATGAGTGATTTAACGTGTTGGGCAAGTAATTCATGTACGTTTTTAATTGGTGAAGGATTTATTAATTTGTTTCTGGGATAAATAAAGTGTAATAACTTGTGCAGATAGAAAAATATCAAATAAGTAGCTGTTATAATAGAAAAACAATTGTTATTTATGTATTTCGTAGGGCTACATAGAACATCTCGAAATGGAGCAAGTGAGAGTGAAATGTTTATTAACATAGTCTTTTGGTTAATGAAATTATGATGTTTCTCTCTATAGAAAATACTCAAGCAAAACGATTAATGACCTGATACTATGAAAGGTATTAATTTCATTAATCCTAATCATTGGCGTCGTCAGCATCAACACTTTGGGGGGGACAAATGGGGTTAAATAAATTTTTTTTATACAATTTAGGGGGGGACGCGACGCCCGTGATCTAAATTTATATTTACTGTTATTTTATTCTATATATTCCATAATATTACTTACGACCAAAACTCCAAAACCTTTCCAAAGAATAATTTACCTTCATTGGGATTAACTTGATATATTTTCTTCCCATTCCCTATGCCAACGAAACTGAGACAGTCGTTTCCTTTGATCGTAACCTCTTCATTTTTTTTAAATTCTTCAACAAATGCACGAGTGGTACAAGGAATTCAAACGCGGCAACATGTCGATCGAAGATATTCAACGCCTGATCCGGCCTTCCAGGTCCAAAACTGGTGAAAACGTTGGAAAAAAATCGTGCCCTAGTGAACGAGGATAAGAAGGGTACTATTTACGAACCCGTTGAACAATCTGTTCTTTATTTCAGTTCATTACAGCGAATTTAAGGTGAAGATTAGCAAATGATACGAATCGCGGCGAAATTCATCCCCCGTGTGCTGACTCCTGATCAAAATGCGGCACGTGTTGCTGCTTGACGCGACTTGAGTTTTTGGTAAAAAAAATTGCATGACACTGCTTTCACACCCACCCTACTCATTATATCTCGCACCTCGTGATTTCCTTTTGTTCCTTCGAATGAAAATGGTGATGAAAGGGACATTGTTTCATCACATTACGGAGGTTAAAATGTAATCGAAGGCGGTCATGCAAGACATCGGAAACGAGTACTAAAGGTGCTTCGCGCAGTGGGAAAAACGTTTTAACCAATGCATCAGTTTCAATGGGGAGTACTTTGAAGTTGACTAGCGTTTTAAACAAAAAAAATTAGACTTTGAATTAAAAAACATTGTATCCGGTTACTTTTGGGTCCCCCCCAAATTACGTGATTCAGTTGCTTCTAGTTGAGTTAATGTTGTTTGAATGGGAGAACTTAGAACTACATAAGAAGGGAGGTAAGGTGGTTTACAGAGGAATTTGTCTGGAGGAGTTTGTAGCGAGTTGGAGGTTATCCGGTCATTTTTGGATTCGGGTATTATTGCAAAAATCAACTCCAAAACCAGGACCACTTAGGTTACCAATGGCTTCATATGCAGCGTTCATGTGATTACGCGTTCATGCCTTGGAATAAGGATAACTAGGCGGGTAGCTTGCACCCACTTCGGTTAACACGCGTAACAATTGTATTTATCACGTGACGAGGGAAATTTAAACAACAATGAGCCCGTAAGGAAACAATAGACACAAATATAAAAATGATGTACAATTTATTAAAATCTTTTTCACTTCACTCACCTACGAAAGGTCACTGAGCTTACGTTGAATGATCTTAACACCCAAATGCACAGCAATAGTTCATAATTTCACTAATCGTATGCAGATCACGTGACACAACACCACCAACAAAACAGATCACGTTACCATGGAGACGATCGAGGTATGTAGGGACCAAAATAGTGGCTTCACCCGCCCATTACTTCTCCTTACTGCATTGTTCATTCTGTACCTGGAAACTACAAACAAACTTTCTAAACTCATCCAAGGCCTTCCCTACTCAAATTTTCGCCTCCAACTCGCTACAAACTCCTCCAGACAAATTGCTCTGTAAACCACTTTACCTCCCTTCTTATGTAGTTCTAAATCCTCCCATTCAAACAGCATTAACTCAACTAGAAGCAACTAAATCACGTTAACTCAAGCTTCGTTGATCTCATGCATGGATACCCAGGGCACACTTTGTTTCAGGCTAATAAGGCTCTCGTGATTACATTCTTCCCAAGAATCATCATTTTTCATATTATTTTTTACAATTTCCGAGGTATCTTCTTTGTTAAATGATCTCTGTGGTCTCCTAAAAAGCATAAAAATTATCGTGATTTTATAAACAGCTAACGTTCATTTCAACTCAAACGTGCCATTTCTCTTAACAATTATAATTTTCTACAATATGCACCCGTTCCTTCGTGTTTGCTGAACGAGATTTTGAATTGATTCCACCTTATCAATATTTTTCCAATAAAAATGGCAAAACCTTATCCTGAGTACAGATCATGTCCCAACACAATATAGAAAAGAAGTAGTGGCGCTGAAAATCCCTCATTTATAAGTACCTCAATTTTTGATACAGTAACAGTTCACAAGGTATTACGCTGTTCATAAATTTTCGGTTGTAAATATACAAAAGACGTCATATGCTCGGCTATTTCTAATGTTGTATTTATTATCTTTCGCATCAATTCAGACCAATTAAGCACTTTCAAATTCATCAAAGAATATACATTTCATTATTTTCCTTTATATATGAACCATCCCTCAAAATCTAGTGTCATTATTTAACGTTCCATTGGTATTTAAAATTCCGATTCGCATCAATACATAAAGTCTTAGTAAGATTTAGTAATGGGAGACAAGTTAATACTACATGCTTAGAACTTTAAAGTATATTTCTAAATGTATCCTCTACCATCACTGTTCTCAAATGTAGCACTGCTTTCTTAGAAACCCCTTTCTTAGAATCCTCCAAATCTTGATATGCCTATAGACACAAAAAAAGAAAATATTCATGTCTTTGCACTAGCGATGCATCATGCATTATTGTTTTTCTGAATAACAAGTTCTACGAGTTGTTATGCCATTAATATTGAAAATCGTGAGCATAAATATGCACGATAAAGCTAATGAAAGATGACCATTAATAATATCAGTAATGTAATAATTAATAAACAAATTAAACAGGGCCCTGGCTTACAAGAAAAAAATATCTCCTGACTTGTGCGAAAAAGCGGGTGACTCCGTAAAAGTTATCACCGTGGCGAGTCCTGGTGTACTTAAACATATCTCCTGACTCTTGAAATTGCTTTAAGTTTAAAGTATTTTGTTTAAATGATATATCACTTCCAATCCAGAATTGTATTCGTGTTTTTTTTAATCCTTTGGTATTATACCAATTGTTTTGTTTTCTTTTTTTCCCCGAGCAATGAAGACAGATCGTAGCTTGGTTGGATTAATAAATCCAGCTTTCGAACTTCATTCTCTTATGGAACGAAAAATATATGTGTTTGGGCTGGATATTTGCTGGAACTTACGGTGATCCCCCATCTCCCCGTGGCACTTTGACGATCAAACAAAAGAAGGAAGGGACGACACTCCGCATTGTAGCTCCTCTGTCTATGACGTGCGGCACGGCCGTGAAATTTTGACATGATAGCCTATGGGGAAGGGAAAAGCCTCCGTCCCATCGCTTCGTAATTCCCTTGTCTGCGCAACCGATTCCTCTCCATCGTAGAAACAAGCAGCAAGGCCTTGTGTAAAATGTGTCACCTCTTCAAAACGTGTATTAAAAGTCGCCTGATACATTCAACTTCCGGTGAGAACCGAAAGTTATACTGTACTTACAAATAGTCGATTAAACTTATGCAGACAAAAGGAGTCGAGCGATTTGTAATAAAAATTGGTAGCGATTTTCCACAATATTTCCAAGGTATTGCAAAATATTCGCAAATTTAAAAAGTTCTGCCATCTTTTATTTCAATATATCTAACGTCCACATATAACGCCTAAATCTATTGAACTCAGTCAAGCGATTGATTTTACAGCTAAATGGGTGAATTATTGACAAGATACATGCCTCTTCCGGTCCGTAGCAGAAGAGAAAGTTTGATAAAATATGCCCAAGATCTATATATAACCATCATGAGTGGGTGCCGCTTTTTTCATCATTGAAAACGAACGTGAAATATCGTATCATCCAATCAGCGAACGAGAAGAAACGCATAATATGTCGACGCTATTGACCATTATGATAACGAACGTGATTAACGTCAAGGACGCATTATCCTGTCATTAAAAAAAAGCTTCAACTATCGATGGACTGGACTAGTAGGTAAAAAATGATTGTGTGATTAAGAGTTAAGAAATGAAAAAATTATGTTAAATATCTGAAGAAGATAGTTATGAAAATACCCTGATTATACATCAAAACGAATAAAAAATTTAATTTTAACAACGACGAAATTAAAATTTTAGTCAAGTTTCAATAATCCACTAGCTAATAATCAACCTGCAGTGAGTATGATTAAAATTAGTCGACGTTCATTTATTTCTTCATTGCAACCTCTATAGAAACATTTCAAAGGTGAGTTTCTAGAATTTCGTCTTAGCCGCGGGCGCTCACTTGGTTCTTCGAAACTTCGAAATTAATAATGAAAAAATTATTTCGTAATGTAAGAAAAATATGTTTTCATTGAAAACACAAATATGGCTTCAGAAAACTGCCTGTTATATTTTCTATTTTCAAGAAAAAGGGGACATATAGAACGGCAGAGTGAGTCCATTAAACGGAAATCTCATATTTCTATGACATAATGAAAGTTTTAATACTTAAGAAGCCAAATTATCAACGACGACGACGACGGGACGACGCAAGACATAGATTGTTAGTAGAATAGCATAAGCGAGGAGGGATTTCTACAAAAAGAAGAATAAACTTACTGCTGAAAATTTAAGGGTAGAAGTGAGGAAAAAACAAGCAGACGCTGCATATTGTGCATTTTTCTTTGTGGGAGAGGAGGTTGGACATTAACAGCAGCAGAGAAGTCAAGAGTGGAAGTATTCGAATTGTGGTGCTACCGAAGAATGGTGAAGATAAAACGGATCGACCGTGTAAATGATGAGGAAGTGCCAAGAAGAGTGAAAGAAAAGATAAGCCTTTTAAAAACCTTAAGGAGAAGACAGAACAACTTAGTTGACCACATGATATGGTATCATAGCCCGATGAAAACTATCTTAAAAGGACAGGGTGAAAGGGAAGGAGAGCAAGGGACGGCCCCATATGATTCAAATAGGACAAGTTAAGAATGTAAAAGAGAAGAAATAAGTCGCAACGAAAAGCTTAGGGGGATCGGGTTCGTGTGGTGGATAGAATGTTGGCTTCCAACCCTGTGGGCTCGCTTTCAAATCCCGGCGGTGGAAGAGAATTTTCAGAGACTGCACGATCCCTGCTTGGTTGGTGTGAGGAGGGTATTTCAAGCGTAACACTCCGATCGTCGGATGGGACGTTAAGCCGTGGTCCCCTTGGCGCCTTTCGTTAAGAGCAGGCTAATGCCGACGCCGGGTTTCTCTCCACCCTTCCCTCCATACCATTCCTCCATGACCTCAGCTGTCGGTCGCCTCCTTCAGATACCACTACCGAAAAGTCTAGTGGATAAGAGAGAGAAATGGAGAGCTGCCTCAAACCAATAGTTGAATTTCCTATTATTTTTTATTGCCTAAATCGAAAGATTATTGCTCCTAGAGCAGCATTTCACGATTTTTTAGATTTTTTATTGACGATATCTATTTTTCGCGATTAATTGAAAAGTGACGACTTTCAAGCGCGTGAAAACGCGACGGCTAAGTATGAATACTGGGAAAAGCCCGTGTGACGTCAGTCTGGTTCCCACCGCTGCATTGTGAGGTGACCTTGGGGCAAGGATGTGTGCACCGCTGCGATGCAGGCTGCCAGCAGGTAGCGCTTGGCTTAAATAAGGATTATTAATACTCTATCAAACGAAGAAAACTTTCCGACCTTAGGCAATTTTAATAGGTGATTATTAACAGATGTTTTTCTGAGCTATATGCCTCATGCATGCATTGGTAATCTCAGACGAGGTAAAACTCCTGACTACTCGTATAGCATCTAGGTCCCTGTGACGTCACGTAGAGTGGCATCGCATGGGCGCCAATCTGTCCTTTTTTCAAATGCAGTTAAAATTGACCATTGACATTCGCCTAAATGGTTATTTCTAAAACTTAATAATTTGTATATTATGAATACATTAATGGTGGGTAACGAGTCACAATCAATGCCTTTCGTTTTCTTTGATGAAGGAAACTACCCTATTGTTGACATATGATAGTGGCACAACTGCAAAATAAAACATTTACTCACCTGTATGTGATGAAGGCGAATACAATCCCGACTAGGGATAGGCTCGAACCCAGGACCACAACGAGGGAGGCAAATCCTTCAGCCTTACTAGTTGAGTCGTCCATCGCAACTTGTGTCTTGATTCGCTCTAGTGAAAACTTTTAGGTCCACTCTACAAAGGGCTGTTGGTCTTGATTCGAGACGGGATAGATGAGAGACTAGTCACTTCTAATGTTTTCATGTTAGGATGTCCGTCCAACTTCATGTGTAACTCATTGATAGCTTCATTTAATTCATTTGAATCAAACGAAGCACACAATTGTTTTCTTTAAATGATGTCCAATCATATAATATACAGGGAACTAAGGAAACAGATAACTCCGTATGTTCTTTCAGCACGATCTTTCTACGAGCTTGAGTTCACGAAGTGCAGAGTAATATTAAGAAACGTATAGCAGCATTATATTTTTGATGTGGTCATAGTATTTCCACTGTGATTTCAACCAGTTCATCTTCATTCATCGAGTCTCCAACGTTTTCAAAACCGTAGAGCACTCATATTCTTGAATTTTCGGCAAAAAAGCGGAACTGGGAATGAAGTTCATAATACCGCCCACCTTGATGTTTGGCTGCCTTTCTTACAGTTGATCCATTGCTTCTTGGCGTTCATTATTTATTTCCTGAAATTGAAAAGAAAATGTTCTTTTATGATACAAAATGTTTTAGAGAAATACAAGATATATATTTTAATGTACAAGAGCAGAGAAAATTAATTGTTCTTCAACTATGTACTTAAGAAATTTCCCTACAGTATGTAGAAGCACCGATCACGAAAATTACAGTAGGTACTTAAAGATTACCGAAATTATTGCTGCAGATGACTGAGTGTATCGCATTACTTCATCCATCTCTGGACTTTACGAAAGCAGTTAATGAGTTTATTCTGTAAACATTAACTCAAATAGATAGAATGATAATGTAAAAATCTAGTTTTCGCGCCAGTAACGATGATTTCAAAAGCAATTATTTTGTAGGGAGTTCACAGAAATCAAGGTAACTTAATCCATTATCGTAGTAGCCAAATCCACGAGGTTCTAGCAGGAACCGCACAAGAATAAAACTACGGGTGTTACTGGGGTTACAACATTAGGTTGAACACGAGGGTGAAAGACCTAGTCAAACAATTGTGGTACACAACTCGCAAACACAATTGTGATGGTTGATTTCAAGAAAACAAAATATATTAAAAAATAAAAAAATAGGTACAAGAACCTCTCCGCAATCGCAGGAAAACTTGAATTTAAAAAATAGAGTAAATATGAAATTCCTGAGCTTTATCACAAAGTAAAATGGATAACAGCACGAAAAAGGGATTGTCCGTCTCTCGCTGCATGCCCTTATATCCCTTGCTCATACTCTTATTCCCATCAGCGCCTCCAGTGTCCAAACTTGGTAAACGGGGTGCAGCAGCAGACGATAAGAAAGAAAAAACACAGTCGATGAGCGTAGTACGCTGAGCATAAATATAACAAACAAAGGGACTGCATAAGGGAGGCCCAATTCCATCCCATCTTTCCCCACTTCGGTCGCATTTTAATTGGTTTTCAAAAATGTCTGCGACGCGGTGATGAGTCCAATGCGATCCACTTTTTTATTCCAATATTTTGCTGTAAAATGTTTGTAATTGCGAGGAATAGCATTGAAAAGTAATAATTTGCTACATCACATCATCATGCATATAAATTTCGATTGAGACCCCTAATTATACCTTGTTTCCCCGTGAAACTCGGATCAATTCTTCAGACAGGGACGTAATTGGTGACGTCTGTAAACCCATTTAAATTCACAGTGGGCGGCAACACATATGAGAAAGATTTGAAGATCCTCTATCGAAACATTCGTGAGTTTCATGGGGAAATAAGGTATTATTAGGGATATCAACCGAAATTTACGCTCATAATGATGTGATCTATTAAAATTCATTACTCTTCAATGCTATTCCTCGCAATTATAATCATTATACCGCAAAATATTGAAAAAAAGTGGTTCGCATTGCACTCATCACCGCGCTGTGGACATTTTTGAAAACCTATCAAATATCGAACGAGGTGGCAACAGAAATCAGCCTTCTGTCTGATATAATTGGGCCTCCTTCATGTAGTACCCTTGACGCTGAGTTACGCCACACCGTTTATAGTATTTGTTTGGACTGAAGAACTGGAAGACTTTTTTCTGCACAGGAACTGACTTTCGAATTACAGGAAAATAGGATACTGTAGGTGATTTGCATCCCAGAAAAGTGCTGATTTGAATTTAGAGGGTTCGCTAGACATGAAGATCCTGAAGAGGATTTTAGTTCGAGGAAGACTAGGGGTACGGGGGTACGGTTGAGTACGGATCGAGGCAGGGATGATGTTTACGGCAAAAGATTGGAAAAGACTGTGAAGTCCGTGGGCCCAGAGTTTATGCTCGGGAGCGGAAGAGAAGCCAGCCTACGCAAGGATTACCTGGGAATGGGGAAGTTGCTTTTAAGCCATCGAAACTTAACTCCCCTTCTAGGACGGCCGAGAACTTTGAGTGGACTTGGGAGGAAACACTAGACCATTTTCATTCAAAGCGAGGAGTCAAGGAGATGAGAAACAGTTGTAGGATGGTACACGACTTAAACAGCTGCATTTCCAACGCAAAAGGGTACTTTATTTTAAGCGAATTACTGGTCAAACTTCCATTCACAATTTCACAATATAATTATTATTTAATTGGATGCTAAATGTAAAAATAAACAGATAATGTGGGTAAACTGTTCTCGGGATTCCCACCGGGTTATGAAGAATTAACCCGGTGGGAATCTTGACACCAGTTTACCCACATAAATTGCCGGGAAAGCATCAAATCATGTTAATCAAATAATGGCTAAAAATTGAAGTGATGAAACGAGTTGTTTATGCATTGTTACAAATATTTTCCAATATCTCTATGACAAACTATCAAAATCAGAGTAAGTGCCTCGCGCAAGAAATCGTTTAAGGATTGACTAGGTGTAAATACGATATATCCACGGTAAAATATGAACAAGGAATTATAATTTCCCCAATTTAATATATAATTCCACTGCCGACCATGGTTTCGACACTCACGTGTCATTTTCAAAAAAATGAAAATATCTCTTGAAAATTTGATTGAGTTTAAAACTATGGTCAGTAGTGTTATTATAAATTAAAGTAAGGAAATAAGCATTTGTTATTGATATTATATCATGGATAAATGCCTAAGTAATTATGATATATAATCGGAAATGGAGAGATATGTCTTTCATTAAGTCCATGGATAGGGTAATGCGACACACTTACCTGCAGCTATGAATTTGGTAATCTTTATGCACGCACTACATCTATATCAACGTACTACCGTAAAAGTCACCTCAAAAGGTTTATGGCGAGGGATGTCAGGAAACTATCTGTTAAAAAATGAAAAGGAATGCTCCAACATTGGCCAATCAAACGTTTTTTTAAAGTCCTTTATTGGTCGGGGGAAAAACAAATTCCCGTACCTACTTTTTCGGTAAAATTTCTCTTTTAATTTATCGTTTCTGTCAGATCTGGGAATATTGAGGGGTTCTCGTATGACGTTCTTCTTGTAGCTCTGATATCCCAAAAATGGGATAAAGCCACTCTGATGATAAAACAATTTCATTTTTTCCTTAACTACTACTAATATTGGGATTCCATCAACTCTTAAACATTTATTACTTCCCTACGAGTATTTACATGACAAAAATAGTTGTTCATGAGGCCTAAGAACAAATACCGATATGATAACTATAAAAATTCTTAATTGTGAGCCGTCATGTGGGATATAATGCCAACCAAAAGTATTTGCATTTTTGTAAATTATGTAACGATAAAATTTCAGGAATGGAATAAAGTTAATTTGAAAAATATATCTTTTTATTAAAATTTTAATTAAAATTCGAAAATGTGGCATAGGCTCGCAACGGTCTGAAACTTCTTGCGCATCATAGGAAGAAAACGAGAAAAATAATGCAATTGTGTCCATTGCAGTACATTTTTTCATTTAATTAAGTGTTCTGCCGGCTTGCGTTTTATTCATTACACTTATTTAAATATTTGTCATTTTTAGGGAGGTCGTTCCCCGAATGAAAGACGAACTCGAGTTGAAACCGTTGGGGTGTAAAATATTTTTAATTTATTAATGGCTTACGATTATCAATTAAATCATTTCGCCAAAGTGGTATGATTATTTCACATATGCAGAGGATGTAACATGTGAATAGAAGACATAACGCTGTTTTCCGTTCATTGGGCTAGCAATATTCATTTCTAGGATCTTCCCGAATATCTGGTGTTTTTGTCCTGCATCATCATCATGTAGTCAACCAACGTGAAATGAAGGATGGTTTGAACTGGAAATACTAAAATGAGATAAAATAAATGTTCTAGCTTAGAGCAATGGGATGAGGATTGTGGTAAAACCTAATTGAATGCATGGCATTTGAGTTATCTGAAAGACCCTTCGCCATTGTTGCAGAGCATTATATCGATGACTAAATTCTAACAACACGTATCTCAAAATTCGGCCGGTTTGAGAAAGGTCTCTCAAGAAAAGTGTAATAACTTTAAAACAATAAAATTCAAGCAAAAAACAATTTGTTTGCAAATAGTTTTTTCTTTTTCATTTTCCATTCAAGTGAAAAAAAAAAAATAAGTCGCTTTTTTTGCTCTCCTGAAAAGTTGCTATTTTTACATACATGTGTTGTTAGAACGTAGCAATTGATATAGATTATGCCAGAATCACACGTTATACTTGTTGAGGCGGTTGCGCGCCATAAAACCGTGGGATTATATCGACAAAAGGCAGTCAAAGTCTCAAGTTTTTGTTTTTTTTGCCTGGAAGAAGCTCGCATGAAGTTTCTAAACACTTCGGGGAATGTTAGTACAAGGGAGGTCGTTCCCGCCCGTCTCCAAAATGGCACCCTTTTCGCGCATGAAGTCGTTGAAGTGCAATTCGGGCGAAAGGTAATCAAACGTGTTGACAAATACACTGAGATATATCATGGACGACTTGGGATTGGCACTGAAGCTGCGGATAAATCAGGGTTCCACTCTAACTAAATTATAAAATTAACAGGTTTTTTCCAGGTTTTCCCGGTTTAACTTGCGTCAAATTCACGGTCTGTTGATAGGCCATGTTAGGAAGAAATATTGATTACATAAAAATCACTGGCCGCACGTTAACTAAAAATATAGCAAAAGTGATAAACGCCACGAATGCGAACGCAACAATGAAAGTGCTCTTATGAAGTCGCCTATCGTTAGCAAAATTCAGGGCTGGCTAAAGGTTGTGGGTGGGAAAATGGAGGGTGACAGGGAAGTCAAGAGGTGTCTAATTTCTCGCCAGGGTTAATGATCACTTTGGTTCACGGTCTTCCAATCACAGCCTTAAGGTACGTCATGACACACGGACCAATATTTGCGCTTCGAATGTACGCGTGCAGATATATGCGTGGAAAGTGTCTGCGAGTGACTGACCTTGAAGTATGATCGCCACATCCATTTTTCTTTTGAACGGCCAATTGTCAATCTAAAATCAATTTTGTGATGATTTATAAGGTTTTAAGACGAAATTCACGGCTATTTCCAGGTTTTTTCACGGTAGACGAAATTCACGGCTTATTCACGGTTTTAAGGTTTTCACGGTTGAGTGGGAACTTTGTAAATGCTCAGATAGTTTTGTTCATAAAAAAGTCAAAATGGCGTCAGAGCAAATATATCCAATCTAAAGTACGACTATACGATATCTATTTGAATGGCAATAGTGGAATAATGCGCATTTTTTCAACAATAATAATAACGAGTCGATTGGGTGCTTGAATTCTTCAAGCGGGTAATTAAGAGGGTGGGAACATTGTTGTGTCACGTGTTGTCGAGTAATGGGTCCATAAGTGATTCAAATATTCACAAATTTCCCTGCCGTTTTTTTTTAATGGGAAAGGAACCTAATTGTTTACTTTTAAAATTATTTGTTATTTTCATTATAATTTCATTTGACGGATAGTTCTTTATTTGAATAGGGTAAGTTTAGAACTGAGACATAATTGGAATAAGGTTTTTAAAATTTCAAGACAGTGATGATTTTGTGGTTATTTTTCAACTCTTAAAGTCAAAAAGCGTTGTGATAAGCGAAACTTGAAAATGAAACGCAGATTCCTTAGATAAATATATAAAGATTTACCACTCGCAAAACATATGTCCATAGTGCAGTGTGTAAAATACTAAATTGTAACGATTCCCCAAATTTCTTTGGTACTAAAAAATGGTTATTCTCAAGATATTCCAATTTGAAAAAAATAGCTTTGGCATATTTGCTATCATTATCGTATCGAATTATCAAGTATACTGACACGTGTATTGAAAATTCGCAATCCTGTTCCAGTCTTCGATCATCAACCCTAAAATTCCTGGTCAACTATGTACGTGGATAGAAAATCCTGTATGTAATACCGATTCGATATATTTTAAGAAAAAGCATATTCAATATATATAGATCGAGAGACAACACGCAAAGCATATTTCCATTGGGCATTGTGAGGAAGACCAAGATGTACCCAATCACCATGTGTCATTGGTCCAACGTAAATACTAATCATGTTATGCCATTTCGAGTTCTTGCTACAATTATCGAATCGATCTTTCGATAAAACTGCAATCTGCACTGTAATATCCGCAATGCCGTGGATTTTAATTACAGTTAATAGAAATCTTCTCTATATTTCCTGGTAAACTATGTCCTTGGATGTAAAATCCTGTATGTTATAGCAATTCGATATATTTTAAGAAAAAGTAGATTCGATATATATCGAACGTGAGACTAAACACAAACAATATTTCAATTGGGCATTGTGAAGAATCCCAAGATGTACCCATTAACAAAATTTCATTGGTGCAACGTATATAATAATCAAAATATGCTAATTTCAGCATTTGCTATAACTATCGAATCGATCTTTCGATTAAACTGACACCTGTACTGTAAAATCCGCAACGATATTGATTTTATTTCCACGCTATGGTCATCTTCTATATAACTGCTGGTCAACAATGCCCGTGGGTGTAAATCCTAAATGTTATAGCTATTCGATATAATTTGTGAAAAAGCAGATTCGATATGTATCAAATGTGAGACTACATGCAAAACATATTTCCATTGGGCAATGTGAGGAATACCAAGATGTACCCATTCACCAATTTTTATTGGTCCAACGTATATACTAATCCAGTTATGCCAATTTGCGTTTTTGCTACAATAATCGATTCGATCTTTCGATTATACTGACATCTGTAATGTAAAATCCGCAATGACATTTTTTTTATATCCAGTCTATGGTCATCTACTATATAATTCCTGGTCAACAATGCCCGTGGGTGTAAAATCCTATATGTTATAGCTATTCGATATAAATTGTGAAAAAGCAGATTCGATATATATCGAAAGTGAGACTACATACAAAACATATTTTCATTGGACATTGTCAGGAATAAAAAGATGTACCCATTCACCAAATTTCATTGGTCAAACGGAAACACTATTGAAGTTATGCCAATTAACGTATTTGCTAGAATAATCGAATCGATTCTTCGATCATACTGACATCTGTACTTAAAAATCCGCATTGCTTTTGGTTTAACTTACAGTCTATGGGTATCTACTATATAATTCCTGGTCAAATATGTCCTTGGATGTAAAATCCTATATGTTATAGCAATTCGATATATTTTAATAAAAATTATATTCGATATATATCGAGCGTGAGACTACATACAAAACAAATTTCCATTGGGCATGGTGAGGAATACAAAGATGTACCCATTCACCAAATTTCATTGGTCCAACGGAAACACAAATGAAGTTATGCCAATTAACGTATTTGCTATAATAATCGAATCGACTTTTCGATCATACTGACATCTGTACTTTGAAATTCGCAATGTTTTTGGTTTAATTTCTGGGATATGGGTATCTACTATGTATTTCCTTGTCTACTATGTCCTTATATGTAAAATCCTATATGCTATAGCAATTCGATATATTTTAAGAAAAAGTAGATTCGATATATATCGAGCGTGAGACTATATACAAAACATGTTTCCATTGCGCATTGTGAGGAATACCATGATGTACCAATTCACGAAATTTCATTGGTCCAACGTGTACACTTATCATTTTATGCCAATTTCCGTATTTGCTATAAAAATCGAATCGTACATTCGACTATACTGCCACCTGTATTGAAAAATTCGCATCCTATTGATAACCCCTCCAAGCGATGGCCATACCCTTATCCCTCTCTTCTCTACTATCCCCGCTTTCAAAATTTCGCCTATGTTCTTATATTGGTGACGTATATAGGATGATGCGTGTATTTCTTACGGGGACCTAATACAAAAAGATATAAATTCATATTGATATATCTTCGTTAGGAAACAATACTCATCTAAATAATTTATGTGTGCGCATAATTCATTTCTTCCCTTACATATTTTTATAATTTTTATCCCCGTAACTATGTAAATAGGTCTGAAAAATGGCTCAATCGAATGCAACATTTTATCGATCATAACTTCGACTGTAATCGCTCGATTCGCTTGATTTAACTTTTGTCGAAGAAAAGACATTAACAGTAGTATTATATATGACTTTCACATTCATGCCTTGATTTAGAAAAAAGTTATTAGCGATTTAAGCGTTACCAAGGAGATTGGTATCGATATAACTCGCACATGAATCGATCGAGCGAAATGGTCATCATTGCAAAAGTTGACCATTTTGATAAATGTATTACTCTGAAAATTTCATTTCTCTAGCTTAAACGGTTGCTAAGATATTCAAGATTGCATGCTCCACAAAAAAATGGCGACAATGATTTTTCGCGTGCAGGACATTTTTCGGAATTTAATTATGAATAACCCAAGAGGGATACGGAGAAAGTGAGCTCAAACGTGAGGGTTCGGAGAACCCTCTAACGGTTTTTCCTAAAGAGTCCAAATTTTCATATGGCACATGTCTAAAGGCTGAAATCCGAGTTTGAAAATTCGCCCATCACGACAATGTTAAATCGAAATCGTTTATTCCTCGGAATTGTTTCGACGTACGAAAATTCCAAGATAGCCAAAAAATTAAACAAAGAATTATCTAACTTTTTGGCAAAGGAATTTGTCGTACGATTATTGGAAGTTGGTCAAAAAAATTCCTTAAGTTTTCCCATAAGAAAAGCATTGAGAGCATTCAAACAGTAATAAAAAATACTAAATATCAATTCGTCGCTATGCCAAACACACCAAAAAATCGACCAAAAAATCTAGTCCATGTCCACTGAATATCATATTCCTCGGACGATTAAAAGTACGAAATTAAAGCGAAAAAGTCGTAGTCCCATAAGGCTCCCATGTTAATTCAAGTCGATATATCTCGGAAACTAATCGACTTTTTAAAGTTTTCAGATTTTTCCTCCCGATGAATTTTTTTTTACTTTCACGTCCAATATTCCATATACCCACAAATATCACAGTTTTGGCTACTAATTTGTGTCAATCACCCAATCAATCAATTACTTTCCCACTTTATATATGTAACGAGTCGATTGGGTGCTTGAATTCTTCAAGCGGGTAATAAGGAGGGTGGGAACATTGTTGTGTCACGTGTTGTCGAGTATTGTGTCCATAAGTGTTTAAAATATTCAAAAATTTCCCTGCCGGTTTTTGAAAGGGTAAGGAACTTAATTGTTTACTTTTAAAATTATCTGTTATTTTCAATATGATTTCATTTGACGGATAGTTCATTATTTGAATAGGCTAAGTTTAGTATTGAGACATAATTGGAATAAGGTTTTTAAAATTTCAAGACAGTGATGATTTTGTGGTTATTTTTCAACTCTTAAAGTCCAAAAGCGTTGTGATATGCGAAACTTGAAAATGAAACGCAGATTCCTTCGATAAATATATAAAGATATACCACTCGCAAAACATATGTCCATAATGCACTGTGTAAAATACTAAATTGTGACGATTCCCCAAATTTCTTTGGTACTAAAAAATAGTTATTCTCAAGATATTCCAATTTCAAAAAAATAGCTTTGGCATATTTGCTATCATTATCGTATCGAATTATCAAGAATACTGACACGTGTATTGAAAATTCGCAATCCTGTTCCAGTCTTTGATCATCAACCCTAAAATTCCTGGTCAACTATGCACGTGGGTAGAAAATCCTGTATGTAATAACGATTTGATATATTTTAAGAAAAAGCATATTCAATATATATGGATCGTGAGACTACACGCAAAGCATATTTCCATTGGGCATTGTGAGGAAGACCAAGATGTACCCATTCACCAAGTTTCATTGGTCCAACGTAAATACTAATCATGTTATGCCAATTCGCGTATTTGCTACAATTATCGAATCGATCTTTCGATAAAACTGCAATCTGCACTGCAATATCCGCAATGCCGTGGATTTTAATTCCAGTTAATAGAAATCTTCTCTATATTTCCTGGTCAACTTTGTCCTTGGATGTAAAATCCTATATGTTATAGCAATTCGATATATTTTAAGAAAAAGTAGATTCGATATATATCGAACGTGAGACTGAACACAAACAATATTTCAATTGGGCATTGTGAGGAATCCCAAGATGTACCCATTCACAAAATTTCATTGGTGCAACGTATATACTAATCAAAATATGCTAATTTCAGCATTTGCTATAACTATCGAATCGATCTTTCGATTATACTGACACCTGTACTGTAAAATCCGCAACGATATTGATTTTATTTCCACGCTATGGTCATCTTCTATATAATTGCAGGTCAACAATGCTCGTGGGTGTAAAATCCTATATGTTATAGCTATTCAATATAATTTGTGAAAAAGCAGATTCGATATGTATCGAATGTGAGACTACATGCCAAACATATTTCCATTGGGCAATGTGAGGAATACCAAGATGTACACATTCACCAATTTCCATTGGTCCAACGTATATACTTATCCAGTTATGCCAATTTGCGTATTTGCTACAATAATCGATTCGATCTTTCGATTATACTGACATCTGTAATGTAAAATCCGCAATGACATTTTTTTATATCCAGTCTATGGTCATCTACTATATAATTCCTGGTCAAGAATGCCCATGGGTGTAAAATCCTATATGTTATAGCTATTCGATATAAATTGTGAAAAAGCAGATTCGATATATATCGAATGTGAGACTACATGCAAAACATGTTTTCATTGGGCATTGTGAGGAATAAAAAGATGTACCCATTCACCAAATTTCATTGGTCAAACGGAAACACTATTGAAGTTATGCCAATTAACGTATTTGCTAGAATAATCGAATCGATTCTTCGATCATACTGACATCTGTACTTTAAAATCCGCATTGCTTTTGGTTTAACTTACAGTCTATGGGTATCTACTATATAATTCCTGGTCAAATATGTCCTTGGATGTAAAATCCTATGTGTTATAGCAATTCGATATATTTTAATAAAAATTATATTCGATATATATCGAGCGTGAGACTACATAGAAAACAAATTTCCATTGGGCATTGTGAGGAATACAAAGGTGTACCCATTCACCAAATTTCATTGGTCCAACGGAAACACAATTGAAGTTATGCCAATTAACGTATTTGCTATAATAATCGAATCGATTTTTCGATCATACTGACATCTGTACTTTGAAATTCGCAATGTTTTTGGTTTAATTTCTGGGATATTGGTATCTACTATGTATTTCCTTGTCTACTATGTCCTTAGATGTAAAATCCTATATGCTATAGCAATTCGATATATTTTAAGAAAAAGTAGATTCGATATATATCGAGCGTGAGACTATATACAAAACATGTTTCCATTGCGCATTGTGAGGAATACCATGATGTACCAATTCACTAAATTTCATTGGTCCAACGTATACACTTATCATTTTATGCCAATTTCCGTATTTGCTATAAAAATCTAATCGTACATTCGACTATACTGCCACCTGTATTGAAAAATTCGCATCCTATTGATAACCCCTCCATTCGATGGCCATACCCTTATCCCTCTCTTCTCTACTATCCCCGCTTTCAAAATTTCGCCTATGTTCTTATATTGGTGACGTATATAGGGCGATGCGTGTATTTCTTACGGGGACCTAATACAAAAAGATATAAATTCATATTGATATATCTTCGTTAGGAAACAATACTCATCTAAATAATTTATGTGTACGCATAATTCATTTCTTCCCTTACATATTTTTATAATTTTTATCCCCGTAACTATGTAAATAGGTCTGAAAAATGGCTCGATCGAATGCAACCTTTTATCGATCATAGCTTCGACTGTAATCGCTCGATTCGCTTGAATTAACTTTTGTCGAAGAAAAGACATTAACAGTAGTATTATATATGACTTTCACATTCATGCCTTGATTTAGAAAAAAGTTATTAGCGATTTAAGCGTAACCAAGGAGATTGGTATCGATATAACTCGCACATGAATCGATCGAGCGAAATGGTCATCATTGCAAAAGTTGACCATTGTGATAAAAGTATTACTCTGAAAATTTCATTTCTCTAGCTTAAACGGTTGCTAAGATATTCAAGATTGCATGCTTCACAAAAAAATGGCGACAATGATTTTTCGCGTGCAGGACATTTTTCGGAATTTAATTATGAATTAACCAAGAGGGTTACGGCGAAAGTAAGCTCAAACGTGAGGGTTCGGAGAACCCTCTAACGGTTTTTCTTGGAGATTCCAAATTTTCATATGGCACATGTCTCAAGGCTGAAATCCGAGTTTGAAAAATCGCCCATCACGACAATGTTAAATCGAAATCGTTTATTCCTCGGAATTGTTTCGACGTACGAAAATTTTAAGAAAGCCAAAAAATTAACCAAAGAATTATCTAACTTTTTGGCAAAGGAATTTGTCGTGCGATTATTGCAAGTTGGTCAAAAAAATTCCTAAAGTTTTCCCATAAGAAAAGCATTGAGAGCATTCAAACAGTAATAAAAAATACTAAATATCAATTCGTCGCTATATCAACCACACCAAAAAATCGACCAAAAAATCTAGTCCATGCCCATTGAATATCATGTTCCTCGGGCGTTTAAAAGTACAAAATAAAAGCGAAAAAGTTGTAGTCCCATAAGGCTCCCATGTTAATTCAAGTCGATATATCTCGAAAACTAATCGACTTTTTCAACTTTTCAGATTTTTCCTCCCGATGAACATTTTTTTACTTTTACGTCCAATATTCCATATACCCACACCTATCACAGTTTGGGCTACTAATTTGTGTCAATCACACAATCAATCAATTAGTTTCCCACTTTATATATGCTAATAACAATTGTGTTAAAAATTCAAAGGATGCTGTTTAATGTAGAATTTCGCATTTTCAAAGACTAGATGTCTAAAAAAAAACCTCTCCCCCTTGAACTCTCTTCCCTAAGTATCGAATAAGGGCTGTTTGGGTTTGTTGCAATATCGCCATGGAAAGCTTTGTTCTTCGCTGGAGGGAGGGATTGAAATTGGAAAGTTGATTTGATAAAAATTACTTAAAAATGGAATAAAAACGCGCGCTAAGTCCCGATAAATATTGATGATATTTCTTCGATGAAAAACAATTGGCGATCACAGTGCAAAACGTTAGAAATATCAAAGTTGATTGATAAGTGGCGACTAGATACTACAGGGAACAAAAATGAAAAATAGGACGTCACCTAAGGTAGAAAAAGAGTTCTCGCTTGGATGATATGACTGATATGATGCAAGATTTCCTGCTCGCTAGCCGGAAATATCAAAATCATATGATAGGGATACCTACCCTGTACTTTCTAGTATACTCGCAATGGCTTTCGGATTCGCTCACGGCTAAGAATTATGTGATTCACGATTTATAGATCGTCTCCTAAAGGATGATAAGAGGACTAATGCGCATAGGATGAGAATGAAAAACTAGTAACTTTTCACATAATGTTAATGCTTCCCGACATCTATGAGTCATTATGAAGATACATGTAGCTATTTAGCAGTGATTGTGAGAGAGGCCGTTAGGTGTCGGCCTCCAAAACACTCCCTCTTTTGACGTAATTGGTCAGAATTCATGACGGACACTGACGGAAAGGTAGTATTGTCGTTCCGTCGGAGTAGTACAGTGTTAGACCAGAGAAAGGTACTCCGAGCCCAACCATGGGTGAAAGGGAACTTAAATAAAATGGCTGCATCAGTACAACATTTTCTTCCCGTTTTTCCCGTTCTCTCCTCCGCAATAAAGCGATTTGAAATGCAATTCCGCCATGTCATCTCGGAGTGTTCGCAATCTTTTCAACCTCCCAGAGATGTTCTAAAAAAGAGAGACATGTTTCATTTGTCTTACATGTTCTTTTATAACACCTCTATTTGTACCTTTAAGCTGTCTTCCCCCTCCTTATACATTTCTCCATTTTCCGGTGCTCAACGGTATAAATAGAGGTTTAAAAGATTCTACTTGTACCTTCAAAATGACACAAAAGTGCCGAAGCCGGATAGATCATTAAGAGTGTGTAAACAATTATTTTTTTCACTAATTCTCATACCATTCCAGAATAAATATTTCTACAAAGTTTTGCCAGATTATCTTACATTAAGAGGATAAATATATTGGATTCACTAAAATTTGAATGCAATGGGCTACCTTTATAAGATAAACAAGCTGCAGAACCCTCCAGCAAAAAAGGATATGGATTATAAAGCAGACACCCGATCGTAGCTAGATTACGCGGCAAGGATTTGGTATTCAGAACAGGGAAATATGACACGCCATATGAATACATAAAATACAAAGAAAAGCGGAATGGTAAGTTATGAAATATTACGAGAGAGCAAAAAGTGTTTTATGGCTTTTAAAGAGATTCGGATAAAATCCACCGGAGGGACACGGATGATATGCGATAGGCTTGCGTCGTTTGAGCAATTGTAAAAAAAATCTTTCCGAAAGACAAATCGCACTAGATTTCCTGATAGTAAAAATACAATAAGGCATAAGCATATCAGATTTCGGAAACACCCACAAAACTACCAAAGATTTCATTTCCCATCTGGTTAATAATTTAAAATAAAGGCTTAACAAAAGAAGGACCGGGGTCGTAATACTATCTGGAAGGACCATTAGCCGTCATTTTGACGGTTATTAATTATTTTAAATATCATTGGTTTATCTCAAAATGAATTGATGAATTCATAAGTACAACCTTTTCTTGTATTTTTCAAAAAAAGTATTTTTTATGAGATTTTTGCAATAAAAAAATTGTAAAACTTTATGTGAAAATCTATAACATGGCTCTGCCTCCAAGCCCTGGCCTATCACGCGCCTCTCAGTGAGACAGATATGATGCTTATTTCCTTTCAAAATGTAATAAGGAATGTTAAATTCATGCTATCTAAAATAACAAAATGGCAATACGTAATATAGCGTAGCGGTTTCTTCACTGAAACACGCGTCAATGTTTCAAATAAAATAGAAACACTTAACCCGTTTTTTGACGGGCGAGGGTATTTTCCAACCATCCATCACCCAAAAATTTGGCTCTGCTTATAAATATACTCTGGTACATACACTGGTGAGGGGCCAGCTGCCGGTGAGTATATACACCACCTCTTCAGCGGCGAGAATTGTGCGAAAATACGAACACGAGGGGAAAATGACGACACAAGAGTACTTATAGGGACCAGTGTAACCTTTCCAGTGCTGGTGAAGGAGAATGAGAAAGGCAGGCTTCTAATGAGCGCGTGCAAAGCTCTCTAAAAAGTAAGAAGAGTAGGTACCAGCTGACATCGGAAGTCGGTAGTGACCCTGATGAACCAAAACATTTGAAATTTACATGCAATGTTTCTGTTAAATTTTTACAATTTTATCACTTTCTGTTGCATTGTTGTGCATTTTATTTGCTTCACTTTTTCAACCATGGTTTTTCGTCATTTTTTATTTTTTTTTGCAACAGTTTAGTTATTTTTTCCTGCGAAAATATTTTTAGATTTTTTCTTTTCCTTTTTATAGTTTTAATAAATAAAAATCAAGTCAGTAAAAATTACGACGAAAGAAATAAAATTGTAGGCAATATGATTAAGTAAGTATAGGTAACACGTCAAAATGGCGGGTCGTTTACTTCTAGCGTTGATGACTCTAATAGCTTACTTCCTAGAGACATTTGCGACAGCGGCCCAAGTATCCAAACCACATATACCCTGCCTCAACAAATTCTTCTCCTCAACAACTCTTCCACGATTCATTCCTACTTCAAAGCCTCTTTCGATTATCTGGTATGTAAAAAAATTTTTAATCTTCGAAGAAAAATTGGAAAACTTTAAGAAAACATTTTCGAATTTATTTAAAAAACAAAAACAAAAATAGTGTTGAAAACGCGTAAATGATTCCCGAACCTAAAATAATCCTACTTCTAATTTTAACCATACCTACATGTTACAGCAATACCGTATACCAGGCTAGCTGCGACAGCTCTTGATATTGACGTGTAAGCGTTGAAAAAGGTCGAGCGAATAAAATAGTGTGGAACATTAATACAGCTTTTTGTATCTTAACACAATGAGTTTCCAAAAATTGGACCCGTCAGCATCGATCTGATACCTAATGTCAGTTCATAATAATTTATTGAAATGGAATTTCTCCATTTCTCCAATAATGTCTCCATATTTTATACAAACATATTATTGTCAAGTTCTTAGATTAGTTCACAGGAATTTTAATGATGTCTCTATATTTTATGCAAATGTATTATTGTCAAGTTGCTGGATGTAAGTTTCCCGTTTCAGAGGAAACTTAAGTAACACCGCCAACGCAAGCAAATGTGCTAAAAATTCACTGCTTATGTAAACTGGCTAGTTAGTGCGAGCTGCTGGACTAAGCGGCATGGAAAATTCTAACGCGCCTCCGCAGGTCGTGGAATCGTGAGTGAAATTCATTTTTCTGCGTGTAGGTGAAGGAATTTCCTTTACTCACGGAAGATCCAGGACCTCAGTACGTATTTTGGCTTCATTTAGGAAAAATACCCACCCACACGGAGAATTCTAATAATACATCGTGAAAGGTTAACAGATGGTGACCTAGCGACCGGGACCCACGCCCACATTGGGAGATCACGTGTTAAAGGCTATATCGAACGATTTGTGTTTGTCGAAAATTCCAATGAAGGAAGAGAAGAAATAGTGAAATGACTCTTCCATGTCATTATACCGGGGGTTTCAAAATGAATAGCTGGATTTTAAGGCTTTATAATAGATCTTTTTACAATTAACTTAATGCTATAAAATTAGACACCAAATGAAAGAACAACTCGAACAGTTTTCCTTGTTTGTCGATGCGAAATTGCGCCCAATGTTTCCGCCGCCATCCGTTTGATAGCGCTAGCAGCAGAAATGATAATTAGTGAACAGAAATCGTATTGTGTTTTACAGTTCGCAAAGGCGGAAAGCTGTGATTACTGTGAAATGTGAGTTTCGTATTGATTTCAATCGTGATCCTCCAGGTGATAATAGCACACGTACGTCCACTACCGGCTAACCTTTTCGTGAGAAACAGGATTGAAGAATCTGTCGCAGCAGTTGAGATACACTGAACAACGTTTGGGAAGAACCCTCATATCGTCTTGACGTGTGGAATGATGTTCATATTGAACACTTGTAGGCTTGTATGTAAAACTGTTTGAGTTGATATTTCATTTAATGTATTAGTTATAGGGATAAGTTTAGTGTAATATATAGTATAAAGCGTTCAAACCCCGCTATTTATTTTAAAACACCCGGTATGCTTATGCATCCGATGAAATCGCTGCATTTGCTGGTACACTTTGTTCAAGCTGTGGGAGAACATGGGATGATTTATTTTTATTTGCCACTGACAGCAGCGTAACTAAAAGGGAGAAAATTTCTCGGGGTATCCTATGCTTACAATGAATGATTCTAGAGCCAATAGTCGAGGCAAGCTTGCGAGATTTGCCGGAATATAATTATTTACTTCGAACTCCCCCGTAAACAGCAAATAAAGGACTTTACGACGGGGGTTTCAGGATTAACAAAGCACAACACAAACCTCCATGCCATTGATAGGGACACCCTATCCAGATGGACTCAAACCCGCGACGTTCGATTTTAAAGGTGAGGACTTCACCCCATAGCCACCGAGGCCAGCAAAAATGGATATTTCGAGTGGAACCGAACTTATAACATTCAGTTAAGTTGCCGGCCATGCCATCCATTACACCACCGCTTTAGACATAAAAACGGACATTTTAACCCATCAGTTAAAGTGCTGTAAGATTTAAAAAATAATTTAATTTAATCCGATCACCTACCTCGACGTGAAAAAAAGTATTTCAATCTCAACAACGTTTCATCATTAATTAATTATCTATATTTGATTAAATTATTTATTTACCATTTATTTTTATTTTTTTACCATTAATTAATGACCGCAGAAAGCCCACAGATAATTAAGGAAATCAGTCATCGTGATTATTATAATTAATATATGAAATCACAATGAAAAATAATACTGGGAATGGAAATGTTGCAGATAATGAAAACAAGTTATTTATTCTGAGGTTGTATTAACAAATAAATTGCGTAATTCCTAAATTATCTCGTAATTCACTAAAATATTTTGCGGGAACAAATGTTGTGGTGATTAACGATATGGATTCCTCTACTTTTAATTTAGATGCCGATGCAGAAATTTGTGCCTCACTGGTGATGACGTTTTGTAGGCATGTAAATTATGTAAACTTCATTCCTTAGGAAAGTCGTTAATACGGGGCCAAGAGAATGGACATTTACTTTTACTAATAGACAATTACTAGCAAAGCCGAATATTTTATACAACAGCAATTACACCGCTAGTTGATTACTCGACGAGGACTGGGGTTTGATTACTAAAACGCATTGCAGAAAAGAGGGAAGTACACTTGCTAGGGATTCAGAATGTACACCTTTTCTCAGTTAAAAATAGTCTAAATTCCGCACGGGTTCATGGGATTTTGTGGTCTACGTAGAACATATGAATGTAGAGGACATAAAATGGCAAAGCTTTCGTTCTTATAACAACTGGTTGACGGTATTCCATTACTAGATGCGTACAGAGGCTGTCGCGGTAAAACAAAAAAAAAATGTTCACCCCAACTGACGAATGGGCAATATAATTTTTATGTTAATTAGCCTGTGTTGCCTGTGTAGTATGTTGGTTGAGTTACTAAAAATTTCAAATATCTCTGAAAAAATGCTCCAGTATGCTAATGAACCTCTCAACCATGTTTTCAATTTTCTTTCCGCCCTGGAAGTCCCCACAATCAGTTCATTACCCAACTATTCAATAAAATGGCACAACCTCGTTTCCAGTCGTTAACAATATAATGAGTCCTGACTGGTCAATTTTGAAATAAATTTCCTACTCATCTCTAATTGAACATAATTTTTGAGAGCCTTTTTCAACAGAATACGTGACTTTTTCACGAATTCATTTTAATGAGATGACAACGCAAATTAATTATTTGCCAAATTAATTCCATTGAGATTTGTTTGGTAAAGCACTGCCTGCAACCCAGTTCTAGATCCGTAGTATGAGGAAGATAGCTAAGTGGATTAATTGGTGGCTCACCAGACCGACTATATAGGAAGATCCGGGATCGTATCCCCGCTGAGCTTACATAGAACAGGTATGGTTCTACGGACTTAGCAATGGAACAGAAAAGCAGTCTCCAAATGCAGTCGTTATATTTACTCATTAGTCGCTGGAATTTGTGGTCGGGGGGATCGGGTTGGTGTGGTGGCTAGAGTGTTGGCTTCCCACCCGGCGGGCTCGGGTTCAAATCCCGGTAGTGGCAGAGAATTTTCAGAGAATGCTGCATCCCTGTTTGAGTGTTGTGAGGAGGACATTTCAAGCGTAACACTCCGTCTGTCGGATGGGACGTTTAGCCGTGGTCCCCTTGGCGCCTTTCGTTCAGAGCAGGCTAACGCCGACGCCGGGTTTCTCTCCACCCTTCCTTCAATACCCTACCCTCATGGCGCAAATGACCTCAGCTGTCACATTCGCCTCCTCCAAATACCGTACCATAATTTGTGGTCGGTTTTCTTCTTGGCCTTGCTCGATATTTTCAAGCAAGTCGGTCATTCTTTAGGACTTCTACGATGCCAAATCATTTACCCGGTGAAATTCCTCGTAAGTTTTAAACGAAGGCTGTAGAATAGCACCTAAAACCGGCTCCTATTGGAGTAAAGGAAATTAATTTCCTTCAGTAAATTTTTTCATGGCACTTTAATGTCTTGGTGTCCGCTGGGCCTTTGGTACAGCGGGAGTGAAAGGATGAAGCTAGGAAACATATCATTTTATTTTTAAGACAGAGGATATCATCAGCGATTAGGGAGACTTTTATTTTAAGTTGAGTGGATTTATTTAGCTCAAATGACTCGAAAGATAACGGTAACGATCAAATTTAGAACAGTTGTGGTAAACTTTACGGCTTCTAGAGTGAAACAAAAAATTAGCCTCCAACGGCCGTAACGTAACCATTGGAGGTTACCACCTTTCTGTAAGTCTATATATTTTTTCGAGGCGATTTTCATGAATATGAAATGGCATTTGATGCTTTATTTTGCAGCGACTGCCAGCTCATCAACTTTCACCCGCTATAACTCGTCAATACACGCCTAGTTTGGTCCCGTGATTGATCGGCTTTACGATCATCAATAATGTAGTGAGAGCAAAGCCGGCAGACCTAGTCAATCGCTAAAAGAAAAGTCGTTTAGAAACTTATTTTATTCATCTGGCTTAATTCCTCCCCTCGGCGGAGAGCCGATATAACTCTAAGATTGTAATTCACTAATATTTCCTCATAAATAAAATGTAAACACTTTGGCATGGATTTCGACAGAGAGAAGTTTTGCATACATTTTCAAAACTTTATAAATTCAATTTTAACATCCAAAGGCTTAATTCACTAGGCTGTCCGTAAATGTGTGATAGTTGGTTCTAATTCTTAAAGACGTTTTCACCGCACGAATTACGAGCCTCATTCCTTAGCCCTAGCCTTTATATTCAACTCTGTACACCGATAATAAGTAAACATTTACAGCCGTAAATATTTAGCTTTTTTGAGGTTAACAAAATTCAATTTTTCCATATCGTCCCCTTGCATTTTGTAATTTTCTTCGTCGAAGCTAACTAAGTATTCAAATGATAGCCGAAAACGTTACATACTATTGTTCCCATACACGTGAGTTCAGAAAAGGCTCTAATATCGGAGTGGTAAATGAGAAGGAATGCGTAATTTTAGTTGAAGATAACAAGGGATACAAATTAGGAACATAGGTTATATTGAAATGAGCCACGATATATCTGAAAACATAAAAAGTGATAGATTTCTAATGAAAGAACTAGGATGAATAAAACTAAGTGAACTCGTACAGACTAAGCCAAGTAGCAAAACTGTGTACCGATCAACAATTAAAAACCGAATCTCACCATATAATAGGGAATGAAAAGTCTTAAATGGCCATAGTTTAGAAAAATAGATATTCCCTAATCATGAGAAAAAGTATGATGAGGAATGCTGTATGGTGAAGTACTACGTCTTTTTCGATTGACAAAGGGTCAATTTTGAATGATGATTATTATGAAAAAGGTTCTTGAAAAAACGAAATGCTATACTCTCTTTCCTGGCCACATTTTGTCATACCTATTTCTTGACGTTTTCCCTGTAGTAAACTTTTGATGTTGCATGTTGAAACTTATAGAACATACAAAATAGACCTTCGTCAGCATTTGTCTGCATCGCAAAAATTAAAAGCATACGTAATTGATAAAATTTTCCAATTTGAGATGCAACATATTGCGACGAGGCTCTAGTATAAACACCTTAAAAATCTTTAACGAGATAGCTTTTTGTATGAAAACAAACTTAAACTTCATGATAAAATACTGGCAAAAGGAATTCATGAGTCCAGTAAAGAGAAATACCAATCTGGCTTATCATAGGCACTGTATCGAGACGTGTAATTTATTTGATTCTAACATTATCACGCTGAAAATTTCAGGGCTAATAAAATAGACGTGGAAACTGATTAGGCGAGAGATGTCCCTATCCCAGAAATATAAACATTTCCAATGCACTTTGCCGAAGTTGAGAAATCGCCTCAGAGGTTAGCATTTGAGATCGTAGGCCTTTTCCAGCTAACCTCTCAAGTTTGAAAAAATAACCTCATATATCATGCCTAAGTAGTTTCCCAGATGTAAACATTCTCCTAATCGCTGTATCTGACGAATGCCGACAAAGTTGGGCTGCACACAACGCAAAACGTTATGGTGATAACGTAACTTTTAATGTATTGGTCAGTCACGGATAAAAAACCACAAAATACGAAAGGACTCAAAAGGGATTCATGTAGATAGCTTAGAGAGGTTTTGCTAAACCGTTTATCGCCAAAATTAAGCAACTTCGACACGCCTACGATTACATTCCTATTTACCGATTCTTTCCATTATTGAAAAACAACCGATTTGGCCCTCAGATTGACTCTGAAACTTACATTCTGCGTTTTCAATAAATATAAACTATAAAATAATGATATGAAGAATAAAAAATTAAGATTCATGAGAAGAAGTCTTTTCGGTGCCGAGTCTTAAATGTTCAGAAGGGCGTTGAGGGATCCAGTTATGGGTATGTAGACGAAATGGTGTTTCACAAAGTAAAAAGTCTATAAAAAATTATCTCTGGGAGAGAGAAAAAGATGGAATTTAACTTGGTGCAGTATGCGGTTATCACGACGGGCGCGGGTGGAAATGTGAGGCGAAAAAAAGGGAGTATTTCAGAGAATCGGTACTTTGGCAATGTAATTTTTTTATTTTATTTTAGGCAGTGTAAAAGAAAGAAAGATCATAAACATTCTTACGGGGAAATAATGTGCCCAATTCAAAGATGGACATCATTTAGGAGCGAGAAAAATTACAGCGTTGAGGGACAACTGAAATTAAGAAATTTACTTCAAAGTTCAAGAATTTTAAAGTTAAATGAACAGGCAGAGGAGTACATAACGGAACAGTATTCGAGAATTATTTAGGGAATAAATAAATATTCCTATGTCTCGATAGTGGGACCAATAATAGGGTGGACATTATTTAACGTAACCCAGAGCTGCTTAAGGCTGAAATTAAATTTCAACACTTCTTATTTTAAAAATGTGAACATTTTCTACTGAATCATAATTATTGTGGCAGTTACATATTTCGCCATCGAACTTCACATCAAAAAAAGAAGACGTAGTTTAAATATTTCTTGAATAAAGGTGAAAATGTATACGTTGTTGATGTTACTTACTAGTTTCATTGGCTTATAATGGGTGAAGTGTGAGAATAATTACAGAGTTTAGGAACGCGGAGAGCAGAGGCAAGACCGCTGTCAATTACTGTCCACATTTTACTCACCTAACTAGTGAATTCCTGGCTTCTCCACTCAGAGGTTTGCCATCAGACCGCACGCGGCTCGTTGAGCAGGGCACAGACACCTCCCGCCGATAAGTTCCGCACCGCAGGGACAGATGCCCGCCTTCATTGTCCCCGTCTTTATTTCCCGAGGAAGAAAAAAACGGCTCCCCGCCAAGCGAGGTAAACACAACAGCGCGACGAAGTCAAAGTTTCTTGACCGAAGGGGCTCCCTGTCTCCGCGGGGATTCTCCTCGCCAGACGCCCGATCTGAGTTCACCCGCGCAGCACGGAGTTAGACCTCGGTGACTCGCAGTGCGACCGCCTCTTCCTGAGGTCGCCACGTGCGAACTGAGGCGACTGCAAGTGAAGCGGAGGGAATGTAGGGGAACATTAGAGGGAGTAGTAGGGGTAGGAACCTCTCCACGCATGCGTTGGGGGTAAATCCACATGAATGACATTCCGAGCCTGCAAGCCGCACTCATGGATTTAATTCAACCGACGAGCAGTTGTCCAGACACCCAAAATACCAGGCCTATCAAATTAAATGGGCCCGATAAAAGTTAGGTTTCCACGGAGTATTTAACGTAGTATTATTATTACAGTATTCTACCGAGTAAGGTAGTTTTCCATGGAGTACTAAAGAAGTGATCTGGGAGCCTCCGTTTCCTTCCAGCGCTACCTTCTTCAATTCGATGTAAGGCCTACTCCCTTTCAATCTATCTAAAAATCCTAATCTTTTTCGTCGCCTCCCTCGTTTCCATAACATTCTACGCTCTAACACCATTTTCAACATCCCCTCCCCGCTAAGTATTCTCTCCATCCATACCTTCTGTCTCCTCCGTACCTCATCTAAAAGCTGCCTCTCCTCACCCACCATGTCCAGCATTTCGTCATTCCTTTTCCTCTCCGTCCATTTCACCCTCTCTATTCTTCTCCATACCCACATCTCGAATGCCTCCAATCTTCTCTCGTCTTTCCTCAGTGTCCACGTTTCCCCACCGTAGAGCGCTACACTCCAGATCAAACTCTTTATTCTTCTTCAGACGGTTTCTTTAAACTCTTACATAACGATCCTCTCAGAAGCTCCTTCCTGTTTATGAACGCCTCCTTTACTAATGCAATTCTCTTCCTAATGTCCTTACTACTGTATCCGTTTTCCTCTAACGTACTGCCTAAATAGTTGAAAAAGTATTTTAAGTATTTTGACAATCTTCCTTCTCTTCATGGATCTCTTCCTTCTTTAATTGACAATAAGGCCTTTAGAGTGTATACCGTAAGTTGGCGCACGGGCCCGCGAAGTACCTGAGCTGTGAGCGAAGGAGGGGAGGAAAGGACCGACAAAAATAAACTGTATGGGACCGACAGAGGTATAAGCTGGCGAGTCCGTTCGCCTGTCCCTTTTCTCCCCCCGACGAAGGTAACTAGCTCCTCTAATAGAATTATTAACTTTTTTTACTTTATCATAATATCTCAATCTATCTAGCGATTTTGATCGATGGATTTTTCTTCCGTATAGGAAAACCCACTAAAATCGCTGGCACATTAATTGCGTAAGCTTGGTTTCGCTAATAGTAGGGCCCTCTTCGCTTCTATAGCGTTGATATGTCTTTCCCATCCCTTCCTTCCCTTTCCTTTCCCAGAGGCGTCGACGGGCTCCTATCGCGGCGGCGCCTCTTTCCTCTTTCCTTCCCATCCAAACCCTCCCCGGGTGATCGGGCGTATAAGCCACGGGCTTGGTTCCCGGCCCCGGTGTGTTGTATCCTCGAAGTTGTATCTCAATCTAAATAGCATATTTATAAAGTACTAAAAAGCTAAGAAGAAAGATGTGAAACACGAAGCGCTCCGATCATAAATAACGAAATGGTCGAAAGTTATTTTTTAGCCATTATACTGTATTCGACTATTTCGTTATTTATTATCGGAGCATTTCGTCTTTTATATCATTCTTATTAGCTTTTTTAGTACTTTACAAATATACTATTAAGATTGAGATATTATGAGAAAGTAAAAAAGTTAATAATTCTATTAGAGGTTCACTGCACATGGCTGTACTCCTATCAATCTTACTTGAGTTCTGCAAACTCTACACGGCAGGGATGGATTTTTTAAAAATCAGATATAAAAATGCATAAATTTAGCATTTTTATTAAATTTTCAATAAAGTAAGAGCGTATACTACTGAACGTGAAATGCAATCAGGATAAAATGCCCTACAGATTTTTCCCCATTTTCCTTTGCAAAGACAAGTAATTCAGGTTTTTCCCGATAGCTTAAGGCTAAAAATGCATTTTTTAGCAGACTCCTTTATATTTTCTACTGTTTGACTTTATTTTACTAAATGAACTAGTAAATTAAGGTATTTATTTAGTATAATTATTATATTTTTCAAATAACAGCTATTAAGGTCTTTCAAAATGATTATTACCTCATTAAAAGCTATAAAACCTGATATTGACATTCATGAAAATGTATGAAAATAGATGGGTTCTTAAAATAACGATTTGCCTGCCTGATTGGGTATTGTGCCCTTGCCTTCTTGCCGTCTTCCGCAAAGTAAAGATAATATACATCCCTACATTCTTCTACTCTTAATACTAACCCTTGCAGTCGGATATGCCTACTCGTAAGCTATGACCATAGAAATTCATTCATGATTCCTCTTTGACGTATCCTAAGAATTACTAATGAAAGTCAACCAATTATATTAGACTGGATTGTTTACTTTAATCATTTTTAAATAAATAATCCACGCTTATGATGCGCAGGGGGAAATTATCGTGATTATTTGGAAAAAAATTCTACTCAAAACACTAAATTATCTTTAAGGAATTTACGACTCACCCCGTAAAATATGAGCGGTGTAAAGGTTTCATTGACGAAAAAATTATTCAAGACCCATTCACATGAAACGGGCCCAAAAATCTCCAAAGTTACCGAATCGCGAGAATTTCGTACCGAATAATCTTGCTATTTCCCGTAGCTTGCAACAGATGGCTCCCGTTCATCGTTCTATAAGACTCCTTTACGCTCTCCGCGTACGGGAGGTGCAAACAAGTGAAAGTCGCCCATCTCTCGCGCACAAACACGCGTGAGAAAGTGATTCCATACAAGGTGATACGCCATGACATTTAACTATTAACATTACTGTGAAATAATTAAATAAGTACCTCCCATAGCTATGCACACATTCAAAGTATTTCGAACTCAAATAAAAACATGATAACACACGTATGTATGAGAAAAACAAATTTTGCAATGAATATGGATAAATTCTTGTGCAAAGGAAAATATGCGTCCAATAGCGTCATCAACTTCAAAATTCATGCATAAGTTATTTATTAGTCAGCAAAAAATGCTCACCAAACCAAAACCTTTTTTTTCAGCCACTAGCAAAACAATTTCGACCACGAAACCTACCAACTCTTTTAATTGTAAATTTGATGGGAAAAACATGGGAATAAATACCACTTTTAATCGAAGAATGCGCGCAAAGAATATTCCCTTATTTTATCAATTTTGGCACTTGCATCTTAAAAAAGCTTTCCAAACATATCAAAGGTGCGTAGATGCTTCGACTTCGGCTGGAAATGAAAGAAAACGAGGCAGAAACGAACATCACCAGAAAATGGTGCCTAGTCCAATAACCGTTGGAAGCCAAAGCGTTCTCCGTATTCTCAAAAAGGAAATATAGTAAAAGGCCGAACCACTATTTCAAGTTGATAATTTTTTTTGGTTCACGTATTAGTTGTAAGACCCGAAATGGCAAAGGGCCTATACTTGTATATTTTATCCCGTCAAGGGACTTAGGCCTTACGCGATGGCTTTACTCGAGTTCCAAGCGATGCCTTGCCTTTTGCGAGAAAGAAATGAGTGCTAAATCATAAAGGTCTTAAAGAGGTGGACCTGCAGAAAGCCCACCACTCTTCCCCGAGAAATAAAATATGCAGGCCCCTCCTCCCTGCCTTTCCTTTCCCAACGAGAACGAAATCCTGCTGCTGGCGAGAGGAAGATTTATACGTGTGTTGCTGTAAATTCAGCTGCCGAGAAATTTGGCGGAAAAGAGGGAGAAAAAATTGAAGGTGTTCTCTCTGATAAAATTCAATTTTCTCCCGGCGATACCGCTTTTCTGCCTCGGAGGAAATAAATTTAAGTCGTACAGAAGAGTTCTGGAACTCTGAGAGCGGCGCAAAAAATCGCATTTCCTGAAAAAATGAAGGTAGCCTAGCAATGCATTTCACTCCAATTTGGTTCACAACGAATTACCAAAATTAGTAATACCATGATCATCAACGACAGTCATCCATTATAAGACGGGTTTGACGCAGTTCCACACCCAACTCTCCTATGGGCTAATCTTTTGAAACCAGCATAATTCTTTTGCTTCACTTCCTTCATCACTTGATCTATGTATCGCATCAAAGGTCTACCTATGGTGTTCTTCTCTTATACCCGTTCTTTTTACGGTTTCCTATTATTTTTTATTGCCTAAATCGAAGGATTATTACTTCTGGAGTACGCATTTCACGCTTTTAGATTTTTTAATGACGACGTCTATTTTTCGCGATTAAATGAAAAGTGAAAAATTTCAAGCGCGCGAATAAGCGGCGGCTAAGTATGAATGCTGGGAAAAGCCCTTGCGACGTCTGACTGCTGCTGCGTGAGGCCACCTGAGTGCGAGGCTATGAACGCCGCTACGATGCAGGCTGCTTGCTGTCGAGCATGGCGGTAACGTAGAGTACCCTGCTAACAGGAAGCGCTTGGCTTAAATAAGAATTATTAATACCTTATCAAGCGATGATAACTTTCCGACCATAGGGAATTTTAATTGGTTATTATAAAGAAATGTTTCCCTGAGATCTTATTATTATGATTATTATTATCATGATGATATGAGGATTATTAATACCCTATCGAATGAAGAAAACTTTCCGACCATAGGCAATTTTAATAGGTGACTATTAACAAATGTTTCCCTCAGCTCTGTGCCTCCTGCATGAATTGGTAATCCCAGACGATGTAAAACTCCTATCCTCTCGTGTAGAAACTATGTCCCTGTGACGTCACGTGACCTTTTTCAAATAAGGTTAAAATTTACTGTTTCCATTCGTCTAAACTGGGATTTCTAAAACAAAATAATGTGTACATTATGTATACACAAATGGTGCCTCGCCTCGCCGGAATTTCTGTTGTTTTTTGTGTTGCACTAGTTTTGGCTGTCTACAGTGAGTTTCTAAAATTGTCGTTTCAGGTAAGTTTTTTCATTTTTGTTTATAGCTTTGTGAGTGGGAAACTATTTAGGGGGAAGGGAAATGATTAGGGAGGAATGCGGAATTAGGGGTCCTGTGCTTTTTCATTGCGTCCGCTGCGTAATGCCAAAGATTAATTATTTTTTCGTTTTCGGTTAACTGAGTGAGTTTCTGAAAGATATTGAATTTTATTTTAGTTCATGAAGGATCGGAGTTATGCGTAGGTCCTTGCGGTTGTCTTTTTTCCTGATGAACCAGGGAGCAGCAGCAATTCTTCGGATGAGAATATTCTCGGTTTTCTGAATTTTAGATAAATGAGTCTTAGAAGACATCAGGTAGATTAAATGGTGGGTGACGAATCACAATTAATGCCTTTCGTTTTATTTGATGAAGGAAACTACCCTATTTTCATTTTACCAACGTGTGTCTTAAAATGACCCATTAAATCGTTCGGTCTTTTACCTAATGCTTTCGAAAGACTTCTCGCCGTGGCTGACAAAGCCTCGAGTGTCATCACTGACTCTCGCTTAGTCGAGAATCCGGAAGATGACCACTCCTCCAATGTTGGCGCTACCTCTGATATTGACGACGACGACGACGATATAAACTTTCTATCCTATAAGATATTGAAAAAAGCAGTGAAAGAAATTCATGACGGGACAGATATTGTGTCCTATCTAAAATCCTCTGACATTAATCCTCGGGATTTATATTTTTCGCTTTCTTCGGAGATTTTTTGTTTGAGTGTAGAACAACGATCTAAACCACGTTACGCCAAATATATTAAACTCAAGCAGCGTCTGCGCCAGGAGTTTCCGGTGCAGACATTATATTAGTCCTTTTTAACTCTATGGTTATCATTCTATTCACTACTAATCTGAAGACTTTTTATAATTCCTTTTAATACTGTTTAAATCTTTCTCGTTGGACTTGAACACTTTAATTTTGACCTTACTATTTGTTGAAAACTCAGTTTTGTATATACTTCTTACTATCTATTTACCATATCTTAACAAAATTGTCTGTTTTAGTTTTTGCATGTACTAAATTTTTCATTTCTTTATTTATTTATCAACTGTGGTGAGTCCCGTGGTGCCCACTATACGGAGGCTACCTCAATTACATCGGTAGATGAAAGGAGTCTCTCCACACCGTTGCAGCGTCCTGACTTGACAGAATATTCAAGGGCCATATGTATTGGACTTACCGGCATACGTGCCAATCAAATTCAAATGGTCAATAATATCTTCTGTAAAAGAGCCCAGGCCCAGGGGAAGAGGGGGCAGGATTGTTGCCTCATCTGGGCCTGGTGAAACAAATAAACAAGTCGAGTCAAGTCCTACTTCTCGTGGAACTTCAGTACTATAGACACCATTCATCCAATTGTTATTCATCATTATTCTACAACACCACATTTCAAAAGCTTCCAACCTTGATTTTTTCACTTATGTCATCCTCCACACCACACGTAACATAAATAAACGTAACTGATAACTTCGGGCCATTTTATTAATCTACATTAATGTTTTCAACGTATTGTGGAAGATGAATGTTGTGGACGTCGTAGTTTTCCCTAGGTTGAGTTACAAAGTTCATGAAGTTGACAAAACGGCTAATTATATGGTGCGCGGAATCATTTATTGCACTCGCGTGTCTACGTTTTTGAATTTTTCATGAAACAAAAAAAATACGAATTGAGAATAAAATTTGATTTAAAATCACGTATTATTCATTATTGTGGCATGCTCTGAAGTCCAGATATAAATTTGCAAAGTACAGCGAACATCATTTTGACGCCGACAGTAGACTATCCCTTGCGAAGCGCTCTCTCCAACACCGCCTTTACTCCCTGCTCAATTCATTGCCAGATAATATTGGTCTATTTTTTTCTGCGCTTAAACTCATTTGTCAATCTTGCCATGTCCCATTCCCCGAGGAATAAATAAACCTCTACCTCCTTTACCACGTGTCTTGTATTTATGGTGAACACTATTTTTAGCCTGTGCTCATTGTTTTGATTTTAACGTTTATATACCATGTTAATTACTGCGTCAATATCAATTGACAGAAATGCTGTATTTGAGCAACTACTTAAATAAATAAATATCACCGAGAGATCGTATCTCGGTTATATCGGATATTTTTTTGCAATGAATTTTTACCTTCTTTATAGAGTTAAAGTTACCAAATACTTTCCACGTGATTGGAAATTAAAAATAAGGAATCTCTGAGCTATCTAATACATGATTGTTAGAAAATATTCGCACACCAATGATGCCTTTCCAACCCATTCGAATTACCAGTGTCGAAGACTACATATTTCCTCTTTTGTTTGACATTAGGATTTTTAATTTTTTTTGGAACCATCAACTCAATTTCCTCGCTTTTAGAGGCTCTGATTTAATGTTATGGCAGGAAAATTTGTGACTCTTCGGCATTCAATCCTGATGAGATTAATTTTGCATTCATGAGAGCACCAATCATATGCACGGAATATATGAAGTCATCGCCATACGCGGGCTCAATGGAATTAATTATCTGCATTCGATTGACCCATAATTCCTAACAGGAAATGACAAAGGTATTGAAAAATTCTGGTGCTTTAATTCGTATTTTCATTGATTGAATGAAGTACCTAAGTCGTATATATATGGATTACAAAAGTCATTCCATTGATTCGGATTTATACGTGGCAAGGGTCCTCATCATGTTCCTCCACATGAAATATTCGGTTTTGTGTTTGAGAGCATACATGTTTAATGATACATAAGCTGATTTTAACCTCTTTTTCTAGGTTTATTTCGTGATAATACGTCGTTCGAAGAATTAAAACTTTTAAAATAATACCCTTAAATTTCAGTAATCCATAGCAACACTTTTTAAATCCCTTCACGTTCACCAGAAAATGAAGTGAATATACGTTATGGCCGGCTGAGGTTTCCAATAATTTAAGTGATGATGTTAACAGTTTTTTCTTTTCATTTTATAAATATGTAATCATCAATAATAACTCTACGCCTACAATTTGCAAGGGCTTTTAATGAGATCAAATATGTCACCTGTGAAGATGAGAGACATAATGCAGCCATGCAATAGCATTCATCAGAACTGATATTATACATACAATAAATAATAAATGGCATTTCACGATGATATTCTATGTTTCCCTGGCAACGTAATAGCGTTTTTTTCTGAGATGAACGTTTGAAAGCATACACTAGCAGGAAACCCAGAAAAAAATATTTTAAGAGGAGCGACACAGGAGACGCATTCGAGTTGAATTTCCGAGGAAGAGAGTTGAAGAACGTGAGATGGAATGAAATTCAAGACGACACTCCACACTTCTCAGCACTGAAACATTCTTAGGCATAAGCTAATGGATACACCCTTCTCACTAAGTCAGGCGGCGCGGTGCCTCGAAATAACGTGTGCGTGAGGTTAATAAAATATTCTGGGAAAATACTTCTGTAGCACTGTTCTTCAACACTAGGAAGAGAAAGAGTTTCGTGTTTCAAGCATAAGGAAGTCAAGTAGATGTGTAAATGTCTCAATTTTTGTATATTTGTATTATGTGTCACAAAGATGTCCTATTCATTAGTTTGTGTCTGTAATTCAGAGTACTCGCAACTTTTAGCAATAACAGAGTTGAAGCAGTTGACGATCAACTACATTCATTTCACTCGCTCAGTGAATCCACTTAAACGTCGGTTTGGATAGGTGCGGGTAAGTCTCACCGAGGACTTGGCCACAGGCGTGTTAACTTCAAACGTTCAGGGCAGGGTGGACAGTTTCTTTTCATCGGATTACCCATAAGACTAAACTCACTGATGACTTATCTGCTTGAAAAATTTGCCCCTGTAAAGGTGATCCGAGTTTCCAAGCCACGCGCGCCCTGGTTAAATTCAGAAATAAAACAATCAATGGCAAAACGAGATTCAGCCTTCCGCTTTTTTAAGAAAACTATGACTCTCAATGCATTTCAAAGATACAAAAACTTGAGAAACAGGACGAAACAGCTCATAAGAAATGCGAAGATCAAATTCTTTCACTCAGTTACTAAATCTAACCACTCTCCAGGTAAATTATGGAACAAACTTAAATCACTTGGCATAGGTAAAAATAAAGTCTTTAATCTCCCTCCTGACTTGTGTCTGAACTCCTTAAATGATAAGTTTTCCCAGCCCCCCAACCTTATTCAAGCCGAGATCAAAGATAAAACTCTAAAACTGTACGCCTCAAAAGACACATGCATACTAAACAGTGACCAAAAGTTTGAATTTACCCCTATTACCCAAATACAAGTTGAATCGTGTTTCAAGAAAATTAAGTCTAAAGCACAAGGTTCCGATGGTATACCACTAGATTTCATAAAAAAGCTATTTCCTGTTATTATCCCATACATCACCAACATTTTCAACTCCTCTCTATTTCAAAATCACTTCCCAAGTCAATGGAAGCGAGCATTAATCAGACCTATTCCAAAAAAGAATAATTCGCAAGGGGAAAAAGAATTCCGTCCAATATCCTTTCTTCCCATCCTTTCCAAAGTTCTAGAAAAACTTGTATATGAGCAGATAACACATTTCTTGAAGTGCAACAGTATTCTCGATAAATTTCAGTCTGGCTTCCGACACGGTCACAGCACATCTACCGCTTTAACTAAAATCACCGATGACATGAGACGCTCCATGGATCAAAAAGAAGTTTCAGTACTCGTTTTGCTTGATTTTTCGAAAGCTTTTGATTCCTTAGACAAAGATATCCTAGCAGCAAAAATGAGAGGCATGGGTTTTTCTCCTACGGTAGTCCATTGGATAACATCATACTTAACAGGCCGGCATCAGCGAGTGATTACAAATGATTTCTGCTCAAGGTGGATCGAAACCACAAGAGGTGCGCCCCAAGGCTCTATTCTAGGACCTCTGCTATTCTCTCTGTACATTAATGATTGCCCTTCAGTGATAAATCATTCTAAATATCATCTTTATGCTGACGATCTCCAAGTGTACCTAAATTCAAATGTTAAAAGCCTGTTCAATGGAATATGTAATCTAAATAATGACCTAGAAAATATCAAAAATTGGAGCAAATCCAACTTTCTAAGCATAAACCCTAGTAAGCCCCAAGCTATTATAATTGGATATCCTAAAATACTCAAGTCAATCGACAGAGATCAATTACCGCAACTACACATCTCCGATTCTCCTATAAAGTACTGCGACGAAGTTATTAATCTAGGATTGATCATTGATGAAAGTCTGTCTTGGTCATCTCATATAACTAAGATATGTAAAGCAGTGAATAAGTCATTATTTCCATTAATACGTTTCAGAAACATTATTCCCCTCTCCTTAAAGAAGCAATTAATTTCAACATTAATACTTCCCCATTTTGATTATGCCGATGTTGCCTTTCAAGACATATATCAGGTGCTGTCGAATAAACTACACTGCTCCTTCAACGCCTGCATTAGGTTCATATTTAATTTACAAATATCAGATCATACCACCAATCATATTAACGATCTCAAATGGTTAAAGCCTAGTTCTCGACGCCGGGTGCATATCCTGTGTCTTCTCTATCAAATCTTACAGACAAATACACCAGCGTACCTCAGAGACGAATTTCAAACACTTAGTAGAATACACGACTCAAATACGAGGGGAAATGAAAAACTCGTTATACCTCACCACCGGACAGTCAGATTCAATAAATCATTCATTGTTACTGCATGCCGCGAATGGAATAACATTGACCTACCACTACGTAAATCATCATCACTCGCCTCCTTCAAAAAGGCACTACACGTAAAACTTCTTCGAGAACAACAGCGAGACATGTAACATCACGGGAACAGTGCGAAAGATTCATCAATTATCTCCTCCGGCTTCATCTAATTTTCCTTTTCTTTACAGGTAATGGGTGACATTTTCCATGTAATTCATTGTATTTGTATACTCAGGTTTACATTAGCTTTCTCAGTAGGTTTTCGCAGGTTTTTCACGCCCCCCTTCTTGTGTGGGCGTTTTCCTGCAGTGGGTTTTTTCCAATAAGGACGACAGTCAATATCCTTAGGTTTTTCCCACGTTCACTAACATCTTTTTACACTTGGTCAATAGTAACTTTGTTAAATTATAATGCTAATTGTTGATTGAAAATGGAACTTCTACTTATTTTTATGTAATTTCTCTGCATGTAATTTCATGAGCAATTTGACAATGTATTTAACTGCATATATTTAATGTTTGACGAGGGGTTAGATGGAAGATGGGACTTTCTAGTCCCAATCTCGCCCAATAAAGACGTATTATTATTATTATTATTATAAGCGTAGGTGCAAGGGAATTATATACGAGTCAATAAGCATAATGGGGATGAAATGGATACTTTTTTTTCTTGTCGAAAGACTTATTTTTAAGGTAAAAGTATAAGTAGATTATAATATTTACAGAAAAGTTATTCGAGAGATATGTAACTTACTTGAGTTCTGGAAAAAACGACTGACGTGCCAATTAAGTTAAAACATTTCCATAGCTGCTGACCTAAAACTAACCACGCATAATGATCTGGTGTACACAAGAAACTTCCCTCAACCAGTGATTCAACGCGTACGTTGGCTCGGATAAGTCAATGTAGAGCTCACCCCAGACTAAACCACGGGAGAGTGAACTTCACAGTTTCAGGGTACCGATGGTAGGACCTTACCCTGGTCCACCTCGCACATTAAGGATTTTTACATCATCTACATCTACATAATACCCCGCAAGCCGCCTGAAAGGCGTGCGGCAGGAGGTGTTAGGACACCAGCCGTTTACAGCTAAAAAAATGAAGTGCTCTAACAAAGTTGGGACTAGCGTTTATTAAAGTCCTTTATGGTTTGGGGGAACAACGAATTCCCATATCCATCCGTTCGGAAAAACATCTCTCTAAATTTATCGCTTCTATCGGACCTGGAAATATAGTGTGGCTCTAATATTATGTTCTACGTGTCGCTCTTAAAGATATCCATTCTCAATAGGGTAGTTTCCTTCATCAAAAAAAACGAAAGGCATTGATTGCAATTCTTAACCCACCATTAAAGTATTCATAATACAAAAATTATTTGGTTTTAGAAATACCAGTTTAGACGAATGGAAATGGTCAATTTTATCCTCATTTGAAAAAAGCCAGATTGCTGCCCATGCGAAGCCACTCCACGTGGCGTCACAGGGACCTAGTTCCTCTACGAGTAGATAGGAGTTTTACATCGTCTGAGATTACAATGCATGCATGAGGCACAGAGCTCAGGGAAACATGTCTTAATTATCACCTATTATAACTGGCTAAGGTCGGAAAATTTTCTTCGTTTGATAAGGTATTAAAAATCCTTTTTTAAGCCAAGCGCTACCCTATAGCACGGTACTCTGCTACCTGTTATCATCCTGCGACGTATCAGCGCTCAGAGCCTCGTCCCAAGGTCACCTCACTTGCGGCAGCGGGACCCAGAACGATGTCACACGGGAGTTTTCCCGGCATTCATACTTAGCCGTCGCGTTTTCGCGCGCTTGAAAATTTTCACTTTTCATTTAATCGCGAAAAATAGATATCGTCATTTAAAAATCTAAAAGCGTGAAATACGCACTCCAGGAGTAATAATCTTTCGATTTAGGCAATAAAAAAATAATAGGAAACCACCCTATTGCTCAAGCAATCTAAGCCTAGCGCGCAGCCTCCGAGTCTCCAGCTTGAGGGAGTCTTGGGGATGTCCACGCGGGACTTGAACCCAGGACCACTAGATCATTAGCAAAGTGCTCCACCCACTAGGATACAAGAACCTAAGAAGTGGTATGCTTTGTGTCAGAACATCGATTCGTTGCTTCAAAATACAGCTCTAATTGACTGCGGAGTTCAATGGCCGGAGAAAGGCAGGTGGACTCCAATGTTCGGCAGTTTGGGCTGATAACGGCGAGGGTTAAAACTCCGACTCTGCCGAGCTCCCTCGGAATCGAATGTAATTGAAGCGAGGCCACACGGCCGACTAATTGGGGGAAAGGCGCCAAGCCCGGACCGAAGGTTTCCCGAAAATCATGTGAGAGAAAGCCTTTATATCTCGGATCAGACCCTGAGAAGATTGCTCATTGGGGATTAAAAGATATGGTACAGAAATAAGGTCAGAGAGTATACTCAGCACGAGAGAAAATCTTTTCATGAGGTTTGCCAACCTAATATTCCGGATGGACCGATTCAATCACAATTAAGTATGGTTAGTAATTCACATTTAAGCGTAAATAAATGAATGAAGTAACTTTTTTATTCCTTGTACTACACAGAGTACAGAATTTATTATTTTTCTCAAGTTAATTGCCAAGAGCAATTTTCTATATTTAAGGTAAAAGAATTCATAACTTGTGCCATTTGATATCATTCATTCCAAAAGCACTCGTAATTTTCTCCTAAAGTGAAATAGTTGATAGCTTAGAAAAGATGAGTTCAAAATTGTTTAAAATAGTAAATAATATGCTAATCTCACATAGCATCGATACCGTTTTACCTTCTATGATGATACTTTTGTACCAATACATGCATAACGAAAGAAAACTAACGATTTTTCGGCTCCATAAGACTTGACGGAACCTGCTGCAAAAACAAACAGCAAAAATATCTGACAACTAGCAATGCACAAAGTTCATGGAATGATGTTATGTAAGCAATTGGTTTGACGGTAGAAGGCAAACTGTTGAGGAAAAAAAGCAACGAGAGACATACAGAATAAGAGGCTGTCAGCAGCAATTAGAGTTGCAGATTAGTAACCTGAGTAAAAAATTCGGAGAATAGTCTCAGTCATTCGATAGCAAGTAAAAGAAAGAATTCTAAATTATGACAATGAATTATAAAGGTGTTTATCCATCCATCTATTTAAGACGGTTGGTTTACATCAAAACAATGTGTTTGCTGCGGTACAGCATAAGGGAAACTTCATAATCATAAGAATTAGTGTAGAAAAAAATGTATACTAAAATATAGCCTGGTAAATTTAGTATCATTCACTTCACGGCACCTTCTTCCGTCCCATATTTGAATTCATTCTCATTTCAGGAGAAAATCAGGATGAATAATGAAAGGAATTTATTAGAAAACCTCCAATACCTGAAAAAACTACTACCCGTTATTATTTATCGAAATGCTCCATCTCACCTCGCCGTCCACGAAGTAATCCTAGACACCTAATTACCAAGGCAACATTAAAAGTATTTAAAAAACTCTTTGCTGAGGATTGATTTGATAAGCAATTAAAGTATCCAAAAAAGTTTTTGCCATGGTTAATGGTAAATATTTTGCTGCACTGATTTTGATTTTTTTGTAGTAATGGACTATTTTGTAGTGGTGTAATGTAAAAATAATTTATGTGCATTAAATTGGCTTGATTCTTAGATATTTTTGCATGTGTGTGCTAACATATGTATCGGATGGCCACCACACCAAAAGTGTGCTCTTCTGATGTATAGCTGAGGCATGCCGTATGCTATGAATAGGGTAGTTTCCTTCATCAAAGAAAACGAAAGGCATTGATTGCGATTCGTTACCCACCATTACTGTATTCATAATATACAAATTATTTCGTTTTAGAAATACCGGTTTAGACGAATGTCTATGGTCCATTTTTATCCTCATTTGAAAAGGGCCAGATTGGCGCCCATGCGATGCCACTCCACGTGACGTCACAGGGACCTAGTTTCTACACGAGAGGCGCAGAGCTCAGGGAAACATGTCTTAATAATCACTTATTAAAACTGGCTAACGTCGGAAAGTTTTCTTCATTTGATAAGGTATTAATAATCCTTATTTAGGCCAAGCGCTACCAGCCAGCAGGGTACTCAGCTACCCGCTAGCAGCCTGCGTCGTATCAGCGCTCATCTCGCCTCAAGGTCACCTCACAGGGCGGCAGCGTGAACCAGAAATACGGCACACGGAGAAATTTCCCGGCATTCATACTTACGCGTCGCGTTTTCGCGCACTTGAAAATTTTCACTTTTCATTTAATTGCGAAAAATAGATATCGTCATTTAAAAACCTAAAAGCGTTAAATACGTACTCCAGGAGTAATAATTTTTCGATTTAGGCAATAAAAAAATAATAGGAAACCACCCTATTATGTAAATGAATGAAATACAGCCATTTATTACATACTTTACAGTGTATAGATATGCTCAGAAATGAAGTGATGTAGCATGATATTCAAGAGTAAATATCTATTTTACTTCTAATTTTTTGTTTGCATAAACAAATGGTTGTTATGATTTTATAATATTCTCCTTCCTTTAAATGATTCCAGCGCCGCCATCGGAATTTGGTGGCAATTTTTTCAACAAGACAAATAGATAGAAAATGCAAACTAGATAAATAGATAGAAAATGCATAGATATATGATAGAAAATGTAGTGTTTTGACACTTATTCCTCGCGTTTCAAACGATTCTAGAGGGAGTGGATCACATGAATTTTGGTCTTATCTCGTCTCGTTCAATTTAAACATTTGTATGAGTCAGTGAGTGGATATTATATGAATGCTACTGGTGTAGTCATAATGATAATTGGCTTGACGAAGGATGGGGTTATATTGTTATAATGATTTCTATTGTGCTGATATAGTATACTACTTTTGATATTTCTACCTCAACCAAATTAAGAACTCCAAATCACTGGTGTTCCTCAAAAATATACTTTTCTATAAAATGCTATTACATGATAAAAATCAATTTTACCAATATGCTTGCATTTTCTGTTACCATTGTTATATCATTTATTGCATGTATCCAATTTTCTGTGTACTCGAGCTCTGATACTATGTTCTTAGTGGACCAAGGGTCCAAAAACGATAAACATTTCTTTATCTTTATATTTTTTCAACATAGAAAATTTTCCTGTGTATTGTACGCTATGAATGTAGTGATAGCATATATAAAATGATTGTTAGGCATTGTTGCGATGTTGGTAATTAGCTTGACGAAAGAGGAGAGGTTAGATCTGATTAGGAAGGAAAAATGAAACAGGAGAAACAAGGCGTGGAGGTAGATATCCGAAGCGAGTCGCGGATTCCTGGGACAGATGAGGAAGTGCGGAGCAACGGAGTGGAGGTCGTGAAAAAAAGGTTCAAGTGGAAGTGTGACGCCTCCTGGGAAATCAGGACGGTAATGAGTTGTAAGCGGTGGGACGAATTAGGGAGACGCGAGATTCTGCCGCCTATCCACGACTCTTTACTTCCCTCCGAAAAACGAGAAAAATAAGGTTAGTATTTCCTTCTCGTTTTCCACAAATTGGGACGCAAAGAAAAATAAAACTCTCGGGAATTTCTAGCTATCCGACACCCCAATCCACCCACTTCCTTCGTTTCGGCGGGCTTCAATTATTTTTTTTTTGCACCTCAGAATCTAGAGTCGTTTACTCCGTTCCGTATTCCAAAGGCGCGAGGTTCGATTCGTTGACAAAAGGTGTCGTCTCAGTCAGTGGCACATCGAGGGGATAAAACCCCTCCCAGCGCTCAGAGAAATTTTTAATTAATCCATTTTACTTATTTGGATCAGTATTACTTATGGAATAGTGTTAGGATTTATCAAAAAATTCCCTCAGAAAGCCGTAAAACTCACCATTTCGAACCATTAATCTTCAATTTTTTCTGGAGGAGGGCCCCCGCAACTCCTGGTTACCGTGGTGGTTATGCAATACCCCATACACGCGAGGGTATTAGTTGCGCCAAAACCCCCCCCCCCTAGCCTTAATTCCTAGCTGCGCCCCTGGTCTCAGTACATAAAAAAATGCATTTGTACCGGCATCTCCGGGGAAGATACCTTTAAAAAAGTAGATTCAACCATATTCGAGCTGAAATTTAAGGTCTTTACTCATAGCGGATAATGCTACAACTGCAGTCACTGAATTAGTCGATTGCTTAGCGTTCGAGGTGACATGTATACAAATATGCTGACGAATTGTTCTCGTATTATTCCAAATGCGATTCAATATTAATTTACCACCTTGTGAAAGAAACCAATTTCCATGGCTACATCATTGCAGAAAGAGATGAAGTAACGAAGGCAAAATAGGACAGTTTACATGCTTATCGCGTCATAACGACGATGACGAATCAAGTTGGAATAAGATTATTTTTATCTTGGGGCTCAGGGATCGTTGAAGAAAAAACGGAACCAGTTTGTATTTTACATCATTCAGTAAGTAATGATAAATTGAAAGAGAACCCAATCGTAGTTGAAGGTAATCTCGACAATTGATCATAAAATTCCTTCAAAAAACTTTTTATTTATTTAGTTAATATTTTAATGCTAAAATGGACCGGATACCGTAAATTTCGGAAAGTAATCATTGAATAAATGTATTATCGACGGTTCTTGTGCAGCCGTCATGTAATTAATAATTAAGAATTAAACTATTTGAAGGAATTAGTTCATGAATAACTTAAAATATATGGGTTGCATAGGACAGTTGAAACATTATTCATAATTTGGGAAACCCTAAAATTATTGATGTAGTTTAATGCCACCTAACCGGTACCAATGCTTGCGCAGTTATGAATAAAAGTGTAATGCTAAACGGTTATGTTACACGCTTAATTTTAATAATTTATGTAAGAAATTAATCGTCATTCTAAGTCTCGACGTAAATTAACGATTGGCTATAATATGCAAGTGACGAAACGCTGCATTTATTTACAAAAAAATGTGATATTAATAAAAATACATTGCTTCAGTAATAATGTGAGTATGATGTTATTAGGAAAATGTCTGGACTTAAGTTTTACTTTGTAATTTAAAACTCTGAATTGTTTATAATTAGAAAATATAATTCACAGTGTCCGGCGATATCTGGTGGAAATGTTTTATATCCATGTGAATAAACTAAACGTAGACTCATTATCAAGTTCGATGTCGAAACCGGGTCGGTACTTTAGTAAATAAAATTGTGTGGAAGGTTACCATTTTAGTTTATTCTCATGGATTAGAAAATATGATAATTATTACTAAATAAAAACGTATTCCTAGGTGAGGGCACTTCACGGAGGGTGTTTATGATGTTTTCCTATTTAGAGCATGGGTATTCACCAACCTGGCTTCATTAGATCTCTAATACATTGAATGATATTGCGCATAAATAATAGTAACCACAACATGATCGAATTTCACTTAAAACATTTGTCATTATGTGTATCCAGTTGCTCATCAACCAAGCACAATACTCTTCGAAGGTAAAATTTACCGTCTATCCATATACACCATATTTTATTCACCATCTACCTAGCAATTTCTTTAATCAAAAATTAAAATAAAATCGAGAGTCCATATTATTTCTTAAAACTTTACTTATCCTAAGACTTTTCATGCAAGATCTAGCACACTAGAAGCCAGCTTTAGATGCACGATGGAGATAATTAAACACTCCATAATATTCCCCATAGCTATCGTTATCCTCTAAATTTTTGTAATGAAACGAGATAGATTAATCGGAAAGGAAAGTATGGGAACTTTTAATTATAAACCCTTGTACTTTGCCAAGTACCGTATTCTGATGAGATTCTCAAGTTACATTAAAAACAGCAAGTTGGAAGTGGCAAAAAAAAAGCGAAAAAAAATAAAGTTACGCTGCTTCAAAAGCGAGATGATACTGTGATTTCCCAAGGGGAACCGTGAGATACCCTCCCATAGATACGATATATCTGCCTCTTGTTGAATGCTGGAATTGTAAATCCGGCAAAAGTGGTGAATCTGTTACAAGCCCAGATTGATGCAACTCATAGCATTAGTAGCAACACTAAATTCTTACTTCAAAGTATCAGTCTCTTAAGTTCAATAGATTCAGGCTTCAATTTGTGGAAGTGTTAGAAATATTTAAATGAATAAAAGATCGTAGCACTTTTCCACAAAATATTTTTACCGCGGACAACGCATTTCGGCTAACAGAGCACAGCTGTACGGTACGAGACCATCTGGTCATCCTTTTCTCATCTGGTAGAAGTCTTGCACCTGACGATGGCTCAGTGAGCCGAAACGCGTTGTACGCAGTAAAAATATTTTGTCGAAAAGTGCTACGATCTTTTATTTATTTAAATATCAGTCCCTTATTTAGATATATCTATTCCAAGTACATAAAACGATCATATTAGAGAAAAACTGACATGAAGAGGTGAGATTCTTTTGCATGAAATGCATTCAAGTGCTAGAACTTGAGGAGAATACAAAAGATAGAATGGACGAATTATCATTGAAGTATTCTATCAGTTTGCATGGAACATTTTAGAAGCGCACCAGCTGTCTAAAAACCCATCTTAGACTACCTTCTACAATAGGGTTGTTTCCTATTATTTTTACTGCCTAAATTGAAAGATTATTACTCCTGAACTACGCATTTCACGCTTTTAGATTTTAAAATTACGATATCTATTTTTCGCGATTAAACGAAAAGTGAAAATTTTCAAGCACGCGAAAACATGACGTCTAGTTTGAATGCTGGGATAAGCCCGTGTGACGTCATTCTGGTTCCCGCTGCCGCCGCGTGAAGTGACCTTGGAGCGAGGATATTGTGCGCCGCTGCGATGCAGGTAGCTAGCAGGAAGCTGAGTACCCTGCTAGCAGTTAGCGCTTGGCTTAAATAAGGATTATTAATACCTTATCAAACGAAGGAAACTTTCCGACCATAGGCAGTTTTAATAGGTGATTATTAAGAGACGTTTGCGTGACGTCTGTGCCTCATGCATGAATTGGTAATATCAGACGATGCAAAACTCCTATCTACTCATGTAGCATCTAGGTCCCTGTGACGTCACGTGGAGTGGCATCACATGGGCGCCAATATGGCCTTTTTCAAATGCAGTTAAAATTTACCATTGCCATTCGTCTAAACTGCGATTTCTAAAACCAATTGATTTGTATATTATGAATACACTAATGGTGGGTAACCAATCGCAATCAATGCCTATCCTTTGCTTTAATTCAGGAAACTACCCTATTCACAATAAGGCATACTCCTTTTAATTCTATCTAAAAATCCTATTCTCTTCCTTCCTCTCCCTCGTTTGCCCAACCTTCTACCCTCGAACACAGTTTTCAATATCCCATCCCCGCTGAGTATTCGCTCCTTCCGTTACTTCTGTCTCCTTCGTATCCCATCTAAAAGCTGTCTATCTTCACCAGGCCTGTGCTGGACCCCTACTTAGGTTGGTGGATTGCCAGGGGGCGCCAGCTCTATGCAAGGACAGGACTACGGGGAGGTGTGGGGGTGTGGAATATAATATATACATTTTGCTCCTTACCCTCTTGAGATTGAATTGAACCCTACCAGATTGAGATATGTTAATTTAAATAATGTTTCTGTTTACTCAAAAGGCCCAGCACGGCCTGCTCCTCACCCACCATGTCCAGCACTTCGTCGTTCTTCCTCCTCTCCGTCCCCTTCTCAATTCTTCTCCACACCCACATCTCGAGCAACTCTTCTTCTTGCCTTTAAACGCCAACGTACTACGGAAGATCAGATCATATAAATAAAATAAGAGAGATAGATTGCAGAACAGACAGATTCCGAATGTCATTTTTTCCTCGATCAATAAGAGATTATAACGGCAGCAATAGACCTCGTAAATAGATTGCATGACTTGTAGTGTAGCCTACTAACCTATGTGAAACTTAAAGCATGTTTCTGAATTTCTATTCTATATTCTATTTCTAACAGCATATAGTAGTATAGTTTGTTATTATACGGGACGTTTTTTGGACGGTGTGGTGTGCATGTGGGAGTCCAAATGCATGCTGCATGCTGGTGATTGATCACCCCCTGCCAAACACCCTAGAGGTGGCTCGCAGGGTATTATGTAGATGTAGATGTAAACTGTTACATAACGATTTTCTAATGAGCTCTTTCCTTTTCATGAACGTCTCCTTTTCTGCCGCAATTTTCCACCTACAGTCCTCACTGCTCTACCCGTTTTCCTCTTGATGCACTGCCAAAATAGTTGCGTTGCCCTACCTGCTCTCATTTTGCAGACCAAATTTTATCCTGAGTCTCACATTCCCTGCTTGCGATGCTTTACAAAAACCTCTCAGGTTTGGTCTTCTTGTAATTAATCCTCAAGGTTCTTAGAGTAAAGGTTGCCTCATTCGCGACTCGGGCTCCCATTGGCTTGACGTCACTGTAGACCCAACTCCTAGCGCCATTTCAAATTCTAGCCTTTCCGCGGGCGTAACTGCTTACCGCAGCTAGTTCTTGAAGTTACCCTCTATCGAACACTATAAGCTGAATTTTAAATTAAATGCCGATTTATGAAAATAATCACGTTAAGATTTAAAAAAAGATAAATTCGTGTATACAGACGCTATAATTTCCTGATGAAGTGATGAAATGGGAAGGTGTGCGAGTTAATTCCGTGTCCACACTTCCTTCCTGTAACTCTCAAAACACTGTTTTCCTTGCTACTTCCGCAATATAATTTAAACTTAGATTAATATGGCTTGGAGGAAAATACGCAAAAAAAACGAATTAGTTGCTTCAAAAAATTACAGTTCCGCCACTTTTTAAATAGAAATTATGCTCGTCTTCATTCCTCGCCGGGCTTTTAAAATACGTACATGAGATAAAGAAAATTATGCAAGAGGACATTGAAATCCTTTGCTTCAATGGGAAGAAAAAAATAAGCATATAGAGTGATAAGAGTTGTAAATTTACCGTTATTACCATTTTCAAATCATTCGTAATAGGAATTCAAAGTGATCATACGTTAGGCAAAAAATCATACAGATGAAATGGAACTAACTTCAATATTATGCTGAGAGAAATAAGAATTCCCAGGTAAAATAATTCTAGAAATAGAAAATGAACCACCAACAGTTGCCGCTATCAAAACAGCACCATAGTTGCCCGCTTGAGTGGAGAACAGCCTTCGAATCAAAGGACTCTTCTCTATCTTAAATCCCACAGAAAGTTTCCACTGTAGCCTTTGGTCAAAAAACCTAAAAGAAAAATGTTTCATGGCACCAAAAAGCACTACAGGAAACAAATTCGATTATTTTCAGTGACAATTGCTGACACAAAAACTTAAACTAATGCATATCAGCTATTTGGTCGATCATAAGTCTGTTGTAGAAATTTAGCTCCAAGGTCAAGGATCATTTTGAAGAGGGTATACATAATAAGACTCAAGAATTTATGTAAAAGGATTTGATGAACAATTTTTAAATCTTTTTAGTGGCACTACCAAAGTTGCTCTTCTTTGTTGCATTTTTTTGTTTAAACATTTTATTCTTGTGAAGACTCTCTGCTTGGCGTAACATTTAATAATAGCTTTGTCCAAGTTGGAGACACAGCACAGAACATTAGTAATTTGTCGAATTAGTCCTAATTAGAGGGTAGAGTCTACTTCATTACAGTTCGCAGGTAAATATAAACGCGAAGGAGTGCATAAAAATATTATATGGTTTGACTCAGGTTATCATTCATAAGTTTATATAGGCTATTCTTAACCAATTTACAAGTTCGAGAGAAAATATTATGATTAAAATTAACTTAATTTTCTTTTATGTGAACTACGATTTAACATTTGATTCCTGATAAATATTTTTATACACGCTAAAACTTATCTGCCCCTAAATTAGTAAACAATTTTGCGCAACCGTGGCCTCGAAAATTTGTCAATAGCTGTCAAAGGCACACGAAAGGACTCAAATTTACAGACTTAGTACTAGAAATTTCTTTACGTGATATCTTACCATTGCCACACGATGTTACTCATAGCATACGAGGTAAACGATGAATTTACAAAATAGTCCCTGCATGAATGAGTGCGCAAAATATTAAGTTCAATTTGCATTAAAAGGGAATAATTCCTGATTTTCGAATGCAATAGGGGCATCTAAGTTCTTGATTACGAAATCTTTAGCATATCCACTTAGTTTGTCTGACTGATTCACGTTCACCACTTTTTTCACATGTGTGGGGGGCGAGACACGGTCAATGATTCGATTAGTTAATACATACAATAAAAAGACTTTTCAACTTAAGCATCCGCCTGTGATATGAGACATTCCGTCCAGCTTTCTTCATTTTCGACAAGCTGTTGGAGCACGTTGTCACAGTACAACGGGAGCCTGGCATATCCGACGATTAAAGGCGCTCTTTACCCACAAAAAGTTCGTCTTAAGAGTAGTGGATTACAAAGACGATTTCCAGTGAAATTGCAGGAAATGTGTTCAGATTCACGTTAAACACAAGGCGGCACAATGTCTCAGGAACTTATTCTCTCTCAATGTCTAGCGTGCAAACAATGAAATGGCTAGGATCAGCTGGGATACAGGGTCTACAGTGACGTAACGGGACTTCTGCTGGCGCATGCGCAGTTACGAATGAGGCAACCTTAACAGTCTAAGAACCTTGATTAATCCTCATGCCATAATCCTGAAAACGCTTGTTCAACGAATCCCCTACAGCCTGCAGCCCCCTCGCCGACTGGCTAACCTAGGTCTGATTGTTCGCGAAACAAACTCATTTAAACGTGATTTCCCACACTCCTTCCGACTCATTCACGCCTTTCTTACCATTTCCTCAGCGCACATGTTAGACAGTGGACAGCTCACTCCATTTGTGTCTAACTTTACATTCTGTTCGCTACCCTCATTTGCAGTGTATTCCTGCAGCGAGTTTTATCTTATAAGGACGAAAGTCAATATCCTTATGTGTTTCCCACCCTTTTTCACATCTTTTAACACTTGCTTAGTGCACGTTTGTTTTCTTTGCATTTATTTCAGCATAATTCCATGTCATTTTAGTTATAATTTGACTGCAATTTATTTAAAGAGTAACTTGAGAATGTATTCCTCTGCAAGTTGTTATTGTAAAATGAGGGGTTGGGTGGAGGATGGGTCTTCTTAGTCCCGATCTCGCCCAATAAAGGCGTACCATTATTATTATTATTATTTGTGCAATCTGGGCTATGTTAAACATCACAAGTGTGTCGACCATCCCTGTAATGTACGCCTGTTTTCTAATGGTCGCATGAGGAGTGAATAAATGAAGAACTAGACGAAGAATCGTACTGTGGGGTAGCATGGACGAAAGTTTATTCCTGAAGACTTGATATGTTGTCAAGAACATGAAATATTAATGTATAAAATCGTTTCAGGCTTAAATTTGTGGAATAATGCAATATCAATGATCAAAGTACAAATGGTAATATCCAAACTATTTTATTTATCACTTAACCGACCATGGTTTCGATACTTGGTGTCATTTTCAAGGTAATCCAACAAAATATAATGACGGAAAATTTTGTTTTGCAAATAATTTATGCCTTAACAACCATTTTAGCAATTTTTACATAGATATTTTACATTGTATTGACAATGGGCTTACATTAGATTTTATGGAAAAATTTGAAATTTCCAACAGCCTGGACGGAATTTGTAATGATGTTTTAAAGTTAAGCTTCCCCATGACGTCAAAACCCTGACCTTCACTCACGCTCCTCTTGTTGTATGTCTTCTGGTTTCGGCCTTCACTCATTTGTTCACCTAAACTGTTTAACTGTTTCCCCCTCCCATCCCCCCCCCTCACTACATTTCCATATGCCCCCCACCTCCTACCTTGGCCAGGGTATATATACCGAGAGAGTTTTTTGTTGGATAACCTTGAAAATGGCACCAAGTGTCGAAACCATGGTCGGTTAAGTGAGAAATAAAATAGTGTGGATATTACCATTTGTGCTTTAATCATAAAATATTAATGCTTTATTTTTTTAAACGTGGGAAAGGTAATGGAGGGAAAACAGGAGGAAAAGTAAACTGAAAAAAAACAAATAAAAGTTTACGGAGGAGAAGAGCTATACGGAAGCTATAGCTATACGAAGTTAAAGAATCTCCCAGGGGACAAAGATATGGAGATATTCAGCGAGCCAATAACTCATGCACAATAGGGTGGTTTCCTATTATTTTTTTATTGCCCTTTATTGTACTCCTGGAGTACGTATTTCGCGCTTTTAGATTTTTAAATGACGATATCTATTTTTCGCTATTAAATGAAAAGTGAAAAATTTCAAACGCGCAAAAACGCGACGCGTAAGTAGGAAAGTCCGTGCGACGCATTTCTGGTTCCCCCTCTCTCCTTGTGAAGTGACCTTGATCGAGGCTCTGAGCGCTGATAGGACGCAGGATGCTAGCGGATAGCAGAGTACCTTGCTGAATGGTGGCGCTTGGCTTAAAAAAGGTTTATTAATACCTTATCAAACGAAGAAAACTTTCCGACCTTAGCCAGTTTTAATAGGTGATTATTAAGACATGTTTCCCTGAGCTCTGTGCCTCATGAATGCATTGGTAACCTCAGACGATGTATAACTCCTATCCTCTCGTGTAGAAACTAGGTCCCTGTGACGTCACGCGGAGAGGAATCGCATGGGCGCCAATCTGGCCTTTTTCAAATGAGGATAAAATTGACCATTGCCATTCGTCTAAACCGGTATTTCAAAAACAAAATAATTTGTGAATTATGAATACACTAATGGTGGGTAACGAATCGCAATCAATGCCTATCGTTTTCTTTGATGAAGGAAACTACCCTATTAAACTCACCTGTTGTGCAGCAAAAAAGAACGATAAATAGCACATTTGTGTTTGGGTAAAAATGAAGTATGAGTGCAAACATGTTTATTATCTACTGCATCAATGGAAGCGAGAGTACTATATGCGTCTTACACACTCGGTTGCGATATATAAAGCTTCCCCGTCTCCTTGCTCCTCCGTGCGAAATTCCAAAGCAGCTTCGATCTGCTATTTCCGACTCCCTAGACTCCTGATCCCCAAATATACGGACCTCTTCACTCAAGCAGACGGGAAAATCCCGGATTTAGCCCCTTGCCAACTCCACTCTTCATTCACCATTTCCTCCACCAAGCTTACTATTCACTAGAATACACTCCCGACCCAACGACGAGATCAGCATTGTTTCTAGAGAAGTTCAAAATTCAGGATGGCAGCTATGCGGAAACTTTGTGCTCATTGCCCGAACAGTGAGTCGGGACGATACCTCTCGGCTGTCTGGGCGCATTCATTGCTTTCAGGTAAGTGTTATTCTAGTTGATTCTATATTGAAAAAAGACAGTTGCGATTTTTCACGATTATAAAATTTATTACAGAATTTTAAGCTAGCCACCTACCCTGTAGATAATAATAGTGAATTTCACATCTCATATGAGAATGACTGATTTTCTGTTAGATTATAAGTATGTGAGATATAATTGCAACCTTTTACGAATTAAACCTACTAGATATTACATCCGAATATCAAAGCGTGAATCGGATTACATTTTATAATCGTGGATAATAGTATATGTTTATTTCAGTATGGAAAAACTCCACTCTATCACACATGGATATTGGTATTTAAGATATAAGCAGTAGATATACGTATATATATAAAATATATATCTCTCCTTGACTGATGAAGTAGCTACAACTACGAAAGTCTTTCGGTTTTATTTTTCGTGTGAGTGTTTCCTTTTTTTGTATCTATGGTGGCCGATCAAGGCGAACGAACAAAAATTGTACTAATAAAAACATAGACACACGTAAAAAAGGAACACTCACAAAAAAACGTTCAGACGTTTCAGCGGATTGATCCGCTATCCTCAGTGCTGAAGGTGAACTGGTGCAGGCAGGGTAAGTTCCTCCAGTCGCCCTCCTTGGTGAGGTAGTGGGGGTGGAAGAAGGGGAAGGGGAGAGGGGGGGAAAGGGAGGGTAGGGTTTGTTTTGGCTTTTAATGGGCGATTTTTAGCCCGGGCGTTTCAAACGCCCTTTCAACCCAGATGTGGGCCATCTCCCTAGTCCTCACCTCGATGATAGTTGCCCTCTCTGGCAAAACTTCAATGAAGGTTAGGGAAAAACATTGGTCGAAGGTACTGTTGTGTGAGGAAGTGTGAATGGGGATGGGTTCATGAAAGGGGGGAGTTTTGCAGGAGTGCCTGTGGTTATTCATTCGGATGGATATGGGTGTGGTACATTCTCCTATGTAGTACGAGGGGCAAAAATTACAAAATAGCCTGTATACAACGTTGAAGGAAGTGCAAGACGGTGTGGAGGAGGATCTATTGATGACAGGTGAAGTGGTGGGGCGTAGAAGGGGGCAGCATTTGCAACGGGGGCGGTTGCATGGAGTCAGGGAGGAAAGTGGGGGCAGTGCGTGCCGTAGGAGGGGGCGGGTGGATTTTAAAATATTACCTAAGTTAGGTGCTCTTCTGTAGGCAATGGAGGGGCAGGATGGAAGAAGAGCAGCCGTGATTTTGTTTTTGCTGATGATAGGGTACAGATCTTTTAATATTTTTTTAATTTTTTGAGTGCCCGGGAAGAATGTGGTGGTGAGATTAAGTTTCCTGGTTTGTTCTTTTTTGGTGCGTGGGGTGTACTGTTCGGAGGGAGAGAGTATTTTCTTTTTAAGCAGGGGTTCTGGATACTCTCGTTTGAGGAGAGCATGATGGAGGTTCTGTGTGGCTCTTTGAAGAGATGGTGAATTGCTGCAGATGCGATGGGCACGGACTGATAGGGATTAGGGGATTGCGTGTTTGGTGTGAGGTGGATGGCAACTGGTGTAGTGCAGGTATTGTTCATGGTTGGTGGGTTTTTTGTGGATGGAGGTGCTGAAGGTATTGTTTTCAAGGCGGGTGTTTATGTCAAAGAAGGTAAGGGAGGAAGCAGAAATTGATTGAGTGAAAGAAACGGATGAGGTGGAGTTGAGGGATGCAATGAATGTGTCTAGCGAATCACGCCCATGGGCCCATAGTAAAAAAATTTTATCGATGAAGCGGACCCACAGGAGAGGCTTAAGGGTTTGGGAATTTGAATAAGAGTTTTCCAGGTGACCCAGGTTTGCGTAGGCTGGGGCCATTCTGGTTCCCATCGGGACTCCTCGCTTCTGTAGGTAGATGGTGTCGTTGAAGTTGAAGGAGTTATTGTTGAGAATCAGTTCAGCTAATTGGATGATGAAGTTGGTGAAGGGAGAGTGAGGCTGAGGGCGTTGGGCAAGAAAGTAGTTGAGGGCATTGAGGCCTTCGCGGTGGGGAATGGAAGTATAAAGTGAAACGACGTCAATTGTCGTCATTAGGAGATTGGTACCGGTAGGGATAGGGGTTGAGTTAAGTATGCTTAGGAAATGATAGGAGTCTTTTATGAAAGATGGGAAGGTGGTGACAAGAGGTTGCAAGTAGTGATCTAACACAATCCATTGGGGACATTCGTCAGGATACGTTTAGAGGGATTAGGTTTTTATCTTTTTGAGTTGTAAGAATGATATTGGTAAATGGCAAAGATATGTGAGACGGTGAAAGAAGGTAATTCTCGACTGGCTTAGAATCTCAAAAGGACCTTATGTTTTCCGCAGGGCGTTCGATTCGCTCTTGAAATCAGAGCTCAGGTCTGAAAGTTAAGGTGATGTAAACTGTTTTTTGACTGTAAGATTTTTAATCGGGTATCATTAGATATTGATACAATGTGGGCCTTTATGGACCATTATGAATTCAGTTATGAACATTGATTTGAGCTCCACCTCCTTTATGCTTATGTTTATGATTGGCACCAGCGGCCCGTGCACCACGTTCATTAGTTTCGTCATCAGTGTCGCGTGCACCATTTCCTGTTTCATCTTCTTCACCTGTGCCCCGGGCACCACGTTCATTAGTTTCGTCATCAGTGTCGCCTGCACCATTCGCTGTTTCTTCTTCAACACCTGTGCTGATCATGACGGTCATTTCCGCTAGTTAGTTTGCTGGCGTTGAGTGAACCAATGATCGCACGCCGATGAATCACTGAAATCATGTGATCACATTGAGGACATAAAGTCATCAACGTGGGCGATATGGGTCTACGGTGATCCTCAGCGAATATAAGCCGAGAGCTTTCACAGTGCTCCTCGCCTTCGATCTTCGAGATCAAGCGAAAGTGAATTCCGTGTTGCAGACAAGATGGTGGCCAACGCAAAAGTCTTCCTCCTCGTAGGAACCTTATTCATCGGCATCAACTTTTTCCAATTGGGTGAGTTGCTATATATACACATTTAACTGCGGAATGTTCCTCCATCTCATTCCTAATCCATTTGTTAAGGAATCATCTTTAAAAATTGGTTAATTTTTTTTAATTTATCAACTGTACAAGTAACAACCAGTTTTGGACTATTCAAAAATTTATATTTACTCCCATTGGAAAATTGCCGCAACTAACCCTATATTCATTTCTTCCTGTTGTCTAGTCATCCATCATACACGAAGAATAGATATAACGCAAATTACCCCAAACTCCTTTTCCTTTGCAATAACCTTTTTCTTGATATGACTTATTTCATTCAACTCGTTTCCGTTACATCCAAACTCAAAATAGATATTAGCCAATTGGGTTCTATAAATGAAGATTGGCTAGTTTGAATTATACTTCATTTGTTGCGTTTGAGTTTTTTAATGCGAAAATCATTAAAAAAGTGAATTTAAAGTTTTTGATGTAGGCGAATGTTTTCTACGGTGGGAGAGATATGGAGAAATATTGAAAAAATGGAAAACCATGAAATATGATAAAACAAATTAAATGGGTTTTCGATGTATCAATTTTTTAATTGAATAATAAGTGTTTGTGTATGCAATAATGTAAAAAATGCGTGTTCTTTACTATTTGAGCCATCCATTCAAGACTGTTTCTAGCGTCAGTTTGGAAACTTATATTTTTTTCTTAATTTATTGTCGAATTTCGCAGCAAATCTGAATCAATATTATCCTTTCTAAAACAGAACGAGGACTGACCGACGCCGCTCCCGTCAAAGATCCAGCCATTACGCCTGCTCACCATAAAGCTTTTGATGGTAAGATTTTCTGTATCGCCGATACGGAATAATTAAATTTTTATCGTCTACCCATGCTAAAAGGGATCTTGTTTTAGGCGCAGGTGTTGAAGAAGAAACAGCGAATGGTGCAGGCGACACTGATGACGAAATTAATGAACGTGGTGCTCGGGGCACAGGTGATGAAGATGAAACAGGAAATGGTGCACGCGACACTGATGACGAAACTAATGAACGTGGTGCACGGGCCGCTGGTGCCAATCATAAACATAAGCATAAAGGAGGTGGAGCTCAAATCAATGTTCATAACTGAATTCATAATGGTCCATAAAGGCCCACATTGTATCAATATCTAATGATTCCCGATTAAAAATCTTAAAAAGTAATTTCATCTTTTATTTATAAATTTAACTAACGGTCTACATCACCTTAACTTTCAGACCTGAGCTCTGATTTCAAGAGCGAATCGAACGCCCTGCGGAAAACATAAGGTCCTTTTGAGATTCTAAGCCAGTCGAGAATTACCTTCTTTCACCGTCTCACATATCTTTGCCATTTACCAATATCATTCTTACAGCTCAAAAAGATAAAAACCTAATTCCTCTAAACGTATCCTACGAAACTCTCCAATGGAACGTATTAATATATTCGTAGATGCCTATCTCTATTTTTCGTTAAGCCTCTTTCGTCATACGTCATAGCCTCCCATTACTTTCTTTCTAAGCTCTAATCAATTTCCCTCCATCCCAATTATCTTACTATCATTGACACCAAGGATGTAAGTTTATTTTATACCCCTATCCCATATTCGAGTGAATTTCTTCTTTCAATTTCTGCCTCTGACTAGCATCATCATTTTAAATGCCCAGCACCGAATCTCTTTTTGATCTCTCCTATTAATTCTGATCCCTAATGCCTTCCCTTTTAAAAAATAAGCTACCGGAATGTGTCGGCGTGTCTTTACGGGCTAGGTTTAGGCTTTCTTACACAAATATTTTGCTTTGCCTGATTGAATAAAATTTCTTTAAGGATTACCCTCAAAAGACCCTACTTTACCTTAGATATATTGACGATAAATTCCTTCTCTTAGTCTCACGACGTCTCTCTAAATAACCTTCTCTCTTCATCTAACTCGTTTGCCTCTTATATTTTAATTCTTCTCTTCCATTTCAACACCAACTTAACCATTACATGCGTAGAAATTTATATATGAAGCCATAAAATGTACAATATCTATGATCATATCGTGGCCGCAAAAAATACACTAAGTCAACTACGCCAGCAGCCATCCACACACCAAGCGTTCCGTCTCTTATTATCCCTCAATAGGCGAACACGGAATATGATATTTCACTGGCGATCTTTAAATGTTCTTCTCTACCTTCAAACTTAACTTCTACGTCGCGAGTACCCTAAAAAATAATGAAAATAAAAATTGAAAGAAATCGTATGTTAGTAAATAACATCGCATGGATAAAAAATTCCTCCTCCCCTCATCTGAAATATACTCCCCCGATGCTTATTCCCTATATATATATATACTATGTATAGGATATACATATTGTAGCGTAGGAATCATCCTTGACAACGCGGTTTATTTATTTTAACGACGGTGAGATCAACAAGCGGAGGATTGAAGATATTGTGTTTGGGAACGAAATAAGAGTGACTGTGTACAACTTTTTACGGAAATAAAGGTGTTTTAAGTATTCCGGAAATAGGAATAGTTGTTTTTGAACCCTCGCACGCAACAATATATATCATATATATATTATATATTCTGTAAGCCTTTTGTAAGTATATAACCAGTTGAGCTACCGGGACGCTTAGATTTACCATGATTTCGGCGGGGGTTTATATACAGTACACACTCACTCGATAGCAGGACTGGCCGGCAACCAGGAGGTTCTGGGTTCGAGTCCCAGTCAGGCCGCATTTTTACCTTCTGATAATCTGGCTTTTTCCATCTACCACAGCACCATTGTCCTCGTCCTTTTTCTATTTTATGTCCCTATCCCTTTCTTTCCTTAACTATGAATTTATACGTATGTTTGCGCTTAAGGCGTCGCGTCGTGTGAATGAATGAAGTAGTATACATAGCAAATACGTGTTTAGGAAATGAACACACTACTAAGGTGTTTAGCAATGCCATGATTGGCGTGGGTTTAACTTAGGAGCATGCATGTTTGTATTATTTTGATAGGTAAAATATCGCATAGTATGTGTTGAGTAAATGAAAAGTACCCTCCGAAATGTATCCTACAGGTGGCATGCAGATTACTATGGATACGAGGATGTGCTAAGAAAATCTTTTCTCTAAGGTCACATTAAAGCTGATTCCGACCGTCTTAAAGCAAACTCTCGTAATATAAGTAAGGTATGCTTTAGAGTTTCCTTCAAGGATCTATGGTAGGAGAAGTTGTAACATTAAAGTCACAGATTTTGTCTTCATTGAAGATAATTTTAAGCTCTAAGTTACATTGCCTGAAATGACTTATACAGAATGACATTATAGATTAGAAAAGAGAAGTCCCCTAAAAGTCCTAGGGAAAAGACGGGACAACTAGGCCACATTATGGGACATGATGGCCTGATGAAAACAATCGTAGAAGGACAAGCGGAAGGGATGAAGGGCAAGGAACGGCCGTGAATGAGTTACATGGGACAGGTTATAAAGGATGTAAAAGAGAAGAAATACGTTGCTATGAAAATTTTATCGGATAGAAGAGGAGAACTGTGTTATGCGAATCTTAGAATTGAAAAAGACTGATCATAAACAACTTCCCGGCCTGCATGACAAGGATGACACATCTAGTCATTGCAGGGATTGATGGATTGAATCTACATTGTAAGATTTCCTCTCCTCCACGGAGTTGTAAATTCTCATGCTGCATCACGCCACAGAGTGGCTGTAATGAACAGAGACATAAGTGAATCCGTATTCCCCTTCCAAACTTGTACTTTGAACGAATGTCTCATCGATATTTTTCATCAAATAATTCTTCGGACAGCACTAAATTTCCTCCGGAATGGCCTCGAAAGGAATTTGCTCCCGTGATGAATGTGCGTACGTCGAAGAGGGAATCGAAGATTTTAAAAGGCTTATGCGCCGAGGAGAAAGCCAGTTGGTACGCAGCGTTTAGAGAAAATTTATCCGCTATTTTTATTTTTATCTTTTCTCAGACGATGAAAGCAATCAAATGGAAGAGAGACCGGAGAGATTGGTTCCAGACCCCGACCGGATATCGGAAATTGAAGGCATATGAAATTCATTTCGAATTAGAAGATTAAAAGCTGGCTTCCAGAAGAGTTTTTTCTATCCACTAATTTTAAACGCACGTTATGAAATCAAGAAAGAAACTACGGAATAATGATGCATCATCAAAACCTTTTCGGAGTAGTAAGCTGCATTACATATCATTTACTCTAATTTTTGAACAATTAACAGAAATCAGCATCCAATATACCAGTGCTATAAATCCTTTGATTTGATAAAAATAAAACTATTGTTCATGAGTCAACAATATTTTCTGAAGGTATGATGATGCTATATTTAAATTGCTCCAAATGCATTGAGGATACATAAAAGATCAATGATACATAACCGACTTTCCCATGCATTGTGATCGTGCTTTCATTGCACGTTTATCACAGAAAGTCGAGGGAATAAATTAATGACAAAGAACTTTTACTGGTATCAACATTAACTGTCTTCAATGCACCTCAGAAAAAATACGCCTAAACAACAAAAACGAATGCATCAAATAAATACGAATCGGTCTGAAGGGCATATAATTGAAAAATAATTGTTAAACAAGTATCATTATCCATGCCTGCAAAACGTACTTTAACAATACTTTTTCATTAAAAAACAGTCGATAATTCTGGGCACGAAATAATTTAATAATCATGTGATCGCTGACGAAAAATTGCGTCAAAAACAAGAAAAAAAGAGTACCTTTTCCCGGATTAAAGAATTCCGTAATGAAGGACAGGAAATGAAAGTAAGCTTGAAGATATTTAATCCACTGAAATTAATGGAAAGAAAAAATGAATTGATCTCATAAAAATCTGCGCATCTATACTCTGAATATTTTTCGGATTTCGTGAAATGATTTTATCTCATTCACTCTATAAATTAATATTCTCTAGCTTTCTAATAAGCTATTTGAAGAGACATGATACCGCATATTGTTTGGAAAATGCTGTCCTCGCCACCAGTTGCAATAATTTTTACCCAGTGCTCAATGCGGATTGAATTATTGGAGTGTGAAGCCCAACCACACAAATTACTTCATATTTTCTCTTCAGCCTTATCATAAATAATAAAAAATAAGTATTTCTGCCTTAGAATATGGCTTGATTTCTGCATGCGCCCTCCAAACAAACCCCTTCAAACAACACGGAATAGCTCGTATTACCAATAAACTCAAAAATCTGCCCCTCGCAATATAATTTTAAATGAGTTACGACGTAGCTACTCCCATGAAAAAATTGCGGCGGAACACGTGAATGAAAAGCCGTAAAACTCGATGGTAAATGCATTAATGGCGATTTATGGGGGAACAGCAAGCCGAGCCACTAAAGGTACGGTACATATTTTCCTTGAAACCTCAGTTATCAGAGGATTATGGGCAGAACGGAAAATAACGCTTTTTCAGATCCGTAGCGAGGCATTCGTACGCATGTAGAGGCAAGGGAAAATATTGCGATATAATTTGTCACTCACTTACAGTTATTGAAAATTTGTATGGAGGGTGATTCTTGTAAAATTAAAATTTAAGGCTGGAAAAACGTGACTGGAAAAGTTGTAGCAGTAAAATTTGGGAGGTTCTCCATCATTTTATTTGGGGGGGGATTATTGTCAGCCTCTGCGACATAACAATACAAAATGTATACGCTATATGTATGTAATGTCGACGGAGACAAAAGCGAACACTTGTCTTCAAACGTACCTTAATTTTTTGCGATCAACGAATACATGTAAATATTCACCACTTGGAAATTCTCTTCGTATTTGATTATGCATCCTGTATATTGTTCCATAAATCTCAATTTTTCTTCTTCAAAATTGATGATAATTTATTGACGGTGCTGTAGGAAGATAAACTCTGGTAACAATTATTTTTTTTAGTTTTATGTGAAATGGGGATAATTTCGTTCTTGGTTAATAAAACAATCGATCGCCATCTGAATCTTCTGAATTTGTCGTTAGCCAAAATATCAATGACGCTCTAAAAGATATTAACTATAAGGGTTCTTGATTTGCCGATCCCTTTTGTAATTGTAAGTATCACGCTTTGGGGGTTCTGAGGTATAACTATATTATAATTAAAAACTTCAGCACCAGTTCACCCCGAAACTCTGCATTAAAACGTTACGGGCCACACCCACTGCCTTGAGGAACTCCTAGCGTCACTTGGAACGCATTGTTGTCACCTCATTCCTCGGCCTTTTAGTAGGCATGTCAGCCTCGGGCAAGATTGCGTGGCGAACGTCGTGAAAAGGGAAGACGGGGGTGGTTTTTGCCGGAGGAGAGAATATGGAGCCACCCCTTCCATCCCCCTGTCCACCCCCTCCTCCCAACATTCCCTTCCGCCCTGATCAAAATTGAATTTCGCCTCGTCCCTTGCGTGGATGGGAGAGGGGGAAACAGGTCCACTCTCGCAACAGACCGTGGTGATGGCCACTAGCCTCCCCTTGATGTTCATTTTCTCGCCCTGCCGGTTGGCTCCATCCCTCCGACAAAATTACTAACAGGACAAATTGACCAATTATACCGAGGCATTTTCGCCGGGAGCAGGAAACAAGAGAAAGCAGACGGAATTTCGAGGCGAAATGCTTACGACGAGAAGAGGATTACATGCAGTTTGACTAGTTGTCTACAATTAAACACAACCCCACAAGTCCTCTGAACAGGCGTGTGGCGGGGGGCATTAGGACACCATACTTTAACTAATGAAAAAGAAAATGCTCCAACGAAGTTTCGCCTAGGATTTATTAAAGTCCTGCATTGTTCAGGAGAAAAAAGAATTACCATACAAATATCCATTCGGTAAAATATCTCTCTATATTTATCACTTTTGTCGGACCTGGGAATATAATGGGGTTCTAATTTGATGTTCTCCATGCCGCTGTGAAACAATCTCTTCTCAATTGCCTAAGCAATTTTAGTCAAGCGCGCAGCCTCCGAGCCACTACGGGCCCCAGCATAATGCGTTTAAATTATTTGATCAAATGAAAGAGATGCAACAAAAACCAAGACTATCTTAGGGTAGTTGAATTATACAAATTAGCCAGCTTATTTTTTCATGACGTCTGAAATGTGATGAGCAATTTCCAAATATTCTTAATCTTTCAAAATGGTATAGCAGCTATGATTCTAATGAATGTGTTAGATACTGGCAGGAATATCACTGAATGTGAATCAATTAAAAGTTTACGCGCTATGGGACACAATTCTTCTCTGAAACCTTAAATTATTTGATTATTCATCCGATCCGTATATTTTCTCGCAATTGCCTACTTCAAATAATATTAATGCATCGATTTAAAGATAAATACAGGCGTTGGTGTGTGATATTTTAAACTTATTTTACAGCCGTATCTAAGACGTTTTGGAGAGTTTTAAGAATCAATCAATATACCTTGTTATATTGAAAAATTTTTCCAGGCTTCAAGATGGGACATTAGTAAAAAAATCAAACAGTACTCTATAAGTTTAGATTACAATCATATAGAGCAAGGTCCCTAGTAACAAAGAATATAGCAAAAAAAACTATTTAGAGAATTAATAAAGCAGTGCAATTACGAATATCTTTCTTACGTTCAGCTCTAAGCACCTATTTTGATTTTTCTCGCACATCTTACTGTACATTTTAGCTAAAAGCAGAAGCTAAAATCTACACAGATATTACTCACTCAATTAGTAAATCGATTCAATTAACGAACGAATTCATTTTGAGTTTGGTTTCACAGTAAAATGTGTTGAAAAAATGCAATCCTGGATATGAATGTATCAATAAAAAAACCCATATCTCGTGGAAGCATTGGGTAGGTGACGTGAATCGACACCTCCGTAGTGACCCTTATAGGACGCGCGTAAAAGGTATTCCATGTCAAGTCCTTCGCCCGTAAATCATCGTTAGACTAGAGTCAATAGGTCTCTTTGCTTCGTAAAACTTTTAGAGTGATCAGCGATCCAGAGACTTGGACCAGATTCGCAAAGTAACTGGTCGAAGACGAAGATAAACCACCTTACCCCGGGCTCCAGCATCACAGACTAAGCCATCACGGATTATTGACGTTTCAGTGCAAAGCTTCTTTTATTTGATTTGAAAACGTGTCAACAGATGCAATACCTTCTCTAAATTTGTAGCAGACACTTTGGCAGAATAGTTAGCAAAAATTTTGTTTATAATCTAACCCTGCCTTAAAGCTTAAAGATTAAATTTCCGCGGATGTATTAGTTATTTTACTTGAAATTATTCACCTAAGTACTATGATTTTTGAATGAATAATGACACATCTGTCAGTTTTAAGTGCAAGTTATTTCCAAGTGAATTTCTTCCCGTTTCAACTTTGGTTCCGGTGAATAATTGGATATTTTTTATGAGGATGCTAACAAAATATTCGAACTTTAAATTTCATTATACTATTAACCTTCATCATGTTCTAATCTAACATTAACATCAAATTTTAAATCATCTACTGTTATCTGCTCTCATCTCTATTATCATACCATTTCTGCGATCAATATATTATGGGTATTACAAGCAATTAAGATATGGGGCGAGTGTTTATTATTATTAACCGCCGACATAAGAGTCTTATCCTAGGTTCTTCAGGGGTCATAACCATGTTCTTAATTTATTGTAGAATATTTAGTGGCAGGAAAATTGAGTTATCGAATGTTAAAGCAGAGTAACAATTGGCACATTCAATCATTTTCAAAATTAATATACTTATGTTGCATAAATTAATGCAATTTTTTTCAAAAATAATAAAAAAAAGTTTCCGAGGAGCCTGCATAAACTTTCAAAAACATAAAATTATGAGGTGCAGTAGGAAAAATCTTGGCCAGACATGGATTTGGCGGGAAGCTGATTTTTTTCAGTATAGAGTTACATGCTCTCTCCTGCAATGTTTCATTTTCCCAACCTGACTTGTTTCACCTCCATGAATATCTCCTTTTACTTCCCACGCGCGAAGGGATTTTGTAACTCGAGGAGATGGAGGCAGGCGAGGCTGCGAAATCGTTTATATATATTTTTTTAAAATATTTTATTTGTCGTGGGAGTTCAACGGGTGAAAGGCATTGCTCACGCTCGCCTGCATAAAGTCCCACGTACTATTGGTCCCATTTCCAGCTTTCGCTGGAGAGGGAATGTATTTGTGACTTGAGCGCTGGAAAGGGAGAATAGCGCATGTGCTGCTGTCTAACGGAGAGAGATACAACTGCGCCCATCTTAAATCTAAGCTACGATATCGAGCAATGAAATGATAAGACTGCGATAGTCAGTACTCTACAGTGAGGAATGGAGGAAAGGTAAAGGTGACACGAGCATATTTTTGGCCCCTAAATATTTTGGAAGAAGTAAAAGAATGGAAGTGCGACAATGGAAAGAAGGGAGGGAGGCATTCATTATATATACCTGATGATTTCAATATACCTATATTTTATATCTTCTTCAGGGCTACGAATGAATATGATCACATTAAAATAGTACTCGAAGGAATGAAAGATTGTAATACTGGTTTTTTATGCCTTCATGCATCTATTAAATGTGATCATATTCATTCATATAGCCCTTAAGAAGATATAAGAAATATATCGAAACGTTGGGAAATAATTTTGCGTATCATTCATAGGCCTATACTCCGAGACGTTAGCAAGCATTAAAAAATTGAGGTCAAGAAAAAATAAATGGGTTTGAATTTACTTTACGCGCTCAGGCCCATTGGACCGCGTGACCAGGGTCGCAGGTAAGAATTAAGGCTAGGGGGGGCTTCAGGTGCAACTAATACTTTGGGGTGTGGGGGTATTGCATACCCACCAGGGTAAATGGGAGTTACGGGGGCCCACCTCCAGAAAATGTTTAGATTAATAGTTCAAAATGACTAAATTTACCGGTTTTTTTGATAGATATTTGATTAATCCTAACACTATTCTATAAGTAAAACTAATCCATTAATAAAAATGGATTAAACTTAAAAATTTCTCTGAGCTCTGGGGGAGTTTTATCCCCCAAAATCCCCCCTCGCTGCGCCACTGCGCATTCGAGTCCATGAAATGCCTGGAAACATTAAGAAATGAACCGATAATCTATCATCAATAAGGTGTAACTAGAAAAACTTAACATTTTCTAAACTTTCTATATTTTTTTCTAAAAAATACACAAAAGATAATTTCGCTCCATGCAGTTGATGTTATCTATCGATCTATAACTTTTCAAAGCTATCACTTGCTATATAAAATAGTATACTGTAAAATTTTGGAAAAAATTAGATCGTTTTGCAATCATCGCCGCCCTGCGGAACGCATGACCACAGTCAAAACCAGGGCTCTTCCCTCTTTTCTCCTCCTGATCACTTCCCTCTAATAATACTGGGCTTGCGTTAGTTGCAGTACCTCTATTATGTTATTCATCCACACTTTCTTCGGCATTACCACTTGGTATTCTTCCCACTGGGACCAT